>NC_072434.2:16679166-16982196 GCF_028878055.3 Symphalangus syndactylus
GGCCAACATAGTGAAACCCTGTCTCTACTAAAAATACAAAAATTAGCCGGGCGTAATGGCACACGCCTGTAGTCCCAACTATTCAGGAAGCTGAGGCAAGAGAATCGCTTGAACCCAGGAGATGGAGGTGGCAAGGAGCCGAGATTGTGCCATTGCACTCCAGCCTGGGTGACAAGAGTGAGACTCCGTCTCAAAAAAAAAAAAAAAAAAAGAAAAGAAAAGAAAAGAAAGGAGGAAGCAGGAAGGAAACTGTCACACCTTCTATACTAAGTGTTATATGCCAAACCTAAGAGAGCTAAAACTGATTGGCAGCATGGGTCATTGAGAGGGAAACCCCTTGTTTTATCTTTTGCCAGCTCCTTCTAGATCTTTCTTACCAGAAATTCGGGTATCAAAATGCCATCCTAACAGAAGTTATAATACTGTCTCCCATCCCTCCCACCATAGCTGCTAGCTCCCAGGCAAAAAAAGGAAGGACTTTCATGTCAGATACACAATCATTTAAGATCTTGCTTTTTTTCAAGATATATACCTCTCTACTTAAAAAAATACTTTTTTTCTGATTACAAAAGTAATGCATGTTTATTATAATAAGGAAACTAGAAAACCTCAAAAAAGAAAACAAAAGTAACTCTTAAATTCCTACCACTAAGAAATCACCACTCTAAGTGTTATTATGTATTTTTCTAATCTTCTCTATTTTTACAAAATTTGGATTGCATTATAAATCCTGTTTTGTAACTTATTCACTTAAACATATGTTGTAAACATTTCCACATGTATTATTCTTCTATAGCATTATAATACGTTACATTGATGTAGCTCCCATTCTTGGACATTTACTTCACATCTAAATTTTTGTAATAAAAAATGCCATATCACATTACTTTGTATATGATCTAATGCACACACCTTTCATTATTTTCTCCTAGAAATAACATTGCTGGGTCAAAGACTACCATTTATACCACTAAAATGCCTTTGAGAAAAACGGTACCAATTTAAAATACCACCAATAGCATATATGAATGTCTATTTCACATCTTTTTGTCTTGACAATTTGATGTGGTATCCTATTGTAATTTGCAGTCCTTTGATTCTAGTGAGCCTGAACATTTTAAAAAATGTTTATCAGTCATTTTCATTTTTCTTTTATAATCTGCCATTTTCTTATTAAGGTGTTCTCTGCCCATTTTTCTATTAAGGTATTGATTATGGAATATAACCTATGTGTGGCCTCTGTCATGAGTAAGCATGAATTTTTACATCTGATAGTGGGGAAAGGGGTGGAAAGAGCCCTAAATTAGCAATCACAAGATTCTCTTTCTATTCCTGGCTCCTGCATTACCAAAGAAGTAACTCTGGGCCGGGCGCGGTGGCTCACGCTTGTAATCCCAGCACTTTGGGAGGCCGAGGCGGGTGGATCACGAGGTCAGGAGATCGAGACCACAGTGAAACCCCGTCTCTACTAAAAATACAAAAAAAATTAGCCGGGCGTGGTGGCGGGCGCCTGTAGTCCCAGCTACTCGGAGAGGCTGAGGCAGGAGAATGGCGTGAACCCGGGAGGCGGAGCTTGCAGTGAGCCGAGATCGGGCCACTGCACTCCAGCCTGGGTGATAGAGCAAGACTCCGTCTCAAAAAAAAAAAAAAAAAAAAAAGAAGTAACTCTGGACAACCTGGTTAACCTCTCTGGCCCTCTGTTTTCCCTTCTATAAAATGAAAAACTTCAGCTAAAACATTTCTAAGGTCTTTTCCAACCTCTGCCATTCTACAATTCTACATGATCTTCTGCCTGGCTTCTAGAGTCCATATTAGCTTCAAACATCCCTCCCTTTAGTGTATGGCTGGTTGGCTAGAAGATAATGAGCAAGTTCTCCTCGGGGACCCAGATGCTCTACAAAATGGACAGGTTCAGGGGATCTTGCCAGTCTTAAATTTACCATTCCAGGGTCTCTCATCCAATGACCTCAACTGCTGGAAGAAGCCACAAGAGGGAATGCCTTTCATCTGTGACCTCACATACCAGCCTCTCCTTTCCATCGAGAGGAAAGCTGAGCTCCACTGAAGCAACAGAGGCCCGAGGAGGTGAAGTGAGGCAACATGACTCACTCTGAGCCCCAGAGTCAGCAACAGGGTCAGGAAGTGACCATGAGTATCACTTCCCACAGCCCTGCCCTCCTGCCCCTGGGCCATCTCCCCCTGCCAGCCTATCGTTTCTTAACTCCTCCTTATGTTTGAATGGCAGAGGTTAAAGGAGAAAGCTCCTATTCCTCTACCCTGTTGCTTACCCATGACTTAAATAACCTAGCCCCAGAGTGGGGGATGGGAGAAAAAGAGGAGGGAAAAGTGTAACCAAAAAAAAAAACAGCAATTAAGCCCAGGCAGATGTTTCCTTTCATGTACTGATTAGTTGGGAGGACCACTCAACTATTATCCCTGTTTATTTGAACAGGCTGCTGAAGTGATCTGACTTACTGCTCCCTCTGGCTGAGGGTTGGGCTGGGAATACATGTGTAGCAAGCCCACTTAAAACGTACAATACAGCCTCTAGCAATCAGGAGAAATTCTGACACTAGGCCAGAGGCAGGAAATTGCCAGTGTCTCTCCTTTCACAGATGACAAAAGGCCATTCGTTCTCTGTTTCAGAAACCTTAACTGTGTGCCTTTGGGGGAAAGCGTGGCCCCAGAATGGGCTTCCGTGCTGGCCACTGCAGTGGGGTTGACAGAGCTGGTAAGCCACAAGGGGGCCCCACCCAAAGACAAGGGGGACATTTATTCCTGGGAACAACAAAACCTGATGAGGCCGAGTACATGACAATGAAGACTGTAGAGCTTTTCCGTTCTCTATAAAAAGGCAAGGGGTTTCTAGACAGGGAAGAAAAAGAGAATTTACAGAGCAGTCTTTGTGTACTAACATACAGCCTGCATCTCTTTTCTTTAAAATTTCTTGGAAGAGAATGAGTCATCTCAACATTGCAGGAAACCAAATAGAAGTTGGGGGAAAAAATTACTTTGGACAAAGTTTTTCTCTTAAATGTTTGCATAGTAATCTTTGCCTGGAAAACAAAAGATGCCTAAATTTAGAATAGAGATGTGGCACAGTTAGCAATGCTGGTTCTATCGGATGGGAAGTGTGACGGTGCGCTCAGGCTGGGATCTCTTATTTTGAAACTCACCACAACCGTTTGGCCAGAGAGTGTTTCACCGGCCTCCACTCTGACTGCTGCCGAGGGGCTGATCAGAAGACAATGAGATTGCAACAGCTCCTACCAGTTGTATGCTGACAAAATGGGTAGGAAGGCTTCCTTTTCCAACAGATAACAGCATTGGAAACAGAACTGAAATGCACAGTGTCATCTCATCTCCCCAAGACAAGACTGTAATTTTCCAAAGCCTCCTTGCTCACAGAAAGGATGTAACAGCAGATATGCACGGAAACATAAGGATCCTAGGCATCCGGGATGCCTGGCCACTAGGCTGGTCCCTCTTCCTTAGACCTCTTTAAATCAGTACATTTCCTGAGCTTGGATGGGTTTGTCTATTAGCATTTCCCAAAGAACACCAATTATGAAAGAGGTTTCAGACTTGTTCTCAATAGGGAGGTTACTTGTTACGATTCTCTAGTTATTTAGATCAGCACTCATGTGCTTTCCAAGTTGGGGGTGGGACTGTTGTTAATTGGTTATCTACATTTCAAAGCTGTATTTTTTGACAGGCACAAAATTACCCCCTATTTGTAAGAAAGAAGAAGAAAAAGAGGAAGGCATGTCTCTGCCATGTGGCGAGAGCTCATTTCAGCCCCATCCCAAGGCTGAGCCTGTCAGCAGGTAGGAACAGTAGGGCCATTTAGTTCTCTGCCATTTAGCCTGTGTCAGCAGTTTTCCAAAAAAGAATCCAGTTTTCAAGGACACACATCTCCCCACAACCACTAGTATCCCCTCCCCACCCTAAAGATTGTTCAGAGACCAACTGTTAAAAAAAAAATCCAGTTTAAAACTGAATTTATGTTACAGATTTCAGAGGAAAGGAACATGACCCTGTATTAAGCTCTGGCAGCAGAAGCACCACCATACATAAGGTGGTGGTTTCAGGGGCATTCACTAACCACTTCAAAGAGGCCACATTTCAGGAGCTGGCGCTTTGCCTGAAATGCTTTTGGTGGGGAGGAGAGGGCTAAAAGGAATGACTGTTTGGTAGCAGGGCCAGTGCTAGGTGATAGTGGGCACTGTGTCTGGTCCTCTCCCTCACCTAACTTGGGCCACCAAAATAGGTGGTATAGTGTGAGGCTGTATGCCGAGGCTCTGGGGGTTCAGGGGGTGATGATCCAGCAGGTCAGAGCTCAGAAATGACTTCTAGATTTCCCCTCCACCATACTACCTGCATATATGCAAGCAGGGCTCTTTCTATTCAGCATTCATTCATCGGTTAGGATACCATGAGATGGCTCTGAGAAAGACTGAACTCCAGTTAGGACCTTAAACTATGAGAAGCCCAAGGATGTATAAAACACAAATATACTTAATTGCAAAACTTTTATAGAGAGGTAGGCTAGGAGATGCCACAACAGGGACACCAGAGGTGCTTCTGCCTTCTGAAGATAGGTAGACTAGGATGTTCAAAAAATACATTTTTTTATTGCAATACAGCAAAATATGTGTCTGTAATAAAAGTACTTATGTGTCCGGAGTTGGTTCCTTCCGGTGGGTTCTTGGTCTCACTGACTTCGAGAATGAAGCCATGGACCTTCGCAGTGAGTGTTACAGCTCTTAAGAGTGCTGACTGGTGCATTTACAATCCTTTAGCTAGACACAGAGCACTGATTGGTGCATTTACAATCCTTTAGCTAGACACAGAGCGCTGATTGGTGCATTTTTACAGAGTGCTGATTGGTGCATTTACAATCCTCTAGCTAGACAGAAAAGTTCTCCAAGTCCCCACTCGACTGAGGAAGTCCAGCTGGCTTCACCTCTACTTATGTGCTGTCCATTATGATATTTCCTATTCTTTTATCTTCTTTTTTTCTTTTCTTTCTTTTTAGATACAAGGTCTTGCTCTATTGCCCAGGCTAGAATGCAGTGACATGATCATAGCTCACTGCAGCCTTGAACTCTTGGGCTCAACTGTCACATGATCCTCCTCTCTCAGCTTCCCATGTAGCTGGGACAACAGATGTGTACCAACACGCTGGTTAATTTTTTTAATTTTTGTAGAGATGGGATCTCACTGAGTTTGCTCAGGCTCGTCTCAAACTCCTGGATTCAAATAATCCTCCTGCCTCAGCTTCCCAAGTAGCTGGTAACAGGCATGCTTGGCTAATTTTTAAAAAATTGTTTTTAGAGATGGAGTCTCGTGATGTTTCCCCAAGCTAGTCTCAAACTCCTGGCCTAAAGATCCCCCACCTCAGCCTCTTAGAGTAGCTGGGATTATATTCTCGAGCAACTGTGCCTGGCTTTTCTATTTTTTTATATTGGTCATAACTCACTAAATTTATTTTACAACTCATTAATGAGTCATTATACACAGGTTTAAAAAGACCAGTTACATACAAAAGTCTGTACTTGAGGAATTAATAAAGAAAATAGTGGTTTAAGGACTGGAGCCCACTAACTTATTTAGACAAGAGCTAAAATAACTTGCTCTCTTGAAGTGGCTGATCAGATGTTTCAAAGCAGGTTCAATTATTGAATGCTGGCAAGGGAGGAATGGCTGGATTTTAGGGAGTGAGCAATAAAGAGTCCATCAGCAAATATTTATAGAACATCTATTAAGTGTCAGGCACTTGTGGTCTGAATGCAAAACAGAAAGTTTATAAGTTTACAATCTGTTGAGAAAGATGGACATTAACCTAACGAATGGGCCCATCAGAATGCAATTCTTCCAATCTCAAAGGTATTACTAGAAATGGAATATCTTCAGTTAGTTTTTTAGTTTAAGATCAATTTTTTTTCCTGTCCCAGCCAAGAGGTTTCCACACCATAACCTAACTCCACAGCAAGTTAGATATTGAATCTAGCTTGCCAGAAAAAAAAAAAAATCTGATTTCAAAAAATCCAGCTATTACATAGTAAATTCTTTTTCTTTGAGTTTGCCTTTCTAAGTTACTAATGGATATTTCAGGTTATAACGATCCAGCTTCAGTATTAGCGACTCCCAAAGCAGTCACATTCCATTTTTAAAGAATCCCTTGAGCTTGTAAGCACCATAAAAAACAATTTCACCAGAAGCTCCTTCACTCAGGAGTTAATGGATATAAACTATCCTAGTGACAAAAGTTATATTTTAAAAGAAAATGTCAGAAACTTGACTAGTCTAAGGCCCAATACCTGTTTCAGGATTCCTCTTCTGGAATATGAATGGTTTTTGAATTTGATTCCTGTTTAATTACCTAAAAAACTTAGTCTAAAAAAATCTCGACCAGGCGCGGTGGCTCAAGCCTGTAATCCTAGCACTTTGGGAGGCCAAGGTGGGCGGATCACGAGGTCAGGAGTTCGGGACCATCCTGGCCAACATAGCGAAACCCTGTCTCTACTAAAAATACAAATAAATTAGCAGGGCGTGGTGGCGGGCGCCTGTAGTCCCAGCTACTCGGGAGGCTGAGGCAAAAGGATGGCGTGAACCCAGGAGGCGGAGCTTGCAGTGAGCCGAGATGGTGCCACTGCACTCCAGCCTGGTGGACAGAACCAGACTCTGTCTCAAAAAAAAAAAAAAAAAAAAAAAAATCTCAAAGCAACTACAATATAAAACCATCTAAAGCTAATGGAAGAGATGGTTTTAACTTTTTAAGCATTTTTCTGAATCCTCTGTGGTACCCAGCCCATTGCTTTGTGCACAGTGGCCATAAAATAATCAGTTGCTGAATCAATGAGGTCAAAGTTTAAATACTATGCTTTCACATAATGACAAGAACTAAACAATATAGCTGCATTTCATCATATAAATTATTAAAAGTGGAAACTCCATCAGAGGTTAGCCACAATGAGCTCCCTTTGGTTATGGTTCACCAATGAGCCCTAAAAATTGAAATGACTTTTCCAGGGTCAGTAGCCTATCAAGGACCACATGCAGTATCAAAAGAGAGCTGAACATGCAGGCTGTGGAGCAGGAATTGAATCCTACTTATACTCCCCAATTGATGACCTTGGGTAAATTATATTTAAACACTCTATGCTTCAGCTTCCACATCTGTAAAATATGATAATAAGAATAGTGAGATAATCCACATAAAGTGCTTTAAACAGAATCTAGCACCTAGCCTGTTCAATAAATGTTGGCTAATATTAATATTCGAATCCAGCCCCCTCAACACTCACTTGAGTGTTCTTTCCGCCGCACTATGCTGCCTCCTTACGTACTCTCAAACATGTTAAAGATGCTATGTGGAATTGCAAAGGTCCTGGAAACTACTTCCCAGGCAGGTTTGTAGCTGAATCCCTCCAATGGGCTCTGTGGGCCCAAAGGGAAGAACGTTCTCTGTTTTTCCTTATGCCTGCGGTTGCATAATCTTTTTCTTCCCCAGTTTCAGTAAGCACTAAATGACTCTGTAAGAAATAATTCAGCTTTCCTGAGGAAAGAAAACAAAAAAACAAAACTCCCAAACGAAACAAAGAAAGATGATAAAAAGTGCTTAGCAGAAAGGAAGAAATGATGAAGGTAGGGGTGGCAGAATGAAAATAAGGAGGATACAGTTACCTTCTATTCCTCCAGATAGATTAAACAGAAAAGATCCTTCTCGGCTGTACACCTAGGATATGGTTTGACTGTGGGCATAAAGGAAACATCCAAAGGAAGGAGCTCCCCACTACCTAGGTCACAGAATACCAAAACCACCCATCGAGTTCTGGTTCAGTGAAATCCAGGACCTCTCTCCTCTAGGACAGAAATGGCTTTCTGAAAGCCATTTCCTTAAGGCTTTTCCAGAAGCTCTGGAATGTGTGAGCAGTAACACTTGATAACCCACAAGTAATGCTAGTGGCCCTGGGAGAAAATCCATTCCTTGGCATGATGTGAACTCCGTGGACTCAGCTCCTACCCTCTGTGAATGCTCACTAACAAAGCTCACTTTGGTCCCTGACCAAAGTCTCTTGTTAGGGACAGGCATACTCAGGACAAGGGTGGGAGTTCAGGGGAGTTCAGGGTGGGGTCAGGAAGAGTCTAACGGCCCTCTGCTCTCCCAGTCTGAAACATAGTCCTATAACAATCTGAATGTTCTTCCATGGTTGTTCCAATCTCTTTGAATGACCTATCCTAATACTAAGAAAATAAACTCAAAACAACATCCCTTAAAATAAAACAGACAATCAAATCTAAGCTTTCATTTCTTAAACTACCACTGTGATCTTTGTCTTGGCAAATTTCCATCTTTCACCCCTTTTGGATAATGATTTGGGTGGGGGCGTAATGTCTTCAGGCCCTGATCTCTCATGCCAAAGCATTTCTTGAGGTCATTCTGAAGATGAGTGATCACCCAATTTCCCAAGCAGGACACTAAAAGCACAGAGTAGAAATGGTATCTAGGTGACTGTGGGTATCCTTGAGTAGACTGGGACATAAGGGACAAAAGACACAAAAGCAAACAGGCAACAAGAGAGCACAAATCTCTCAGCAGCTATAAAATGAACTAAGGAGGAAAAGCAATCAATGGCTTAGAACTGGGAGAGAAGCGGGGGAAAGAGCCAGAATGATAAGGTACTTGAAAACATATGCCCTTCTACAATAAGGAAATCTATGAGCTGGGGGATGGGAAGAATGCCTATGTGCCTCCCAGATGGCTGAGCCAGGAGGAGGCTGGAAGAACAGGAGTTAATAGAGCTCATCTGAAAGTCGGAAGTGTGAATGCCAAGAGGAGGAGGGCAGCCTGGTAGGAAGTAAAACAGTCAGCAGCACTCGTACAGGAAATGACTGGGGCACTGGGAAAATCGCTGATTAAATACTTTTAAGAAAGAGGAACCCAGCAGCAAAGCCAATTCATCGAGAGATCTGTGTAGTTTTAGAACACTTGGGAGTAGCCTTTAGAATCAAGAGAGTCAGAGGCTCCAGAGGGTTATGAAGACAGCATTTTCTTGACACCTCAGGTGCCAGGGTTGGACCTAAGAGGTCCAACTTTGGGAGAATGAGTAGAGCTCTTTACTGACAGAAATTAGAATGCATTGCCTAGGGACTGGGATGAAGATTTGAGCCTGTATCAGCTTTCTTCAGCTACAGTGGTGGTTTGCAGCCTCTTGTCTTTGTCCACAGTAAACACATGGGTAGCCATTCCCATTAGTCATGGCCTACATACAGTTGAAAAAAGAAAAATCAATATTCTTGGGGGAGGATACCTTCCCTCTTGGCCAATACCCCACTCCCACTGAAAAATCACTGAATTGTGAGAAAAAGCAGGTAGACTTTGGAACGGGAGATTTCCAATCTCCAGCTCTAATTTCTCCCCTAAGCTCTTCGATTTTTCCTCCCCATTTCAGGTTTAAACTTTATAAATGTTCCACGTACACTTGAAAAGAACGTGTATCTACCCGCAGTTGTCAGGCACAGTATCCATATATGTCATTTAGGTCAAGTTTGTTGTTTTTCAACTGTTCTGTATTTTTACTGACTTTTTTGGTCTAGTTGTTTAATCATTCACTGAGACAGATGTGTTAAATCTCTCATTGGGGTTGATGATTTATCTAGTACCCATTTTAATTCTGTCCCATTTGATTTACATATTTTAAGGCTATGTTATTAAGTATATATTTCTTCCTGGAAACTTAGTGTTTACTAGGAAATGTCTCTCTCTCTTTTTTTTTTTTTTGAGATGGAGTCTCGCTCTATCACCAGGCTGGAGTGCAGTGGCGCCATCTCAGCTCACTGCAACCTCCGACTCCCGGGTTCAAGTGATTCCCCTGCCTCAGCCTCCCAAGTAGCTGGGACTACAGGTGTGCACCACCATGCCTGGATAATTTTTTGGATTTTAGTAAAGACAGAGTTTCACCATTTTGGCCGGGATGATCTCGAACTCCCGACCTCAAGTGATCTGCCTGGGATTACAGGAGTGAGCCACCATGCCCAGCCTGGAAATGTCTCTCTTTATAACTAAAAATACTTTTTGCATTGAAATCTACCTGGACTGCCTGGGCACGGTGGCTCAGGCTTGTAATCCTAGCATCTTTTGAGACCCAGGTGGGCAGATCACTTGAGGTCAGGAGTTTGAGACCAGCCTGGCTGACATGGTGAAACACTGTCTCTACTAAAAATACAAAAATTAGCTGGGCATGGTGGTGCATGCCTGTAATCCCAGGGATTTGGGAGGCTGAGGCGGGAGAACTGCTTGAACCTGGGAGGCAGAGGTTGCAGTGAGCTGAGATTGCACTACTGCCCTCCAGCCTGGGTTCTGATTCCTCCACACCCTCTCCAAAACTCTTCTTTCCTTTTCTTTCTTCCTTTTTAAAATTATAGTTTCCCATGAAGCTATCCTAGTGGGTGTGAAGTGGTGTTTCATTGTGGTTTTGATTTGCAGTACCTCAATAAATAACAGTGTCAAAAATGTGCTTGTTGGCCATTTGTGTATCTTCTGTGGAGAAATGCCTATTCAAGTCTTTTGCCCATTTTTAAACTGGACTGGTCATCTTTTTGTTGCTGAGTTGTAAGAATTCTTTATATATTCTGAAAATTAGACCTTGATGAGATATATGATTTGAAAATAACTTTTCTCATTCTATAGCTGTCTTTTCATTTTCTTGACAGTGTCCTCTGAAGCACAGAAGTTTTTGACTTTGAAGAAGTTCAATTTATTTATTTTTTCTTTTGTTGCTTGTGCTTTGGTGTCATATGTAAGAAATCATTGCCTAATCCAAGGTCACGAAGACTTACACCTATATTTTCTTCTAAGACTTTTATAGTTTTGGCTCTTTCATTTATGTCTTTGACCCATTTTGAGTTAATTTTTTTTATTATTTCCAGGTTTTTTTTATCATTTAATTTCATAAACATATTAAACAGTTAATTTAAAGTTTACATCTGTTAACACCATTACTAGGATCTCCTGTGGGTCTAGCTGTTTCTCTTAGCTTTTGGTCACAGTTCTTATTTCCTCATAGGCCTAATTATTTATAACTGAGTGCCAAACATCATAATGAAAAATGATGAGAGATATATTAGGTCTAGGATGATAGTATCTTCCATAGTATCTTCCTCTAGAGAGGATTTAAATTTGTGTCTAGCCTATCCTAAATCACCTTAATCCAATTAGAGGTTAAGATAATTTGAAGCCAGGCTTTAGTCTCTATGAAACTGCCTTAGTCTATTTCCAGCTTATCCTTACTTCTTAATTGTATCCCTTTGGTGTCTCAAAGCCTGGGGAATTTTACCAAGGCTACCCCTCCTGGGCCTTAAATTCCCATATTTGTCCTGCTAGCCCTACAAATCTATTAAACACTCTGCTCAGCTTTTTGACACTCAGTAATATTTTCTAAAATGGCAGAAGCCTCTTCAAGGAAAGCAGCTCCCATGAAGCAAAAGGATTGGTCTGAATTTTCTTCTAGAAAAGCTTCCATTTCTAGAAGGAAAACTCCAAGTTTAAATTTTGAGAACAGATTACTTTATGTTTATTTGTAGCCCTCACCAGGCCCAGTGCAACTCTGGAAACCTAATAAGAATGGAAATATGCTTTGTTTGATACAATGAACAGATATTGGTGATAGTGAAGGCTTG
This sequence comes from Symphalangus syndactylus, assembly GCF_028878055.3. Lineage (NCBI taxonomy): Eukaryota > Metazoa > Chordata > Mammalia > Primates > Hylobatidae > Symphalangus > Symphalangus syndactylus. Next base: position 16,690,852 of record NC_072434.2, read on the forward strand.
CCACACTTACGTTTTAAGTTGTTCATTTCCCAGGACGTGGTAACCAAAGCATTCTGGTAAAACAAGAGAGAAGCAAGCCTGAGGTTTTAAGTATGGTTTCACATTACTTCCTTAGGGACTTTTCAAAAACCACACTCCATCAAACAGAAAAAGGAGGCTAAATCTACCTCAAATAAAGGACATCTCTGAAATTAGCTGAATGATTAAGAATCCAGATACTAATCTCAGAGATCCTCTGGTGACCACCAAATGGAGGAACTCTACAAGAAATTCTAAAAATTGGCACATATAAAAGCTCTATATGGGGCCATCTGGGGTCTGAGAAAGATTTGGGCATCTAGTTCCTGAGACATATGTGAAAATGTCAGCTTCACCAGCCACCTCAAATTCTGTAACAGCACACTGGCTTTTCCTAAGTGGCACTAGCATAAAAAATTTGAAAGAAGTAATCACTGACTTCAAATTCTCTTTCCAATAAGTGGCCATACGCTGTTCATTTCTCCTTCATGATATGTCTGGCATCTGTCTCCTTCTTTTCATTCCCCCTGTCACTGCTACCACATCTCAGGCTCTTATTACCCTGTCCTGGAATTAGAGGCCCTGTCTTTTGGAAATAGCAGCAATATTTTATCATTTCCCTATGAGTAGATCTTCCGTCGTTCCCTAGCGCTCTCAGAATGAAGTTCAAACTCCAAGTTTGGCATTCGAGGCTCTTTTCGGCTTTGTTTCAGCTGCTCTCCTCATTAACACTCTGATTTAGCCAAACTATTTTTACTCACCACCCTCTGAAGAGTCCTCACACATTCCTGTGCTCTCCTTCATCCTGAAGCCTGTTCTTCCATATGGAATATCCTTTGACTCCAGCTCCCCCTCTATGCTCACAAACTCTGTACTTTTTCATCTTTAATTACTGAAATCATTTTCATTCACTAAAAACCCAGCTCAAATTTCACCTCTCTACATCTCTCTGCACAAAAAGCACTTAGTACTTATAGATGCTAAAGCTTAGAGAGGTCAAGCAATTTGTCCATGAGAACAACTATTAATTGGTGAAGTTGGAATTGAACTCATAAACTCCTTCAATGCGATTTTGTCTTATCTGTATTCTCCTAATCTTATACAATGCCTTGCATATAGTAAGCACCTAATAATTATTGAGCGAAGATAGGGGAAAGAAAGAAAGGCCATAAATGTTCACAGCAAGAAAGACATAATACAAAAGAATATTCTTGATGTATCAGTTTTTAAATTCGTCAGATATATACTGCTGAAAAGGTTGTGATTCCATCTGTTAAAAAGAGAATCATATAAGCAGAACTATAAAAATAAGCTGCTAGAATATCTGGTTAAAGGAAAGAAATCTAAAACTTAATCAGCTTTTAAATTCATTTGCTACATTGGGATTGTTGGCAGTTCAAAGGGCAAATGGCAAAAGCATGTCTCACCAAGCACCCTGGCCACAGTGCAGATGGAACTCAGCCAAGGGGTTACCCAGCTAGAAAGCATTACTGCTTTCCCACTGACCAGGGCAGTCCTGTGGAAGCCTTCAACAGCCCATGTGTTCTTTGCTTTTGTCTTGGGACTTAAGGATAAATGAGATGAGGACGGTGGGTAAATGACAAGGGTAGGCACTGTCTTGGGGGCGCTGCTTCTCATTCTTGCCCTACAGAGTTCAGGCAACGATCTTCTTGGGGAGCCCCAAGGAAGGGGGTGGAAAGAGGCTGAAGACAATGGGTGCTTTCAGGAGTCCCCTTAATACCCAGAGAAGCAAGGAGCAGAGCAAAGGTTCAAACACCCAGGGGAAAGGAAACCGCTTCTTGATCCCTTCCAAACACAAGGACCATGATCAAAGAATGGCTTGCTGTAGTTACCGCAAAAAGAAAGCAACAACAGGCCTTCCTGCATTTCTGCCTTTCCATGCCAGGCTGTCCTCTCCCCATGATCGTCCCCACCCCCCAAATCCTGGGGACAATTGAGCTGTGTCTCTGGCATGTGTGGAGCTGCAGGTCATGGCCATATTTAACGAGAACATTCATTCTCCACAGGCGCTACAGGGCTCCTCAAAACACCCTTTGTGTCATTGTGCCTTTCTCTCCACCCCCCTTGACACTAATTTAATCAAGATGTCCTTCTAGCTTGTAGATGGGGTGGACTCGTCAGTTCCGCATTCCTCCTGGCATTAGGGCTTTGCAGCCAAATATGTAGAGTTGAAACCAGCAAGTTGAGATGGGGTCAGGGTCTCCAAGCCAGAGCATGCGGACCTTTTGGGTAAACCCTAGGCATAAAGAGTGTACTAGGTCTGTGGTATGTTTTTATAATTTTTAGTTAACCCTAAATACTCTGGAGGAGTTGAGAAATATTTTCTTAGGCAAGTATGTAGACATTTAGAAGCGTTTTTTTTTAAAGCAAGAAAAAAGACAAAATTTTATCTCTATATTTTTGGGCTCATCAGTACTGTTTCTAGAATGCAGAACTAGAAAAGAGAGCTCCTTGTCACAACTATGCCTGTCCTTTTTCTCCTAGTCTGCACTCTCCATAATTTTGCAAAATCTGAAAACTTCAGTTCTTTCCCAAGAACCAGATTTTAATTCAGATTTGCCTTCCTTAGCTGTTTCTCTAGACCACAGTCAATATCCAGAAGAGAATGTCAAAACTGCGGTAGGGAATTTAGCCAATAAGAAAAACAAAAAAATAAACCGTCTAGAGCCCTGGGTCCCCAACCAGGTTACCTGATTCCTGGTCTAATGTTCATTTCCTATGCTGTGGTAGCTCCCAAAGAGGGCATCACTGCTCATCAGTACCCCCACCCCGGCCCTGAGTTGATTTGTGGACGCCAAGCCAAACATCTGAAGCGTGAGTATTATGGGCCAGAAGGAGTCAAATGCATTTGAGGAGGGCATGAGGCAGGCCCAGGGAACTCAGACAATCTATCTTAGGAGCTGATTTGAATGTGTGTTGAAATTCCTCTGTCAACCACAGATCTAACTGTCATGACCTCCCGCCTGGGACATGTAACCATTCCTTCCATCATCTGCCTGCCAGTTTAATCGGCTCACATCAGCAGCGGCAGAAATATATTCAAAGGGCTATTGTTTCATGACCCACAAGGGCATTTTCAGAAACCCAGTAAGACTCCAGAATATAAGAGGGGTGTACCCCCTATAGATTTTGGAGCAAAAAGCTCAACTCCCTATCCCTAACTCTTTCTCCTCTCGCCTAGGTCAAGTAGGCCATTGACCTGGGGTCAGGAACAACCCTAAGTTCTTAGTCCAATTTCGAAGTTATCTTTAAGTAATTTTATAAACCAAATTAAACTCCCAGTCATGAAAAACTGAAAGGCTCTTTCCAGCTCCCTCACAAAGCTATACTGCAAAAATTCACCACCCTCAAATCAACAAACATATCCTCCATGTTATTTCTTAAAGTAAGAACTGAGCCACTTCCCTTTTCCCCTCTGTCTTTTTGCTGGCTTGCTTATTTTCTCTCTTTCTCTGGAAAAGCCAATAAGAAATGCTTCCCTGATACTGTCAAATCATAAGAACATGGCCTACAGCTCTAGGTTTTGTATTAGGGGAAAGAGCAGGCATTCTGAACCCAAGAGAGGATACTGCTAAGCCAGAAGGTGGCAAAAGTTTGGGGAAAGGGCTAATGGAAGCAGCCTCTGGGCTATGCAGAACACCATCTCATTTGCTCACATCCTATAACCAAATGATGAGAACATCCACACTGGAGATTAGAAATAGCTATAGGCTGAACAACAGGAATTTGGTCCAGGAGAAGCAACACCTTGTGAAACATCATTTAATGAAACCTACAATATGTTTAATAAAGTCAGCTATTCTGAGAAGAGCAACCCAGGGCTGGGTGCAGTGGCTTATGCCTGTAATCTCAGCAGTTTGGGAGGCCGAGGCAGGTGGATCACCTGAGGTCAGAAGTTCGAGACTAGCCTGGCCAACATAGGGAAACCCTATCTCTACTAAATATACAAAAATTAGCCAGGCGTGGTGGCACATACTATAATCCCAGCTACTCGGGAGGCTGAGGCAAGAGAATCACTTGAACCTGGGAGGCGGAGGTTACAGTGAGTCAAGATTGTGCATTGCACTCCAGCCTGGGCAACAAGAGCAAAACTCCAACTCAAAAAAAAAAAAAAAAAAGAGCAACCCAGAGGTTATATAGATGCCTGTTAATCTATAAAAAATGTGGTATTTCCCCCCATTTCAGAATTTTTCCAGCATTTAAATCTATAGCACAAAATGTAAACCCTGCTTATTGATTCCAAACATAGCCCAAATGGCTCTTCTGTCTTCTATACTCCTCCTCTCACTGCCTTAGATCAGGGCCCCTCTCTTAAATGAACTACTGTAGTAACTTTTTCCCTGTTCTCACATCTCTCTCACAACCAAACATTTCAGAGTAATCTTTCTAAAAGGCAAATCTGTCCATGGCACTCTCTTGGTAAAATCCACTAGTAGAATTGTTTCAGTTAGCAAGCATGCTAAAAATTAGTGCAAAGGATGAGGAGAAACAGGATATTTACATAGTATCTTCACAAGACACTTATTACAGTGCAAAGGGGACACCCATCCTCACCAAGTAATCAAAATTATCACCATCAGTAATGGGGACAAATCAACGGCAAGTGCCTCCTGATATAATGCACTAAGAAAAATATGACATCGCTTCTATGGTGTTCTTGCCAAAATTGCTTACACTGAATCTAATCATGAGGAAACCAAATAAACCAAAATTGAGGAACATTCTACAAAATAACTGACCAGAACTCTTTAAAACCATGAAAGACAAAGCAAGACAGAGGACTGTCAGAGATTAGAGGAGACTAAGATGACAGTTCACCTCGACATCATGTGTGATCCTAAACTGAACCCTGAACCAGAAATTTGAATTGGACATTAGCAAGGCAACGAGTGAAATTTCAGTAAGATTGAGAGATTATAGTATTACCTCCATGTTAATTTCCTGATTTTGATCATTGTACTGTGATTATACGAGATTTTTAAAAAATCTTGTCCCCAAATATTGGAAAGATGGGATTTTAGCATTTGGGGAATTTGGGTTAAGGGTACAGAGGAATTTCTGGACTACTTTGCAATCTTTCTTTAAGTCTGAAATTATCTCAAAATAAGAAGTTAAAACAGTAACAACATTACAGGGGCTTCTGCTTCACTGGCTTCAGGGTATAAGCCCTTTCGTGTGGCAGGCAAGGCCCTGCCTACCTCCTCAGCCTCATTGCTTGCCACTCCCCTACAAGGGACCTGTGTGTAGCCATTCTCACCCACACCACCTGTAGTTCCGGAACGCTTTTCACCTATTATACTTCCTTGCTTTCTGCATAAACAGTTTCATCTCCCAGAAATCCCCTATGCTCCCCTCTCCTATGCTCCCATTCTTCCTAAGACACAAAGGACATCATAAGGCAAACCTCACCTCATATTTTCCTCCACCCAAGAACCCATTATTACACTGTATCATCATAGCTTATGTGCATGTCTATTTCTCCCATTAGACACTGTACTCAACATCAGGGGCCACGTCAGTCATCTTCATATTCTCAACACATGGCCCAGAGAGTCAGAACTCAATCTGCCCCAGAGAGTCAGAACTCAATTCACTGTGTATTGAGTAAACATACTGTTTCCACTTAGAACTATCATAACAGCGCAATGGTTTGCCAAGCACTTTCATAGAAATTCCCTCACTTAATTACAGAATTTCAGAGATAAATCTTAGAAAGATTAGTCCAAACCACTACTTTACAGATCAGAAAACTAAGTCCTAGACAGGTTACAAAGTTAGGCGGTGTTCACAGTCAAAGTTAGGCTGTGAGTCAGTGTGAAAGGTAGGATAAGATTCTCACTCCCAGATCAGGAATTTTTTTTCTTTAATTCATAAACTACAAAAGCCTCTTTCCTCCAACCAACAAATACCACAGGATGTGTACAGGCAGAATTGTCTGGGCCTGGTGTGGTGCTTGGGGAAAGCATTTAATAAACACTTGCTAAAACGAGCTGAATCACCAGGGAGCAGCACCTCAATTCCTTATTTCACTCAGGTTGAACCTGAACAAGGTGTGACTCTAAGGTCTAACCTAACCTGACTACATCTTGTGAGGAATGCGCAGCCAGAATACACTAGTCTTAAGTGAGAAGGCCTGATTTTCCAACTAAGAGATCTCTGATTCAGAGAGCAGGATCCTGGCTTTCCTCCAGGGCTGATGGGAGGATGAGGCAGACACTGCATAGCCCCGAGCTATGTGGTGTCAGGCCAGAGGCAACAAGCTCAGATCACTTCCTTACATCTAACCTGGGGAGGAAGCCCATCCAGTGTGTCAGAAATCATCTGCTCTGATTACAACAGCCTTTTTAATCTTCCTGGCCCAAGAGGGGATACGCACTGATAACTTTAATAATGCCAGCAGGTACAATTAATTTCCATTCCCACTATTTCCCACTCTTCGTATGAAGGGGACTGGAAGGATGGAATTAGATTCCACTGCGGCTTCAGCCTGCAGCTTGAGACAGACAGACTGCCTGACACTCAGCAGGGAAAACCTCATCCTGGGTTTCATCAGAAGGACCAATACTGATCTATCAATGTTTGAAAGATCTGTGTGGTCTTAAGCACAGGGGTAATTCTTTTATGGTTGGGTAACAATGACTACAAAATTAAATTAAATTAAATAACAAAGCCAAGACAGGATTTGATATGAGTCTAATGAACAGTTATTAAGCAAGATTTAATCAAAATGATACTGAAGTATTTTCCATTGTTTCAAAGAAGAATATCTATTTTATCGGTCAACATGTCCTGCATTGAGTGTATCTCTAAAGTAAAGTTTTTTGTGACTCTTTCAAGAATTTTTCTTAAATTAAAAACATAAAGTCAACTAGAAAAGGATATCTTGATTTATGTAACATTTCTCTTCCAAAGCAGTTTCCTATCCTTTGTCTTTGTTATCCTCACAGGATCTCCAGGAGGCAAAGTAGGCAAGAAGTATGCTTCTTGTTCAGTTTATAGATGGGCACATGGGAGTCTGGGAAGGTCAAATTCTTGTGTAGGATTCACAAGAAGGTAATGCAGGAGTTGGAAGTAAATTTGTTTTTAATTCTCTGTCTCAGGCTTACCCTGTTATATTCCTTCTCCTTATTAGCTGAAACGGCAAGAAAAGTGCTTAAAATTTTAGAGGAGGTTAAGTTGTAGGCATCACAGTTTCCCAAGATTCTAAAACCCAAATCTAATGACATTTGTTCAGTTCCCATTCTTCCTGACCCCTTCATAGAACTCATCGAGTCTTCTTCTCTCTTAAGTCCTTTGAGCCATATTACTCTCATTTTCCTTTTGCCCATTTTAATTTGTTCTTCTCTCTTCTTTGCTAGCTCTTCAAAGTCTTCTTTCTAGGCTTCAACTACCCTTTACTCTGAATACTCTTTCATGACCTCAACTGTCAGTTTTGTGTGGTTAATTTTCAAGTCTTCTTGTAGCTCTTGCCCTCACTAAACCTTCCCTTTACCATGTCTAAAGCTGAAGTCAGAAATATGGTATGTACTGGACAGAGCAGTGAGTAGAATTTAGAAGACCTGGTAGTTTCAGTCACATCTCAACTACTACCTAACTGGGTAAACTAAGGCAAGTTGCTTCTCATTGGCTCTCAGATTCTTCATAAATTACAGGGCTTGACTAGAATCAGTGGCTCTTCCACACACTTCCCTCAATAAATGGCAATTCCAACTTTGAATCGTTCAGGCCAGAATGCTTGGGGTCATCTTCGACTGCTATTTTTTTCATACACCATATCAATCAAGCAGCAAATCCTATTGGCTCCATCTTCAAAATATATCCCAGAATTTGACCACTTCTCACCATCTCCACAGCTCCACCCTGTTTCAATCCACTATGATCTCCTGCACTAATTATTTATAGAAGCTCCCTTAATTGGTCTTCCCTTGCTGCTTCCACCCTACTCCTCCTAAAGCCCTCTCGTCACATAGAAGCCGGAATAATCCTATTTAAACAGAAGTCAGACTGTATCATGCCTCTCCAGTCCTCCAGTAGCCTCCAAGGCCCTTCCTGATGAGACCTGCTCCCTGCCCCCGACCACATCTCCCACCACCCTTCCTCTTGCCTACTCTGTACAAGGTCTCCTTACTGTTTCTCTAACCAGATAAGTGCATTCCCATCTCATGGCCTTAGACATGCACTATTATTTCTGCCTGAAATACCTTCCTCAAAGAGCTAAACAGCAAAATCCCTCATTTCCTCCAAGAATCAGTTCCAATGCCAGTTTATCAGTGAAGCCGTTTCTGACCACCCTATATAAAAGAGCAATATCCCTTGTACCCCTATCCTCTTCGCCCTATTTTATCATCATCTGATATATATTTACTTTTTTATGTATTATCTGCTTCAACTATTAGAATATAAGCTCCATGAAGGCAAGAACTTTTTGTTATCTGCTCTATTCCAGTGCCTAGCACAGTGCCTGGAACATGGGAGGCACACTGTAAATATCTGCTGAATGACTAAGTTGAATGACCTCCTCCCACCTCATGTCAGGCCACTCAGTCCTGTCTATAATGTCTTTCCTCTGTCTTCTGGTCAATCTAATTCTTTTAGTTCCCATTGCCATTATCCAAGTTTCTATTATCCCTCTGAATTATTGTAGCAGGCTCCTATATAGTTTCTTCCATGCTAAACCACACTGAGTACTGCTGCCAATGCCACTGGAAATCATGGTTTTCAAGATTTCATTGCCCTGCCTAAAATTGTCAATGGCTCTCTTTGACCTGTAGTTTGAACTCCTTGGACTGGCATTCAAAGCCTTCTACACTCAGGCTTCAGGCTATTTCCACATATTTCTCCCATTGCTGGTCAAAAGGAAGTCTCTGCTCTCGGACTGTCCTCATGAGTGACATCTCTAATGGGGACAAAGAGGCAGGAAAGGAACTTGGAATCAGATAATATGGAAATCTTCAAAAGATATTTCTGTAAGATAAGAAACAGATGGCTAATTGAGAACCCTGGCAGCAGGTAATTAAAAGAACATCGGCCCCATTCTTTCCCCTTTATGAAACTCTCCTGACTCACTTTTCATGAATCTATTTTTTTTGCAAGATCCTATAGACAACAAATTGTCTGCACCACTCATTACATTGCTGTCTACATTGTAACCTGCTTTGGGAGTCTATGGTCTGTCTTTCAGCTGAGATGTAAGAAATCTAAGATCTTGAACCATGTTTTAAGCTTGATCTGCAGGCCTTTTACACTGCCAACTTGAATACTGAGCAATTACAGACAATAAAATAATATTATTAAATTGAACTGAATGGGTTGATAGTGGTTATTTGTGGTCCTGAATTTGAGTAAAGCAATACTTTTTTTTTTCCTTCAGTCCTTGAAAGGTCAGGTAGACTATGTGGTTTTCCTTGCCTGAGAACTCAAAGGTCCAGAAAGACCACTGACTCTGAGAGCAGCAAAAAGAGAATGCTTTTTCTACTCTCCACCCTGAAAATGAACATCAAAAGAAAAACAAGGTCATGGGAAGAGGCAAAGCAGGAAGGGATGCAATGCTTATGTGGGCAGAAGGCTTGGATTATCTTGGCTTTGGAGAAGAGATGATTAAAGTTGGAGACTGGATCGCCCAGTTTGTTTTCTGTATTTCCTTTCTAGCCTATATGATAGCATACCACTAAAAAAAGATTAGCTTAGAGATTGCAAAGACCACCCTAGCTGGGCGAAGGCACAAGACACATGCTCTTCTACATGAACACAACCAGACACCTTCTGACCATAACATAACTTTGCAGAGCACTTTGTTCCCAGGTTTTACTGATGCCTATAGCATTCTGAGAAGGAACAGTGAGGGTATGAGTAATTTCATTAGTGTAAAGATGAGGAAACTGAAACTCAGCATGGTGAAAGAACTCCACTGAGCCAGCCAGGGCCCAGGCTCAGGCATAGCGCTGAGGCCCAGATTCTCAGCTAAGCTCTAAGACGATGAGCAAGAAAGAAGAGGAAGAAAAAGGGAAAGCAGCAGGTGGAAAAACCCTCTCTCCTCACCTTATATTAAATGGAAGTAGAGTATTTCCAAGGAAAGCATTGGCTACCTAGTCATCCTAAAAACAAGTGATTTCCAAAAAGACAACAATGAGATTTTTAAATTGCTTCTAGATGTACAAGAACATAGTCCAGGGGAGAGTCAAGACAACAGCCAGCTGGTCGTGGTGGCTCACGCCTGAAATCCCAGCACTTTGGGAGGCCAAGGCAGGCAGATCACTTGAGTTCAGGAGTTCAAGACCAGTTTGGGCAACATGGTGAAACCCCACCTCTACTAAAAAAACACAAAAAACTTAGCTGGATGTGGTAGCCCATGCCTGTAATCCCAGCTACTCAGGAGGCTGAGGCACGAGAATCACTTGAACCTGGGAGGCGGAGGTTGCAGTGAGCCAAGATTGTGCCACTGTACTCCAGCCTGAAAAAGCGAAACTCTGGCTCAAAAAAAAAAAAGACAACATAGCCAAAGAACCATAAGGAATATACGAAAAAGCTATGGGACAGTCAGACTACAGACTACTGTATGATCATATAGGCAACATTTAAAAGAAGATGCAATGACATGATAAAAATGCTTACTCCAAATATTAAATGAAAAAAATTACACCAAGCTTAATATACAATGTAACTCTCATTTTTAAAAAAATGTGTACAAAAAAGATTGGAAGGAAATACATCAAAATAATCAAAATACAATCAAAATAATAATTCCAAGAAATTATTATTTTCTTTTTAGTATGTTTTTACCAACAATATCTTGAAAAAAAACATGTTACTACTTTTTATAATTTTTTCTTTTCTTTCATAGTCTTAACTGAAGCTCAGTATTACTTTAACAATTGAAAAAACCCTAAGCTGAAGGGTTTTTTGTTTGTTTGCTTCCAAATTAAGAGGAAAACTAAAATAAAAATAGAAGATGTTACTTCTCAGTCCAGTCCCTGGGCCTTACTAATAACTACTTAGCTTACCAAGAGGATGATTCTGGGAGCTCTTGAGACCATGAAGAGGGATGCTCTGAGGTTCCTATGGTCTTTTAAATAATTAGTGCAAAGAATTCAAATTAATCTATAACTGGAACTTTCATATTGAGTAAATGCTGGGAAAAGCTGGATGTAGACCCAAATGATTTGTAGGGAACAGAGAAAAAGGGAAAAAAAAAGAAAACAAAACAAAAAACCCCAAGGGCTGGGCTTAAAAGCAAAGAAAGGTAGGATCCAGTAGAAAAACTAAGAGACCAGAGAAAGTCCAGTATTGTAAGGAAAGAAGATAAAAATGAAAAAAACTGAAGATGCTGCGTCAAAAGAAGGAAAATTTAAATTTTGTCCTCACTTTAAATAAAAATCATACTCAGACAGGCAGGGAGGAATTCAAAGGAAAAGTCTTGACAAAGATAAATAGGAGAGTCAACAGAAGCCTGTCCTGCAACAAGGGAGGCTAAAATCAAAGGTGCTACTCTCTCTGGACAAGCTGGGCAAGAAGCAGAATCAGAACAGCACAATGGAAATTCTGACCTGACAGAAGCACAGCAACATATGACTGCAGAATGCATGAGCCATTAATTCCCTGCACAAGCACTGGTTCTTTAGCTTACCAATATGACTGCCACCTTCCTACATGCAAGGCAGCAGAGCATGATGATGTGAAGAGATCAGGGGAAGCCAACTGCCTAGGCTTGAATCCCATTTCTCCCATCAACCAGCTGTATAATCTTGAGCAAATTGCTTAAACCCCCTGCCCATGCTCTTATCTACAAATGGGGATGATAAAACCAGTACTCATCTCAAAGTGTTGTTGTGATGAGATTAAATAGGTTAATACATGTAAAACACCTAGCACAGTCCCTAGGCATGGTTAGCACTCATTTAGAATTATGCTTTTTTTAAAAAAATTATTGCTCTGATTCTTAATAATAACAAATTGATACCTAGTCAGCTTGCACATTATTCGTGTGTGTGGTTTCTCCCAAGACTAACATGTTTTTACAAACTACTATTTGCATGGTGCCTGATGAGCTGTATCAATCCTCTCCGTTTCTCAGAGAGGCATTTTTATTTTATTTATTTATTTTTTGAGTCGGAGTTTTGCTCTGTCACCCAGGCTGGAGTGCAATGGCACAATCTTGGCTCACCGCAACCTCTGCCTCCCAGGTTCAAGCGATTCTCCTGCCTCAGCCTCCTGAGTAGCTGAGATACAGGAATACACCATGACGCCTGGCTAATTTCTGTATTTTTAGTAGATACAGGGTTTCACCATGTTGGTCAGGCTGGTCTCGAACTCCTGACCTCAGGTGATCCACCTGCCTCTGCCTCCCAAAGTGCTGGGATTACAGGCATAAGCCACTGTGCCTAGCCTCAGAGAGGCATCTTAAAGTCAAGTAAGAGAGGTACAGAGATGACAAAAAGGAACTTGTCTAAAATTATCAACTGATATTAAAATTATCAGACGAATGACTGAACTGGCACTCAATATTTGTAGGCTGGCACCATGAATAACACCTTACAATCAGGTTTCTATCATGTGATTTAAAAAAATTAACTAGAAAATGGAAGGATCAGACTATTACAACCCTATTCTAGAGGGTACCAATATTAGCATCACTATTGGTAGACTAACTAGATGTTATGTATTTCCTGCTCTGATGCTACATGAAGTACTAACATCACTTATTATGCATTCTTAGTCACTTGAATCCACTTGGACCTTTAGAACCAACTTCCGATTTACAGGAAATATGGGATACAGGCAGAAGCTTAACAACACAAGTAAACAACCAGACAAATCTAGAAGATGGGAGATTTTGCAGGACATCTGGCTTGGTCTCTCAACAAATCAGTTTCATGGAAAGAAAATAATACTAGATTAAAGTACACTTAAGAGACATAAAACTGTGTGCATTAGATACTGGCTTGGACAAACTAGTTGTCAAAGAGATTTCTTGAGTAATTAATTAAATCTTTACATGACCTGGGTATTAGATGAGACAAAAGTTTATTGAAATGTAAAGGAGAAGGTCTTGACTAAAACAGTAGATTACAAAATAGTATGTACAATAAATCTGTTTTTATATCATATTTTTGCTTCCTGTATTTTTAAATTTTCTATAACATACATCTACTATAAAATTTAAAAGACTATTCAAAAGAATAAAGAAAAGGAAAGGAGGGAGGAAACAAGGAGAGGGAGAAGGAAAGAGAAAAAGGAGAGAGAGAGGAGAGGAAAGAGAAGGCAGAAGGGGAGAAGGAACGGGGGGAGGGAGACAGACAGAGGAGGGAGAGAAAGAGAGAGAGAGAGAGAAAGAGAGAGAAAAGGTTTTGAATTCACTATTCTTAAAGCCTGGCTTGTGACCAGGTTCAACCATACATTGGAAAGAATAACTTCCCAATATAATGTTCATAGCAGCATTATTTATAACATACATAATAGCCTCAAACTGAAAACTACCCAAATGCCATCAACAGTTGAACAGATAAAACTAAAAGTCTCATGTCCTAGGAACACCCTCAGCCCAAGGCAAACAGGATAGTTGGTCGTCTTAGGCGCTGCCCACTGTAAGGTAGATAGAATTTGGCATTCAAAGCCTGCCAAGTTAGAGGGGCTTGATAAACATCTTGGGCTTCCCATGGAAACCCCAGAAAGGCCATGCCTTAGTATATGGTATATCCTAAGACGAAGAGCAAAACCAAAATATACCCACTGTACGAAGTATAAAGCCAAGCCCCCACAAGTTCAAGGTGATCAACCAGTAATTTAATAGCCTCCTAGAATAAAACTTCATACTTTTCAGAGGAAGATAAGTACACCTAGAGTTTCTATGACATATTATCTATGATGTCCAATATGCAACAAAAGATTAGTAGTCATGTAAAAAAAGTCAAGAGGAAAATCAATAAACAGACCCACAGATAATGTCAATGTTAAAAATAGAAGACAAGAATTTTTAAGTAATTGCCAACTACGTTTTAAAAATATCCATACAATAATTGGGAGGCTGAAGGGGAAGGATCACTTGAGCCCCAGAGTTCAAGTCTAGCCTGGGCACCACAGCGAGACCCCATCTCTAAAAAAATTAGCCAAGCATGATGGTACACACCTGTAGTCTCAGACACATGAGAAGCAGAGGTGGGAGGATCGCTTGAGCCCAGGAGTCTGAGGGTACAGTGAGCTATGATCACACCACTGTACTCCAACCTGGGTGACAAAGTGAGTCTCCATCTCAAAAAAAAAAAAAAAAAAAAAATCTGAAATAAAAAAATGTATTGGATGGCATTTATAGCATCTTAGGTGAACAAAATAAAGAATTGGTTGTTTTATTTTTATTTATTTATTTTTTGAGATGGAGTCTTGCTCCGTCTCCCAGGCTGGAGTGCAGTGGCACAATCAGCTCATTGCAAACTCCACCTTCCGGGTTCATGTGATTCTCCTGCCTCAGCCTCTTGAGTAGCTGGGAATACAGGTACACACCACCATGCCCAGCTAATTTTTGTATTTTTAGTAGAGACGGGGTTTCACCATGTTGGCCAGGCTGGTCTCAAACTCTTGACCTCAAGTGATCCACCCACCTTGGCCTCCCAAAGTGCTGGGATTACAGGTGTGAGCCACCACGCCCAGCCAAATTGGTAAACTTTAGAAATCATCTAAAGCATACAGAAAACAAAAATTTGAAAAAAATGGACAGAACATCAACAAGCTGTGGGACTGAATCAAGTAGTCTAACATACATACAACTGATATCAAAGCAAAACAGGAAGGAGAGATGGGACAGAACAAAATATTTGCCAAAAATTTTTCTCAAATTGAGGAAAAATTTGATATTTTTCCTACAATTTCTACAAATTAGATATTTGACAGATCAGGGATTGGATATTAGATTTAACCAAGCCAAATGAATACAATGAAAACGACGCTTACACTCTTATGATAATCAAAGTACTAAAAACCAAAGATAATGAATAAATATTAGAAGAAGCCAAATAAAGAAGGGCTGGGCATGGCAGCTCACGCCTATAATCCCACCACTTTGGGAGGCCAAGGGGGAAGGACTGGGATTGCTTGAGCACAGAAGTTTGAGTCTACAGTGAGCTGTAATCATGCCACAGGACTCCAGCCTGGGGAACAGAGACTCCATCTCTTTAAAACAAACAAACAAACAAACAAAAAGATGACATATTACATACAAGTAAGCAATAATAAGACCCTAAGAACCACAGCTGATTTCTCATCAGAAATAATGGAGGCCAGAAGACAAACGAATTACATATTACATATTCAAATTGTGGAAAAAAATTATCTGATTCCATTTACATAAAAAAATTTTTAAATGGGCAAATACTTACATTGTGTTAGAAGTCAAGATAATGGTTACCCTTCAGAAAGTAATGACTTGAAGTGGAGAGAAGGAGGGTTCATGGGATACTAGTAACATTCTTTCTTCATCTGGGTGCTGATTACATAGCTGTATTCAGTTTGTAAAAATTCATTGAGCTGTACACTTTATAATATGTGTACTTTCTCTAAGTATTTTATACTTTCATAAATAGTTTAGGGAAAAAACTTTGCAAAAATAAATGAAAGGTTCAGAGAAAATACACATCTAGGGCCTACTACAGTGGGAGGTATTCACCGTGCAAATTTTACGAAAGGTTACTATTATTACTTTGTCATCATTATCATCCCACAGAAAGTTTTGAGAGACCTAAATAAACCAAAAACCCCAAGCTCCCATGAGGGAGGCAAATCTTACTCCCCAATTTGATTTTCAAGCTCCTTTAAGCACCTAGCAGCATAATGCTGTGTATACAGTATTCACTAAAATACTTACTTACTGTATAATCTCCTCATTTAGGGTAGTATTCCAATACAAGGTTGCATATGGACACTTTTATTTTTTGTCTACTGCACCTCTCTTTCCCATATTCCATTTCCCATATTCCATTCCTTGTCTTCAGATTCCCTTAATAATCCTTTGATTTATACAAATCGAAGTACTATTATACTTTTGAAAGTTCTAAATACAGCACCTTGAGCTCTTTTAGAAAAGGCAGATACCTAAGAACTAAAACACCAAAAAGGCAAACACACAAACTAACCTAAGCAAAAGACCACAGACATCTTTGATGCACACATTCCCTTTGAGCTGCACCTTCCTAAGTCTAAATAAAAGCCTGGACCACCCAGAGAGCAGCCTCAAGGGAGAGCACGCAGATGCTGCTGACCCAGTGTCACAGAAACCAAAGCTAAAACACCCCCAACAGCACGAGCTGCAAAGCTCCCCTCGGTGTTGGCTTTGGCAGCAAACCTGACGCCCCTTATCAGCAGAGATACCTTTGAAGTAGCTGGCAGCCTTCCATCCCCTACTCAAATAAGCTCAGCTTCACATCCTATTCTTTTCTCCAAAGAGGATCTTTTCATCAGATATGAGAGAATAAAGCTCAATTAATTAGAACAGATTTTTGCTACCAACAAGATATATTGGGCAACTGGAACAGCTGTCTGTAAAGCACTGTGCAAACACTGTTAGTGACCATGCTATAATGTGGAGGAAATTCAGTCCAATAACAGATACTGAGTTCAGATGAGCAGGAGGGATATGGTAGACGGGGAAGGGAGGGAGGGTTAAATCACTCATCTACTCCTTCTCCCAAAGAGTTAAACCCTTTCTTAAGGGGGCAGAGCACAGGGACACAACCTTTGGAAAACCATTCTTTTCCTCCATTCATTCAATCAACAGCACCTACCAGGGACATCCAACTATACCTGCATTGTGGGTCACTTCTTCTCCTCTTCTTATTTATGACCATCACACCACCCAACATGCCTTCTCACAGTATCATCATCCACTCTCCGCCCACATGCCAAACAGCTGGACTCAAAACACGCCATAGGAAATCCTATCCCAGTCCAAAGGGATATCAAACAGATAGGTAACATGCACTGCTTTTAGTTTTAAATCTCCTTTATCCTTTTTAACTACCAGATTCATTTCCTTAGTTCCAAAAGAAATCTGACCGTTGTGGCAATTCTCTTGTGACTGATTGACTAATGGCAAAAGGACACGTTTAACATCTCCGAGGCCCTGGAGAAAAGTATTAACTGAGCCTCTTATATTCCTTCCTCAGCACTCTTCTTGCATTCCCCACTTCCTGCAGTGTGAAGGAAGCCAGATTCACCCTTTGTCACCAGATTTATTTATCTGAAGCTAACTTCACCCTTCATCACCCTCCAAGAATAAAGTAGGGAACTACAATGGGTTGCCTAGAGAAACTAGCCTAGATGCTTTAACACTGTCTGTTGCGGAGGCAAACATGGCTCACATACAGATAGACAGGATCTTAGGGCATCAGATATTCTCTGTGCTCTGCAGTTTCCCCAAGGTGGAAAACAGTGCAGCAGTGATTCTCAGCCCTGGCTGCAGGCAACAATCACCCAGGCCCTACTCCAGAGATTCTGACTCAATTGTGCTGGGGTAGGGACTTGGCATGGGTATTTTTTAAATTAGATCAACTTTATTGAGGCATAATTTACATAATAAAATGTACACATTTTAAGTGTACAATATGATAAATTCTGTCTAATGTACCACCACGGTCAAGATTATGTAACATTATAAAAACGTTATAAAGCATCATTTAAAATGTTATATAATGTAGGCTATAAAAACCCTACAAATTCCCTTGTGTCCCTTAGCAGTCAATCCTTCATCCCCATCCTGGTCCCAAGGCAATCAATGATCTATTCTCTATCACTGTAGATCAGATTTTTTTTTTCTAAAATTTTATAGAAATGGAATCATACAGAATGTACTCATTGTGCTTGGCTTCTTTTTATCAACATAATGTTTTTTGAGCTCATTTATATTGTATCAGCATTTCCCTTCTTATTGCTGAGTAGTATTAATATATGGATACACTACAATATGTTTTTCCATTCATCTGTTGATGGATATTTGGGTTGTTTCCAGTTTGGGCTATTATGAATAAAGTACCTAAGGCAGCTGTAACAAATTACTGCAAACATGGTGGCTTAAAACAACATACATTTGTTGTCTTAGAGTTCTGGAGGTCAGAACTCCAAAACCAATTTCACTGGGCTGAAACCAGTGTGTCAGCAGGGCTGCTTCTGCTCCGGAGGCTCTCAGGAAGAATCCTTGCCTTTTCCAGCATCTAGAGCTGTATTCATTGGCTCATGGCCACTTCCTCTGTATTCAAAGCCAGTGGCATAGCATCCTCTCTCTATGACTCTGCTTCCCTCTGCTTCTATCACATGACCTTCCTCTCTTTTATCTGTAATCTCCTTCTTATGAGGACACTTGTGATTGCATTTACAGCCCACCCGGCTAATTAAGCATAATATCTCCATCACAAGATCCTCAAATTAGTCATATCTGCAAAGTATTACACGCATAAGGTAACATTCACAGGTTCCAGAGGTTAGAATATGGACCTTTTTTTTTTTTTGAGGGGGGCATTACTCAGCCTATCACAAAAGCTTTATGAATATTCAGCTGCAAGTCTTTGTTTAGACATATGCTTTTATTTCTTTTAGGTAGATGCCTATAAATACCTGGAATTACTGGGTCACATGACAAGTACAAATTTAATATCATAATAAACTGCCACTATTTTCCAAAGTGGTTGTACCACTTTCACACTCTCACCAGCAACATATGAGGGTTCTGGCCAACTTCCTTAACACTTGGTATTGCCAGATGTTTTAATTTTAACCATCCTAGTGAACATATGGTATATCTTCTTACAGTTTTAACTTGCATTTCCATCATGAGTGATGATACTGAGCATACTTTCATGTGTTGATTAGCCATTTATATATTTTTATTAGTGAAATGTTTATTAAAACCTGTTTCCAATTTTTAAAATTTGGGTAGTTTGTCTTATTACTGAGTTCTCAGAGATCTTTATTCTATATTCTGATATAAGTCCATGTCACAGATATATATTACAAATATTTTCTCCCAGTCTGTGTCTTGTCTTTCATTTTGTAAATAAAGTCTTTCCAGGAACAAAAGTCCAAGACTTGATGAAGTCTGACTTATCCTTTATAAAATTTTATGGTTCATGCTTTTTATATCCTAAGAAACCTTTGTTTATTCAAGGTCACAAAGATTTTTTTAAAACTCCCCAAGTAACTTTCATGCCCAGGCAAAGTTGAAAGCTACTGGTCTATAGGGAATCTGACTTGGCTTTTTCAATTTAACCTAAATTTCTGCCATAGAAACTTAAGAGTCCTAACAGCAAAACAGGAGTACAGTTCACTGCAGTGCTCTAAAAACAAGGATGCAACTGAGCCTTAGCACTGTCTGAACTGACCAGCTTCCAAGCTTAAGTGTGAGCAGCTGTGAAGGGCTAGAAACAGTGATTTGAGAAAGCAAAATCAGAGGTACTTTTAGTGTGTTCCAGCTAAGTAAAAAGAGAAAACAGGATTATCCTCTCTCCTGTAGGAAAAAGCACACCCAAGTTTATTTCAGTTTAAACTGAGCAAGTGGGAAAAATTATTTCTGTTCTTGGTGGGCTTCTTTAGAACATGCCCCTCACGGAGACCACAGGGAGATGGGAGTCAAACTTGGCAGTTTTTGGCCATGGTTTTTGAAGCCACCGCATTAAACAAATGAAGGTGGCAGCAATAATATTTGCCCAAACCCTTGTTCCAACAGAGGTTAGACAGACTGAGCTTTCATTACATGAAAGGAGATGTCAGGAGCACCAAACGGGCTCAATTTTCCCTCTCGTCCTAGACAAAGTCAGTCTGTTTTTAAGCTGTGAACAGGAGGCTACTTTCTCCAGATGTTATATTTAGCTAAAGGAATCTCCAACATGGCTTCATGCAAAATGTAAAATATGTCCCAGCAGACATTACCACAAACCAGAGGGCTAGCAAGCAGCCTCCCTTAAGGGGGTTCAATAGCATAGAGGGGCCAATTGTGCAGCCACCCTGACATCCCTAAATTAGCTAAATTAGCTGTGAGCCAGATTTGGGGCCAATTCTCACATTTAATGAGTCCTTGTTTCTCTCTTACAGGGGGCAGAGATATTTTGCCCCTGGGGAATGTAAACATGCTGCCCTATTTCATTCCCAACTTCCAGCTGCTTGCCCCAACCCCAGGTAGGAAAAACAATCCAATGTTGATGTTCAACATCTCCATACCCTTTGAAGGTTTATGTGCAAAAGAAAAATTAGGCTAATTCTATAACTAAGTGAAATATCTGAATTCAACGAAAAAGAGAAAATCCAGGATTTTCTCTTTTCTGCACAACATACTTAGAGAATCCTAATACAGTATGTAGATGAAAACGCTGGATTCTAGAGCCAGGTGACTGGAGTTAAACACTAGCTTCATTTCATTTTTCTTAATCTCTCTCTCTTCTTTTTTTTTTTTTTTTTGAGACAAAGTCTCACTCTGTTGCCTAGGCTGAAGTGCAATGGCACGATCTCTGCTCACTGCAACCTCCGCTTCCTGGGTTCAAGAGATTCTCCTGCCTCAGTCTCTCGAGTAGCTGGGATTACAGGCACTGGCCATCTTCCCTGGCTAATTTTTGTGTTTTTGTAGAGACGGGGTTTCACCATGTTGGCCAAGCTGGTCTTGAACTCCTGACCTCAGGTGATCTGCCCACCTTGGCCTCCCAAAGCGCTGGGATTACAGGCATGAGCCACCGCACCCAGCCCTCTGTTTTGTTTTGTTTGGTATTGTCTTAAAGAGACAGGGTCTCGCTCTGTTACTCAGGCTAGAGTACAGTGGCATGATTATAGATCACTGCAGCCTCAAACTTATGGGCTCAAGTGATCTTTCCTGCTTCAGCCTCCTGGGTAGCTAGGCCTTCAGGTGTGTACTATCATGCCGAGCTAATTTTTATTTAGGGGGGTAGGGAGGTAGAGACAGAGTCTTGCTATGTTGCCCAGGCTGGTCTTGAACTCCTTGCTTCAAGCGATCCTCCCACCTCAACCTCCCAAAGGGCTGGAATTACAGGCTTGAGCCACTGTGCCTGGCCTGCTTAATCTCTTTAAGCCATAGTTTCTTCCTTCATAAAACAGCGATGATAACAATAGTAACTACTTTATAAAATTATGGTAAGGATTAAAGGAGATAATACATATAAAGTGCTTAACACAATACCTGGCACATACAGGTTCAAAATATAATGACTTCTGTTACCATAATTTTTGCAGTGAATCATTAAATTTTATAGATTAAAAAAAGATTTTAAAAAATATTTACTTTTGCTAGTGACAAACAGACTCAAATCACATAAAGCACAGGTGTGCACAGCCATACCACAAATTAAGGTATCTTTTCTAAGCCTATGTCCCCAGAGAAATGGCTCCTTTTTGCCACTGGAACCATATTGATTGGTAAAACATACCTATTTTATATATTTGGATCCCAATTTGGTATTTCTTGGTTGCTGACACTGTAGATATCAGCACCTGAAATAATGCTTCATTCTTCAAGAAATTTGGTCTTCATTTGCTTAAGCTAGCCCTCTCCACACCCATATCCACTTTTGTTTGTCCTTATCTGTGGGACTACAATTTACCTATCACAATTTAACAAAGGTAACCTAACAACCAGAAGGAAGACCCCATTGTAGGATCCCCTTATCGTCACGGAACTGTGGTATCCTGAATTTGGAAGGCACCATGGAGATCATATAGACCACACTCTTTTTTTAAAGTTTAGGCAACTGAGGCACAGAACGAAGTCATTGTCCAAGGTCTCAGAGTTAATAGCAGAGCTAGGCCCAAGAGAAAGGGTCACTTGGAAAAGGTGTGTCCTCTGATAGCACAAAGCAAATCCCGGGGAAGATTCATATAACTACAGAATGGCTGAGGACATTCCTCAGGACTCTTATGTGATACTATATCTTAACCAGTAGTATTCTAATTCTTCACGTGCAACAACACTCTAAACAGAAGAGGTTAAAAAACTGGGGTGGCTCACGCTTGTAATCCCAGCACTTTGGGAGGCCAAGGCGGGCGGATCACGAGGTCAGGAGATCAAGACCACGGTGAAACCTCGTCTCTACTAAAAATACAAAAAAAATTAGCCGGGCGTGGTGGCGGGCGCCTGTAGCTCCAGCTACTCAGAGAGGCTGAGGCAGGAGAATGGCGTGAACCCGGGAGGCGGAGCTTGCAGTGAGCCGAGATTGCACCACTGCACTCCAGCCTGGGTGACAGAGCAAGACTCCGTCTCAAAAAAAAACTGGGGTGGGGTATGAAGAATGTTTCTTTGCCCATTAGTAGAAAGCAGAGAGACTCTTTACCCAGCCAAAATAGAATGAATCAAATTTTTTCTTTTAAGAGTCAGGGTCTCTCTCTGTTGCCCAGGCTGGAGTACAGTGGCATGATTACAGCTCACTGCATCCTCAAACTATCAGGGTCTCGCTCTGTTGCCCAGGCTGGAGTGCAGTGGCATGATCACAGTTCACTGCATCCTCAAACACCTGGGCTCATGCAATACTCCCGCCTCAGCATCCCAAGTAGCTGTGGCTACAGGCACAGGCCACCATGCCCAGCTAACTTTAAAAATTTTTTTAGGGACAAGGTCTTGTTATGTTGCCCAGGTTGTTCTTGAACTTCTGGCCTCAAGCATTTTCCCACCTTGACCTCCTGAGTTGTTGGGATTACAGGAATGATCTATGGTGCTTGGCTGAATCTATTTTTATGATCCGCCAACCAGCTCCTAACTTAAGAGTTTTCTGCCTACATGGGAATGCCCCAAGGGAGGGAGAAAAGAGATTACTCACCCTGTGGGATAGTAATCATTGGCCATTCAGCAACCCTAGGCATGTCTCTAACCAACTACAATTTAATTGATCCAAAGTTACAAAGATCAAGAGAAATTCCTATGATCTACAACTATACATGACAGTATGAATAAATCTCACAAACATAATACTGACAGAAACCAGACAAAAAAGAGTACATACTGTGCAATTCTACTTATATAAAGTATGAAACCAAGCAAAGCTAATCTCTGCTGTTAAAAGTCAAGACAGTTGTTATCCTTGGGGATTTAGGGTGGGGAGATGACTAGAGGGAATATGAGGGGGCTTCTAGAGTACAGAAATATTCTGTTTCTTGATCTGGGTGCTGGTTACACAGGTGTGAATTCAGTTTGTGAAAATGCATATAGCTATTAAATTATGATAGGCATACTTTTTTCTTCAGTGAAATGTAATATATAAACAGTCCTGCGAGAAATAAGTTCTTCCTCACACTCTAGCATAGTAATACACAGCTTAAGGAAGTCAACCCTGAGCCCATGGCTAGGAATATCATTCACAGATGAATCTTCTTCATGGAGGTCATCGGCCCCACACCTTGTATACGTGCCATGTACCTAGGCCTTTGGTGAAATATGCATGGGGCACTTGAAGAGCCAGGAACACTCGTGGCTTTGCTATCTGGCTGCCTTCAGTATAAGCATCTCTGAGATCTGGAGAGGCTATTAAATTCTCTCAGCTTGGTTTTTCTCTAACCTAAGGTTGGGAAAAAAGGGAGCTGAGAGACTGGGTGAAGTCTAGCTAGGTGAACAGATCTTATAAAAGTTGTTTTCTCAGATGAACAAAGAAAACGGAGGAGGAAACTATCAGTCAAGCCCTTTCCTTCTTGAGATAGTCTAAGTGGCTGTCAAGGTCATAGAGACGAGCTGTCAAAATTTCACCTAAATAGGTTTTAACTTTAGTCACACATACGCATCACCAAGTATTGCAGAATAATTCAAATTAATGACAACCAAGCTGAAGCTGATGCTGGAAACCATGGAGTTGATGGTGAGAAGTACCCTCACCCCGAAATGAGGTGTGGCCCCAACCACAGCATAGCCGGGCTACTAATAGTAGCCAGTGAACTCTGGGAGGAGTTATCTTTCTCTGCCTTCTTTTCTTCGTCAGATGATTGTACCCTCAATATTCTGTCTCTAAGACACAGGGAAAGCACCTTTACGAATGCAATTAGGTAGATGGAAGATTCCAAATCAGTTATTTGATCAGGCTGGTAATTACAGAAAAAAATGGGGTATTAATTCCAGATCTAGTGAAATCTGGAAAACTTCCTGAGAACTGGAAAGCTGATCAAGAGCTTTGACTGTATCGACTACAGTCCTGTTTACCAGTCTTTTCTCCCATACTTTCAAATTTTAATAATGGATTTTGTCACCTGGAAACTGATGAATTCTAAATAGCACTCTATAATCTTTTTCTATCTATAACTTACAGGAAGATTATTTGCCTTCTGAAAAATCTTCCGGGGATGTCAACGCTTGAATGGTAGACATGGCATACCATATACAATGGCTGGGGCCTTCGCCACTGTTTGTAATCAAACCTCATGAATAAATGATTCCACTTTGAGCTCAAGCTGAGACAGCTTAGAAAAGACCTTCCTGGATTTTTTTTTTTTTTTGAGATGGAGTCTCGCTCTGTTGCCCAGGCCGGAGTGCAGTGGCGCGATCTCGGCTCACTGCAGGCTCCGCCTCCCGGGTTCACGCCATTCTCCTGCCTCAGCCTCCCGAGTAGCTGGGACTACAGGTGCCCGCCACTACGCCCGGCTAATTTTTTTGTAATTTGTAGTAGAGATGGGGTTTCACCGTGGTCTTGATCTCCTGACCTCGTGATCCGCCCGCCTCGGCCTCCCAAAGTGCTGGGATTACAAGCGTGAGCCACCGCGCCTGGCCTAGCTTCCTGGATTTTCAAGAGGCTAGTTCCATCGACAGGTAAGGTGAATTGGCTCCTTAAGATTATCATGATTATTTTGAGTTTTCCTTAGTCAAATTGTTCAACCTATACCCAAGGAAGTGTGATAACAATTGAGTTCCAAAAGCATTCAGAGATCCAAAGACAAAGACATATCACGATAAGAATAACCACACTTTTGAGTCTACCTTGGCCAAGATAAGACCCTGGGAAGAAAACTAAACTAAAAACATAAACGTATGTGAGTTTGCTAAATGAACTAGAATAGGAAAACATAAAATGACAGTATTGGCCCCTTAAGCTCAACGGCTTCACAAATCATTTTAAGAAAACTCCCCAAAACACAGTTTTTGTTAATAGATGCAGCTTATGAATTACAGTACCAGTCCTGGGTTTATACCTTGCAAATGGTTCCTTTCCCAAGGCTACTATTAATTCAGCTCAGAAAGGAAGAAAGGAATGCCAATTCAAATATTTTTTTTCTCCACAAGTATGTGATAGGGAATGACTAGTGGAAAGCCTATGAAGTGGGCCAATAAGATATTCTTTCTTTCATTTTTTCTTTCCAACTTTTATTTTAGGTTCAAGGGGTATATGTGCAAGTTTGTTACATGGTTAAATTGCATGTCACGGGAGTTTGGTGTACAGATAATTTTGTCACCCAGGTAATCAACATAATACCTAATAGGATTTTAAAAATTGTGTCATTGCTTCACCCAAGAACCTCTGTGACTAGAAATATCTCTGTACCTTTTTAAAGAGTCTTCCTGAGTCCTCGCTGACTTGGACAAATCGAGGAATGATATTATTCAGGTAGATGTCACTCAGGGTGGTATGGTCCCTGCTTTCCCGCTTCACCTGGTTTAAGAGGAGATTCCAGCAGTTGACTGGAGAGAGAACATTCTGATCCTTCCTGTGGAGAAACATCAAGGAAAAGAAGTCATTGTTGATATGCAGCCAGGGCAACATCTACAACTATAGTCCGTGTCCTAAAATCACAGCAATCAAAGCCAATCCAGAAATAAAGATATTTTTCCTGAAGCTCACCTCTCTGGTTTTCTCCTTTTCTAAAAACTCAGTGGAGAAAAAAGGAGAAAATAAAGACAAGAAAGAGAAGGAGGGAAGATGTACAAAGAGAAAGAGGATTATCTATGTTCTAGGAACTTGGTGAATGCTTTATACGTATTATCTCATCTAAGCTCTATCATTTCATTTTAAGGAAAGAACTACCATTATCCCCCTTCTACTGATTAGAAAACTGAAGCTCAGAGAGGTTGTCACTTGTCTACAGCGAGTAAGACTAACACAACAAGTAAGAGAGCACCAGGGACTAGAGCAACAGTTCTGCATTGTCTGGCTAGACCATGCAGGTCTAATCACCTTCAGGTCTACGGTGATTCTGAAGTCCATCATTTTAGCCACTAAGTCACTTGGTTTGTCTCTAGGATTAGAAACCAAAGTTTTCTGATTTTGTCTAGAGACAAAAATCACTACAGCACTACAAAATCCCCACAAATTTATCCATTGTAGGATTTAATAAAGGCAAGTTTGGAGAAGTATGCCATTAAAACGTTACTGAAAACTCTGGAGTTCTACAGAACACATCTAAGGAAGTTTTGATTTCATTTATTGAGCCACGATCTCATGTCCCATACAATCAAGAACACAAACCATACCTGAACATATGTGTTCCTACATATGTTCCTACATATCTACAGCTTGAGTGGAGCAGTAAAGTGCTAAACCAAGGTGCTCATTCCTTTTTTTTTTTTTTTTTTTTTTTTTTTTGAGACAAAGTCTCACTCTGTCGCCCAGGCTGGAGTACAGTGGCACAATCTTGGCTCACTGCAACCTCCACATCCCGGGTTCAAGAGATTCTCCTGCCTCAGCCTCCCTAGTAGCTGGGATTATAGGCACCTGCCACCATGCCCAGCTAACTTTTGTATTTTTAGTAGAGATGGGTTTTCACCATGTTGACCAGGCTGATCTTGAACTCCCGACCTCAAGTGATCCACCCACCTCAGCCTCCCAAAGTGCTGGGATTATAGGAATGAACCACCGAGCCCGGCCCTAGATGCTCATTTCTAATGAAAACATTGTGATCCAAAAGAATTATTGATTACCAACTCAGCATTAACTTAAGCAACAGAAAGTTCTACATTTGGAAGTTGGATTTCTTTAAGGAGAGAAACAAAAGTAGGAATAATTTGCAGTACTATTTATCAAGGGATACTGTACACATATCTGGGCCCTTTACACATGTTGTTTGACTTAAACCCCACAACCACCTGATGAGGTGGGTGTTATTAACCACATTTGGCAGATGAGGAAAAGTAGACTAAAAATTTTTAAACACTTTGCCCAGGGTCATATAGCTAAAAAGTGGCAATTCCAGAATTCAAACCAAGGCTATAACTGCAAAGCGAGTACTCTCATTCACTGCAAATAATAACGATCTGTTTATTTCCCCCTTTCCCCTCTTCCTCCCTCCAGTCAGACTCCTACTACAAAGAAAGTGAGTTGAGAGTAGCTTGGTTATTAAGTCAGTACTGCCTCCATTCAGCACTAAAGGCCAGGCACTTGTGATTTGTAAAGTGTGAAGTTCAACTTAGAAGGCTTTTCCAATTCTATAGTAATAACTATTAACAAATAATCATGCCATACTTACTTGGACTTCAGAACACATCAGACAAATCAAGTATCTGTCTAACCCAAACCAAGAAGTTACTTCAAACCAATTAATATTAGAGTCCAAATTGAAACTGTTCTAAACCTGTAACCAGGTACCCACCCCCTGCCCCAGGCATCACTCTTCTGTAGCCAAAATCACTAACTCTTAAGAGTGCCGATCACTGTGACAACACTTACCTTTTTAGGGAAACTGAAAGATTGCTGTGGAAATCAAAAATATACTAGCTGAGAGGAAGAGAGACACATAATTAATTTACTCCTTTCAAAATGTTTAGTATCTGGGGAAAAAAAAGTGAACAGGAAACAATCTAAATTCAAAATGGTAAGATATTTGAACACATGCATTCCATAGCATCTGATGTTTCCATTGCAAGAAAACTTTCAAAATGATTCCAATTAGATTTCAGTTACAAAATTCTAAATAACCTAATTTACATTTTAATCAAGTGGTGTCTCTCGGCAAGATACCATGTCCTCAGTAAGCATGCTTTTTAAAGGGGCAGATCTCATGAGACTTTACATTGACAATTGGTTTCAATCTATTTCTTTCTTTCTTTTTTTTTTTTTTTTTTTTTTTTGAGATGGAGTCTTGCACTGTACCCTAGCCTGGAGTGCAGTGGCTTGATCTCGGCTCACTGCAAGCTCCACCTCCTGGGTTCACGCCATTCTCCTGCCTCAGCCTATGAGTAGCTGGGACCACAGGTGTCTGCCACCACGCCCGGCTAATTTTTCGTATTTTTAGTACAGATGGGGGTTTCACCGTGTTAGCCAGGATGGTCTTGATCTCCTGACTTCGTGATCCGCCCACCTCGGCCTCCCAAAGTGCTGGGATTACAGGCGTGAGCCACCGCGCCTGGCTGTCAATCTATTTCTTAAGGGACAACATGGATTGGGGGGGTCTATACTGGTTCTTTCCCTATAGCACTTTACATACACACAAATGATGAAACAATTCAGTTCCACAAATGTACACACATTTGTATCTTAAATGAACAAGGCATGGTGTTAGGTGCTTTAGTGGTTATAAAAGTGCAAATGCTGCAATATAGTAAGGGAGACAAAGAAA
Source organism: Symphalangus syndactylus (assembly GCF_028878055.3). Classification (NCBI taxonomy): domain Eukaryota; kingdom Metazoa; phylum Chordata; class Mammalia; order Primates; family Hylobatidae; genus Symphalangus; species Symphalangus syndactylus. The sequence continues at coordinate 16,719,385 of NC_072434.2, forward strand.
GACCTATAGCAAAGTAGAACTTTAATGGCGGTACAAACAAAAGGCCAGCTAGCTCAGAAAGGCAGACCACAGATCAAAAGAGGAAGCAGAAGAGGCAAAACCAACCTAACACCATGGGAAAGGATGCAGAGCACATATCCCCAGGGTGTCCTCAAAAGAAAGGATGAGTGAACAAAGATGGGTCAATAAACACGGTGGCTGGAAGTAGAAATCTTTTAAAATAAAATGCCTTTTCACTTAATGCTAATAAGTTTTACTAAGAACTTGTAAGGTGTGGTCACGCCTGCAATCCCAGCACTTTGGGAGGCCAAGGCAGGTGGATCACTTGAGACCAAGAGTTCAAGACTAGCCTGGCTAACATGGCAAAACCCCATCTCTACTAAAAATACAAAATTACCTCGGTGTGGATGGTGCACACCTGTCATCCCAGCTACTTGGGAGGCTGAGGCAGGAGAATCGCTTGAACCCCGGAGGCAGAGGTTGCAATGAGCTGAGATCATGCCACTGCACTCCAGCCTGGGTGAGAGCAAGACTCCATCTCAAAACAAAAGAAAAAAAAGAAAAAAGAACTTGCAAGGTGCTATAAGTACTTTTACCACATGTATTTATTTCCATCCTTACAGCATTTTGTGCCATAGTTACAGTATCAGTATTGGTTTCAAAGAGCAGGAGCTTTTAAACTGTGTTCTGAGATACTCTGGAATTAGCAGAAAATCACATTTCAATTTAAAAAACGGTGACACATCCATTCAAATAAGCAACCCCCACTGACATGAGCAAGAGACCCAGGACCCAGTTTCCCTGCATTAGATACCACCGCAATGTCTCGCAGGCTGCTAGCATTGTTTTATGTAAACCCTGGAAGAAAGAATCACTGTATGCCTTGGAACTTCTGAACAATATGCTATTGATTAGAATACATGTAGCTTTGCATAGGCTTATTTTTTCATTCAAGCCTGTGTGTGCCTCCTCCAATAAAGCTGAACAGGTGAGCCTATAACTTGACACACAGCAGTAAGGTTCAATCACATGCCATAGGAGGCTCAAGGGCCTAGGCTGAGTTCATGTTAGACCGTGGTTGGGTAGCGAAAATCACCATGCTTAATATCATACCACCCCATTATCATTTGTTGCAATGCCTATTATACATGTTGGGGCTTATCCAATTAATATTTATGAAGGGGAATAGCTGCTAGGTGATGATAGTGACTCAACTTTAAAACAAAAATATCTTCTTTTTTCCATCTAAATCAATTTAAAGCTCAAGATTACAATAACTTATCTATGCTAATCAGAATTTTCTTGATATTGGACTACCTAAACCAAAACCAGATGCTGAAATGAATATAAAACTATAACTGATTCATAATCCTGATCTCAATATTTTTAGTTCATGAAAACAGCCTCATTGTTCTCATTGACTGATGGTATAATAAGTACTCTATAAATTTGCACCTTAAAAGCAGATTTATACCAATAAAAATACTGCTTTGATCTGTTTCATATATTGAGGCTCTATGCAAGATTTTTATTTTAAAAAAGGAGTCTATGCTTAAAAAACCAGCACTAGATCCTGTTGTCTGTTTCTTCTAGGAGTTCTCAGCCTCTCCTACTATTAATGCAGCTTTTCACACAGTATTTCTGGTCCTTTGAGTCTGTAAGCTTTCTCAGACATATTCTTCCTTTCAACTGAGGTGTTTTAATTAATTCATTTATTTATTTTTGGGTAGTGGTAGGGCAAGTAAGGTAGAGAGAAAGTGGGAGGAGGGGATCACAAATATACAGACAATTTTCCCAGCCAACACGAACAAAGATGAAACACACTTCAGGCTGGAAAATAAGCAAGGCAACGAGACGTGATTTCATAGGGAGCATATTAAGGCTCTGCTAGAGTGGTTTCCTGCTCCAGAAGCTTTGCAACCTCATTTTATTTGGGACCGCTGGAGCCAAGGGAACTTCGTTTGGTTAGGAGATTGAAATTTGTCTTTGTATCTTTTCCATCTATCATTTGTTTGCATAGTCTCTTTACTTTCCCCACCCCCAGAGCCTTAGGTTGTATAATACTTGGGCCTTTAAAGGAAAGGGTCTGCATCCCTTAGGAATGTGCTGAACAGCTGCAAACCTCCTCAAACACTAATCCCTAAAAAGCAGACAAAATATCTAGGAGTATTTTTCTTACTTAAAATTTTTTTCAGGAGGAAGATCAAGAAAACATCATACTGTACTTGAGAGGGAATGACTCTGGAGTCAAAAGAAAGGAGACCCGGAAAGTCACATGCTGCCTGTACATCTGCAGAAGACATTATCACTGTAAATGCACTGAAAGAGATAAACCTGCATAGCTGAATCATTAGCTTCGAAGATATTAGCCCAGCTTTTCTCCCTCAGCTTGGACTATTTATGGGCGTTCAACAAACTTAGCAATGAGCGTTTAAAGGGATTTCTCTAAAATATCCATGGTTAAGAGCCAAGTCCATAAAGGTCCAAGTTGGCCTCTCTATTATGTTTCTTTTCCATATCACCTCTGTTTGGTTTTGATCCTCTCATCTGTAAAACGGACACGTGCCCTGTTGGTATACATCTCACTCCTCAAAGATCTTCAAAGTATGGCTGTAAAATCCTGGAAGCTCTCCTGACCTAAGGTGCCATTTAATTAATAATTGCTACATTCATGGCTATGCAGATGGAATGCATGGCATGAGGCTGGCATTGCTGGAATATAGCTTGAGCTTCTGCATTGCTATAATGAGGTGTGTTTCCTTTTGGGCCAATAGTCTTTAAGTTGCTCACCTCTCAGGGCTGTTGTGTGGATCAAATGAAATGATGTATGCAAAAGAACTATGCCAACAGTTCAGCACTATACAAATGTGAAGAAATATTATTACTTTTATTTCCAAACAAACTAGGACTCAGCTTTCATCAATTTCCAACATGCTTCTCACCCGGCTCTGGGCCAGGGCCAAGATTGCTGCCTGCTGAAAATGCACAGCCTTCAGCAAATAATGGTTGGAGTAAGACAGCAGCAACAGGCAATTAACAAAGCAGCTGTAAGGCTCTGGGAAGACGTGAGAGAGATACCGACGGGAGAGCAGATTTTAATCTCCCACTGTCCTTTCCCTAAGGGACAAGGTAGAACAATCAGTCCTGCATTCCACACTGGGAACTGTGTGCTGAGGTTGACAGAAAGGAATCCAAAGAGAGCACAGATTGCCAGAACCCTAGATGCTTCAGCAACTTATACTAAGCTCCCATCTCCTGTCTCAGAATTCCTATGAAACCTGCCAATCTGCATAGAGAGATGGCAACTATCAATAAATCTAAGCAGAATATAATTTCTCACTTTTAAAAACAGACCTATCTGTGATGATAGACAAAACTTAAAGAGTTAAATACATCATTCAATATATGTTATTGAACATACAAGTATGTGGTGAATAAAAAAAAGGTATATGCATGATAAAAGGAATAATTTAAGTGATGGTTGGACAGGGAACTAGTGACAAGAAGGAGGTGGGATTTTTTAAACTAAATTCCCTCCTGGCACCTTGATTAAAATGAAATGAACTGAGGCAGCCAAAGAGATTATTTTATTCAGATGAGTGTTATTAGCCTTTCTGGCTTATTTTCTCTATTATGCATTCTGCTGATGCTGACAGAAGTAGGCAGGCTGGATAGAGAGGCAAAGCTGCAGCGGATTTATGGTCTGACAGTGCCATGCATAAAATCAGACCCTTGCTGACCCAGATAAGCCAGAGGATGGATTGGATTTGCTGGGGAAGGTGTTAAAAGAAGGAGGGGGTAAAAATCACCAAGGTAGGAACTGACTTGCAAACGATTCTGCCTGTAATGGTGGATGCTGGTTTTGTGACCCAGTAGTACAGTGGCAGCCTGAAGGTATCTTTCAAAGACAGGCAGGCAGGCAGGGGGTGGGCACACTTCTCTGGGCTTATCACAGCTTTGGCTTCAGCTTTGCCAGCAATGAGATCAGAGGAGGAGAGTTCAGAAACAGAGAAAAGTGCCAAAGGCAAAAATAATATAGTCTACATATGGAGAAATGAGCTTTCAAATTTTCAGGGACAAGTGAGTACCACAAATTGTCTTCGGTAGCCTAGACAGATGATTAGAAAGGATTCCAACAGTGGTAGACCCACCTTCTCAAAATAGCCTAAATTGTCCCCTATAATCAGGTTTGGGGGAAGGACTGTATGAAAATAGGACTCTTGTGGCTCTGGATTAGTTCCATGGAGCAGAACCACACCCTTGAGAGAACAGCATGCCCAAGAGCCGGACCTTAGGAATCTGCTTTGAAGTAGAGAACTGGACTAGCACCGTGTCTGACATCTATTAAGTGCTTAATCACGATTTCCTGATTGAGTATAGGACCAAGGTTCTTGTGGGTTGGGTCAGAGAACTAGGAATGGCCCCCAAATATAAGCTATTGTAAACACTAAGTGGAAATGTCTCCATCAATTTATGTTAAGTGAGAGATTTTGCCTTCCTTTCAACCACCCCTATGGCACGGTGCTCACAGCAGAAAGGAGGCAGCTGGAAGGTCTTCATATCTCTTAAGATACATCTATGGATGGATCCCATAAGACCAGACATGGGGGTCTATACAAGATTTGAATCTCTGCCATCCACATTTCTTGCCTAGTTTCTGATATCTTATTGTCCAGGCTCCTTCTCTGAGTCCCTGATGTCTTCTTATTTCATTCATTCATTTAACAAATATTAATTGAGCATCCTATTATGGGCTAGCCACTATTCTAGGAATAAAAGGATCAACATTCTTTTTTCTGACCTGCTTCTCCCATGTTTGCAGACTTCCTGGATCCAAGACATGGCTTTCCTGCTCCTAAACTGTGCATCAGCCACAACCCACATCTTATCCTGGTCTTGTGGCTTGTGTGTACATTGGCTTGGATGAACCCACTGCGAAACCCTGATTTGGCTGACTTAGAAAATCTGCCTGCCCACCAGCTCTCTCTACAGCTTCTGTAGACCCGGGACCTTCCCTTTGTTTACATCCCATGTGTTAGCACTAGCATTCCCAGAACTATAGGGAGGAATGAATAAAGAGGCTTTTAAATCCTCTTGGTACAATCTACATGCTACAATGCCACCTCAATATAATCCACAGAACTAAGGGCCTAGAAATTCACTTAGGTATTAAATATGCTCCCTGAAAGCCCCCCAAAATAGGCTGTGATCACATCAAAGGCCTGAGCTGACTCATTCATTCAATTAAACTAAAACACCATAGCAAGGGTAAAAGACAGAACAAAGGTGTGATCAATGACCAAGGAACATAAAATTTATACGTTTCTCAGCTTAAAAAGAATTTGTAACCATCGATATCATGTTGACAGGTGGATCCACAAAGTCCACAGAAAAACCTGTGAACAACTCTACAATTATATCTTCGATTTTTTCTTCTCTAGTTAATTAAGATGTCACCAGAAGCCGCATAAGTAATTATAGCACATGACAAACATACAGAGAAAAAAAAATACACGCAGATGTGTTAGCAGATTTTTAAAATAAATGAAACCTTGGGAGATGACTGAGGCAGACAGTCTGGCTCACCTCTGGTAGTTCATTCTAGAGAAATAAATACCTGTCTGTGCCAAAGTGGAATGATGTCACTCAGAAATCCACACACTTATTATCAAAGCAGTAACCACCCCCTTAAGAGCAAGCATCTCCCTGGCACCAGGCATGAGTGGAGAAGCTTGATCTACAGCCAGAAACTCCTCCTGGCTAGCAAACTGTACTTTAGTATGCCAAATAGCAATAAGCCACTGAGAAGAAACGGTATCCATAAAGATCTCCCCCTCCCAAATACCTGTCCCTGGGACAATGAGTCTCCCTACATGGCTCCTAACAACAATGAAAAGGAGGAAAAAAAAATAAAATTCTTGATTCTGTGAAACTATAGATCTAAATGGAATGAAGTCTACACAGTCATCAGATTGGCTGCATGTGTCATTATCAGTTCTCATGTGTTATTTGGATATTTATCTTACCTTTATTAGAAGGAAGTCTCTTTTTGTGTGGGGGTGCAGGAGGAATAACCCCCAGGCCCAGTAAGGAATTCTCTTGAGGACAGGGTATATTTAGGATGTTTAATGAACACCTATCACCAAGAATAGGTGGGTCCTTAATCAGTATTGACTAACAACAGATGCCAGAGCCAAAGCAATCCTGTAAATGTTGAGGACAGAAAGACCATGATTCATTTAATGACTAGTTAATATCTTCAGCCTCCACCAATCTTGCCAAATCAGCTGCTCCAGCGTGTATCTGTGCTCACTCTCTGGGTGGCTACTGAATGACCAAATTCGTATGTCCATTGGCTTGTGTGCTCTAAATTACAGCATATTATTAACCATGTTGATACTTTACTGGCAGAACTTTAAAGGGTTGAGTGCTATAAGAGAAGCCCTAGTCAATTTCCAGGTTAGTAGATCAAATTATCGAGTTCAGGTCCTTAAGGAATCTGGATGAACAATGTGAAACTCCATCTATACTCTGTGGAAAGTACCTTGAACTATGCTTAAGACCCAGAGTCTAGGCTTAGCTCTGCCACTTACTAGCCAGGTAACTTTGGGCAAGTCACAAATGCATTCTGGGTCTCAAAATCTCTTCACCTGTTTTAAAAAGTAAATGGAAGCCAGGTGTGGTGGCACGTGCCTGTACTCTTGGCTACTCGGGAAGCTGAGGTGGGAAGATCGCTTGAGCCCAGGAGCTTGAGGCCATGGTGCACAATGATTGTGCCTGTAAATGACCAGCCTGGGCAACATAGTAGGATCTGTCTCTTAAAAAAAATTAAAAAATGGGATAAGCAGGGACAGCAGACCTGCCCTGCCTAAGACACATGACTTTTGTGAAGATCCAATCAAACAAGGTGATGCCCATAAACTAACTTCATAAACATGAAAGTGTTCTACAACTATATATCAGTATCAACATCTTTTCTTATAATTGTAACAACTATTATTACTCAACAGCCCACACAATGAATTCATACCCACAAAACAAAGCGACTAGAATCATGTCTGAAAAGACAAATACATCTCAAAATTCCTTTTATAATAAACTTGTTTCATAAATTCCCTACTTCATTAGTATACTAAATAGGAATACTTCCTTTTTTTTTTTTTTGAGACGGAGTTTCGCTCTTGTTGTCCAGGCTAGAGTGCAATGGCGCGATCTCGGCTCACCGCAACCTCCGCCTCCTGGGTTCAAGCGATTCTCCTGCCTCAGCCTCCTGAGTAGCTGGGATTACAGGCATGTGCCACCACGCCCGGCTAATTTTGTGTTTTTTTAGTAGAGACAGGGTTTCTCCATGTAGGTCAGGCTGGTCTCGAACTCCCGACCTCAGGTGATCTGTCCACCTTGGCCTCCCAAAGTGCTGGGATTATAGGCGTGAGCCACTGCACCTGGCCCACACTTTCTCTTTTTTTTTTTTTGAGAGATGAGGTCTTGCTCTGTTGCCCAGGTTGGAGTACAGGGGCATGACCATGGTTCACTGTAGCCTCAAACTCCTGGGCTCAAGCAATCCTCCCGCCTTAGCCTCCCAAAGTGCCAGGCTCACAAGTGTGAGCCACCTCACCTAGCCAGGAATACATTTTGTTGCTATTAATTTATCATCTGATTCTCTGGAAATTCCCAAACTCAGTGAATCTTCTGTGCCTATCCTAGCTGAGACTTTAAACGAAAGAATCATGTGCAAAGAGAAAAGGCCAGAGTGTACAAAAATAGAATCATGGAATTTCAGAGCTAGAAGGGACTGTCAAGATGGTCTAGAGTCTAGACCAAGCCTGTCATTTTCTGAGTGAGGAAACTGAGGCTCAGGGAGCCTGAGGTCACACAGATAGTGATGGAGCAGGGCAAGAATCCAGGTCTCCTGACTAGTAACCCTTTTCTTATTTCATTGTGGTGGTTATTACATTTCATTCAAAAAGCCCTTAGCATCTCAAAGAGCTGGTGCTGAAAGAGTTAATGGACAATGCTCAGAGCCCCAGAGCGCAGAGCTATTCTAAGACAACACATAACAGGAATACCAAGGGTCCATGAACCCAGAGGGAGCAAAACTGCTGCTGCCTAACGGCTCCTGAAAGCATGTTGACACACTGCATGTGGTTACACATGAAAGGCAAGTGAATAGGAAAAGCAGTTTTGAATCCCACCCCATTCTAATTTTGGACTGGCTCTGGGCACCTACTGGAGGACTGGGCCACACCCCAGTCACTCTGTAAAATGACCCTTCAGTTCCTTCACTCTCTCTATTCTGTGGCCTCAGTTAACCCCTTCTCTGCCTTCTTAAGGGCCATAAGAGACATCAGTAAAAGAGGACTATCAAGGAATTATCAAGATCCAGAAGTAAACCTAAGTGATTGGGGTCATCCTGTAACGAGAAGATTCTCAGTCTGGAGTCAGATGATCCCCACTAGTATCTACCATCCCCAAGCAAGCATGTGATCTGAAGCCTTCAACAGCCAGGTTCATAAATGCAAAAGAGAGCAGTTTCTGTAAGTGTGAGGCTTTAAGACCCCAAATCACCTTGCATCAGAATTACCTGGAATGCTTGTTTAAAATGTGGATTCTTATGCTCGTCTGCCAGAGATTACAACTTACTAGGGGTGGACTGATGCCCAGGAATCTGCCTTTCAAATCAGCATGACAGGTAATTTTATGCACACCAAAAATTTAAAAACCAATGCTCTTAAAGCAATGTTTTACAAACTGTGGGATTCAACCCATTAGTGAGGTTTTAAAAAATCAACTTATAGGTCACCAACTAGCATTTCTCAAAAAATTAAGTAGACAACAGAATAGAATAACAGAAAAAAGTAGCCTGGAAGCAGTGCCTCACACCTGCATTCCCAGGACTTTGGGAGGCTGAGGTAGGCAGATCACTTGAGGTCAGGAGTTTGAGACCAGCCTGGGCAACATGGCAAAACATTGTCTCTACCAAAAATACAAAAAATTAGCTGGGCGTGGTGGTGTGCACTTGTGGTCCTAGCTACTCGGGAGGCTGAGGTGGGAGGATCGCTTGAGCTCAGGAGACAGAGGTTGCAGTGAGCCAAGATGGCGCCATTGCACTCCAGCCTGGGTGAAAGAGTGAGACCCCATCTCAACAAAAAAAAGAATAACAGAACAAAGTAGAAAATCTCAGAGTACATCACACAAAGCAAAGATAAGTATTGTTTTGTGAAAGTATTGTTCTCAGCTATTTATGTGTATATATGTATATTCCAGCCTGTAGTATAAAATATAGAGATTCATGATCAAAACGTTTTAAAGTCACTGCTCCAGAGTAATGGTCTTAAATTATGGGAGATAATTACGTATCCCAGATCCTTTTGAGAATCGTTTTTTTTTTTTTTTTTGCTTTTTTTTTTTCAGTTACCATCCATAGGACTCTGCTTGATACTTTTTGAGAATCTGAGGATTCTAAGTATTTTCTTCTAAAGAAGGGAAGGAGGGAGGGAGGGAGGGAGGGAAGCGGAGAAACATTATAATTTGCATAGATAAATCCAGCGTGTACCTGAACTTCTAGAAGCCTATCCCTCAAGGACTTCTCTTGAGGACAGTTCCTACAATGTCTGGTCACAGTGGGCACCCAACAACCACTGTACCATGCCAGCAGCTTTCTCCCCATGCTCTGTAAATGACCCCAGTGTCTTCCTTATATACCTGTAAGATAAGTGGTCGCACTATGATGATTGTTTTCCTCTTATTTTTAGGGTGACTAGGAATGCCAAAGCTAAACAATGTTCTACAGAACACTGGGAGAAAGCAGTTGGCATATTCCCAGAATAAGGATTCTGAAAGCAATGGTGTGGGTCCAATGTCACTGCTTTCCAAGGAACATGCTCCCTGTCTACAGGGAGTGTCTACTCACTCCCGACAAGGGCAGACAGTGGCACTGGCACAATTGTGCACCCCTAGTGATAAAGTCAATAGAATAATATCTACTTTATTTGCAAGTTGGTGAATTATCTGACCTACAAATGTACCCACAGACACAGAGGCCCCAGCCTCACCTTCTCCATATGAAAAGGACATAAGGACATAAGGTCCCTAGTCCTAGATGGAAGATTTTAAAAGGGTATAAACATTTAGAAAAACAACCAACAGCCCTAGCTTGATTATCAACACAGTCCCATCCTGATGGTTAAACCTATCAGTACATAGAAAGTAAAAATGAGGATAAAGGTTTTAAAAACCAGCCTTTGCTAAGTGAGGAATATGAAGAGGAGATGGAAAGTGGCAAGGTACAATGGGGGGCGGGGACGGTGAAGAGAAATGGAAGAGTTGGGGAGGAAGGACCATTGAGAAGACAGAGAATCAAACCCCAAAACTATTCTAAAATTTCCTGATGCTTTTCAGTAATCTGTTTTCATGCGGTGGAAATTGGCACAGCATCTAGGATACTTTGGGCCCATCTGTTTTTGAACTTAAGCTACAGACAAGATTCAGAACAGCTGGAATCAGCAGCACTGACCAGGTTATATGTGTCTGGAGTCAAGAGAAATAAAATGAGTGTGTGGGAGATGGAGGAAGAGGGTTAAATGGGGCAGAGGAAGGGGATTCTGGAAGCCATTCCCAGACAGACAGGAGAAAATGGTCAGGCCATCAGAAATGATGCAAAAGAGCTATTAGAGAGGCCAAAGCATGTAACTGAAGAAAGTCCAGGAGGAGAAATTTCAAGGATTTCAGAACAGGGCACTAGCAAACAGTCTCACAAAAGGACGTAAAAGTTTGCGAGTTTGGGTGTCAATGTGCAGTGCCCCAGGGCTTCACGTCTGAGAGGCCAGATCAACATCATCCTAAGGTCTTACATCAAGCATATTACATGGGCTGCTGGTAAACAGTTCACACAATCATGGCCTACAGCTGAGCAGATGCTGATGCTGATGCTAGATTCTTGGTTCGCTAAATGCAAAAGAGGTGATCAGGGAGAATGGCAAGGAGAACCTAGGAGTAGGCTTAGGAGAAATTGGCAAGGGTCTCAATCCATAAGATGGCTGGCTTAGAGACAGGGCTGGTCCAGAAGCAGGGGAAAATGGTTGGTTTATTCTCAGTGCATGTCTGGCCTATGTCCCCATCACTGACTTCTGCTAAAGCCCTGACTTAATCTATGGATACATGAGTCTCTCACTTTTCCTGAATCTGCTCCATCTTTAGTCAAGGTTTGGCAGTGAGAAATGTCAAGACCCCATTCTGGAGAGGAAAACATTAAATACAAACAAATAAATAAACCAAATTATATTTCAAACAAATAATATAACTACATTGAAGGTCTGGAGGTTGAGGGATGCTATGGTTTGAATCTGGTTCATTCCCTCCAAAACTCATGTTGAAATCTGATTGCAATTGCAAGTGGTATTGAGAGGCGGGGCCACTGGGGGTTGTCTGGGTCATGGGAAGAATCCTTCATTAATAAGATTAATATTCTCATGGAAATGAGTTCTCACTCTTGTGGGACTGGATTAGTTCCTGAGAGAGTGAGTTGTTGTAAAGTAAGCTCCTTCCTAGTGTTTGCTTTCTTTTCACTCATTCCCTAGCCTTTTAGCTTCTCCGCCATGTTGTCAGGCAGCACATGGCCCCCACCAGGAGCTGAGCAGATGCTGATGCCACGTTCTTATACTCTCAAGCTACTACAGTTGTGAGCCAAATAAGCTTCTTTTCTTTATAAATTACCTGGACTCAGGTATTCTGTTATGGTGACACAAAACAGACTAAGATAGGAAAGAAAAAACTAGTCAGCTAACTTTTGAACACTGTGTCTTGGCCCTCAAGGCTAATAACAAAAAGAACTCTAAACCAGTATTAAAATCTAGTCAGTAGTCTTCTTTTTCAGAGGCATGGGTTAGTAATTCTGAAACAACTTTCTGTACACTCTAGGACTGAGCAATTAAGTGAACATGTGTGTTATGGATAATAGGAACTAGGTTTCTCACTGTTCAGAGAACAGGAAAGGGGAGAAAATTAAAACATGTGGTATTGGATTGGAATGAAAGATAGTGATATGAACTCATCAGCTTTAATATATATAAATATACAGACAGATAAAGAAATAGCTACTTGTAGAAGTACATGGGTGTGTGTCTGTGTGTGTGTGTGTGTGTGTGTGTCTATGTGTACATACATATATCTACTACCTCTGTCTGCTGAAAGGGACTATAAATAATGGTACTTCAGTTACAAAGAGCATATTTAGCATCCATGGTTTCTAAATACCATTTCCCACTAAAAGCAACCAAGGCTCTCTGAAAAAATTGTCAACTCCACAGTAAAGGCAAGGAAAGTACAAGTTAAGCCTGGAACATCTTGTTGTGCCATCAAGTAAGGAAGTGCTCAAAGAATGATGGGGACATATCAATAAGACACAGAAGCCAGCTTGAAGGGACTCCATTGGCCAAATCTAGAACAATATGAACATTAAAATAAAGATGTTAAAGGACTATAACCTGTTGAATAAAATAATAAGCCACAAGTCCACACTGATATAAACCAACAAACCAGACCAAAAAGTGGGGGTGATGGAAAAACTCTTCCTTACAGTAGAATTGCAACTGATAAATGAAAAAGGAATGATGAAAACTGGAAAAATGACTATTTGGTAACCATCATAATAAAAATTGATTCAAGCAAGAATTATAATGGATGCTAAAACTAGTGAGTATAAAAGGTGAAGGGTAAGCTGATATTTACATGGTCTCAAAGTATCTCTCCACAATATATGCATTAATTACAAAGCTTATAGAACAACTTCATGGTGGAGAAACCTAGAAGACACAACTGTAACCAAATGGTCAAATTTAACATCATCAGTAATGGCACAAATCATCAGCAAGATGCACTGAGAAGAACGTGACATTACATTTTATGGTATTCCTGCCAAAAGTGTGTGACTTGAATCTAATAATAAGGAAATTATCAGAAATTGCCAGAAATATCAAATTAAGGGACATTCTACAAAATAACAGGGCCAATGTCAATGTCTTGAAATATAAAGAAAGACCTGGAAATCATCCCACATTAAAGGAAACTAAAGAGATAAGACAATTGAATGAATTGCATAATCTTGGACTTTCTTTTGCCAAAAAAGGCCATTTTTAGAACAAGTGGTAAAATCTGAATGTCTATTGATTAGATAATAGTATTGTATCAATCTGTATGTCCTGATTTCGATGACTGCACTATAATTATGCAAAAGAACATCCTTATTTTTAGTAAATACACCCTAAAGTATGTATGGATAAAAGGTCATCATGTCTGCAATTTACTCTCAAGTATTTCAGAAAAACAAAATATGTGTGTGAGAATTGGGTATAAAAAGGGTGAAGTATAAATCAAATGTAGTAATATGTTAACATTTTGGGGCAATTTGGATAAAATGGTAGTATACGAAAATTCTTTGTGCTATTCCTGCAATTTTTCTGTAAGTCTAACATTATGGCAAAATTTTAAAACTGTTTAAAGATTGCATTCTGGAGAAAAATGAAATCATTTCTCCCATCTCTCCTTTGGCAGTAAGTGTATATTATTTTGTGCTATCTTTTTCACATAAACTCTCTGTCTTCCACATGACACCATGAGCTTCCTGAGGGAAAGAACAGGATCCTCTACCTCTTAGTGACCCCAAACCTGCAGAGAACCTATTGGTCATTAGCAATGAGAATGAAGTCAAATGTTTATTACTGATTCACATATAATAAAGGTGACTAACAGGGTGACTCATAACCCAACAATTCTGTCTCCTCAACCTGGAAGTCTATGCCTTATCAGAGCACATACAAATATATATAAACAAACTTAAAATATTTCACATTAAATAATAACTCCCATGAGCTAGAATGGTAGCTTATTCTTCTATGTATATTTAATTCCTTGTACAACTCTTGGCACAGAATAAGTGTTCAATAAATGTTTGCTGAAAGATTAAGGGAGCCTCACATACCAGGATTGGTGTTCACCAAATTCGTACAAATGGACAAAACAGCCAGAAGTGGACTTCTTTTCCAGAAGAAATAATAGTACAAAGATGGGCCGGGTGCAGTGGCTCACACCTGTAATCCCAGCAGTTTGGGAGGCCGAGGTGGGCAGATCACCTGAGGTCGGGAGTTTGAGACCAGCCTGGCCAACATGGAAAAGCCCCATCTCTACTAAAAATATAAAAAGTAGCCAGGCATGGTGGTGCACACCTGTAATCCCAGGTACTTGGGAGGCTGAGGCACGAGAATCGCTTGAACCTGGGAGGCCAAGGTTGCAGTGAGCCGAGATGGCATCACTGCACTCCAGCCTGGGCAACAGAGTGAGAGACTCCATCTCAAAAAACAAAAGACAACAACAAAAAAAATTGTTCAAAGATGTTCTTAGCTTCCAAAAGAATAAGCAATTTTATCAAAGATTTTCAAGCCAGTTGTTTCTTGCTAGAGTGGCTCAAAAACATTCCCAGATCTGGTAAATTGCTTTTTTTCATCTGATGTACAATAAGAACCTTTCTAAAGTCTTCTTTAATTTGGTACCAAGGAAGCCTACCAAAGATGTATTATATTTTTTCCACTATGGCTTCCCTGAACTATGCTGTAAAGTAGAAGGTTTCCTAAGTGCTCATCATCTGGCTGGAAACTCGGTATGTGTGCTTGGGGACTAGGGGATGGGGATAAAGAAGAGGCAGCATTGAAGTCTTCATAAGCCATATTCTCATCACTCACTTCTGTTTTTTGTTGTTTTTTTTTTTGAGATGGAGTCTCACTCTGTCGCCCAGGCTGGAGTGCAGTGGCGCCACCTCGGCTCACTGAAAGCTCCGCCTCCCGGGTTCACACCATTCTCCTGCCTCAGCCTCCCGAGTAGGTGGGACTACAGGCACCCGCCACCACAACCAGCTCATCTTTTGTATTTTTAGTAGAGATGGGGTTTCACTGTGTTAGCCAGGATGGTCTCGATCTCCTGACCTTGTGATCCGCCCGCCTTGGCCTCCCAAAGTGCTGGATTACAGGTGTGAGCCACCACACCTGGCACCTCTGTTTAATGAAGTAATGAATATCTAGCAAAACCAACACTGAGAAAGTATCAGGTTAAAATCCAAGACAAAGCCCATAACAATAACCCATTAATCAGTATATCATAAAAACCTGAGTTGCGTCCTTCAGAAGGTACTAAGGGAGGTGCACCTGTGTGCGCTTCCTGTGTGTTTTTCCTCCTATGTGATATGGTTTGGATGTCTGTCCCCGCCAAATCTCATGTTGAAATGTGATTCCAAATGTTGGAAGTAGGGCCTGGTGGGAGGTGACTGGGTCATGGGGGTAGATCCTTCATGAATGGTTTAGCACCATCTCCATGGTGATAAGTGAGTTCATGCTCATTTAGTTCACAAGAGATCTGGTTGTTCAAAAGTCTGGGACCTCCCCTGACTCTCACTCCCACTCTCACCATGTGGCATGCTGGCTCCCCGGTGCCTTCTGCCATGATTGTAAGCTTCCTGAGGCCTCACCAGAAGCAGATACCAGCACCATGCCTCCTGTACGGCCTGCAGAACCATGAGCCAATCAAATCTTTTTTCTTTAGAAATTACCCAGCCTCGGGTATTTATTTACAGCATCGCAAAAAACGGCCTAATACACTGTGTATTTGTATGCACGTGTATCTAGGACTCTGTGGTAAGAAAGGGCACACATTTCCACCCATTACCAGAGAAAACAGGAGCAAGAAGGAGACTGACAAATCCAGTCAATGTATAAAAAGGAGTGAGGGAGGAGAAGGAGGGGAGGAAGTCAATACACCTAAGAAGCCAACCCTTTCTTAACTGTGCCTGCCTTCCTGGGTTTACCTTGCTCTGTTTTAGAGTCCACTCAATAGCCTGTGCTTTGTCTTCAAGGAAATCCATCTGAGGCATCATTTCTACCTGCACACTGCAGAAATCAATTCTGTACAACTTCCTCCTTTTGCTAAATCCCTGAGATGCTGCCTATAAATTCAAAAAATTTCAAGCATCAACAATAACCCCTACCCCCACCCTAGAACTTAGTTATGAACATCTGTTGTTTACAAGGGTTCGGGCTGAGAGCTGCCAGACTTGTTCTGCAACCTCTACTTTAACACAGAGGCTGCCAGGGAGGGATGTCTGAATTTCATGCAAGGATGCCCTGTCCCGACTGCTTAAGCAGGAATCAGCAAACACAGCTCAGCATCCTACTGTTGAAGATAATCCTAGTTTGTTCGATTCTTTTTCTAATCCTGGCTCTTTAACCAGCTGCACCCTAAATATATTAAGAAGCAGAACTGTGCTCATTGATTCTCCCTGAATTTAAAACCCAAGGAGCAATGACAGTGGAGATGTATAAAAGGAGGAGCTAGCAGAAAAGATGAACCTATTTCAACTCTGAAAAACCCAAACCCTACTTTTTTCTCATTCTCTCTAAATCTTTCATTAACAATGAGTCCTTCCCATGTCACACTGTTTCTTTTCAACGTGTGATACTTCTGTGCAGCGTAGGAATTAGATATTAAAGTCTTTACGTCAATTAACCAGGGAGCAAATCTAATTGAGAACATAACTATACTATCTTTTACCTTTCCCTGACTGAACCAAGTACAAGTCCCTCCTGAGTATTCCACCTTTCTTCTTTTCCTGGTGACTACTGGAACCTGCTTTAAATGGGGTGCTATTTTTAAATTCCTGTGCACATGTGTTCTTATTATTCTCTCTCAGCCTGCCCGATTTTCCCCATTTCAATTATAAAAGCATGTATGGCAGAGACTGTCTTTTCTTCTTATCTTGTAAACCCTCCCTCTTAACACAGTCAGCTCCCAATAAGATGACACAGCTTTTGCCTTGAAAAGAGAACTGGATCAAAGTAAATTCATTTAATTGGCTGCGAATTCCTGAGAATTAAAAATCCCAAGAACACATTGCCTACTAGTAGTTAGACACATTGCTTCCTGTGTCTGCTACAGAATTATTATGGGGTTTACAGGAGCAAAGAAAAGGAAAACTAAAAGCTCCCTGCACACTAGCACTGTTGTCAAGGAACGTGATCACTACTGTCTTTGCTCCATGGAGCTGAAAGCCTGAGGTGTGGCCTGCTGACATTCCAGTGGCAGATCCTAGGAGACACAGGAAACTCTCGGGAGTCTCCAGCATCCTCCCAATTGCTCATAAAAGCATATTTTGCTTCTGACCTGCCCTCTTATCATTCCCTACCCTAAAAGGAAGATATAAAGCCATTTATGCAGAAGCTTGGGAGCTTCTGTTTGGCCTCATGAAACAAACAACCCAGTAAACCACATACTGTTATGTTCATGACTAAGGTTTGTACTGCACTGGCCCTTGATGGTAGATACTGCAGGAGGCTGAATAGGACTGGCCTTCTTTTATTTGCCCAAGTCAAAATTGGGACCTGTGGGCCTCAACAGTATATCTTTATAGAAACTCAGCAATTTGGCAATAGGGCTAACTATTAACTCCAAGAGGACGAGAAAATCAGAGAGTGGTTGTATGACAAATGTCCTCCTCTTCATGATTATGAGCCTGGATCTAAAAGTAACCCACCCAGGTTGAACTATATGACACCTTACAGAACAAAACATAAAATTGCTGAGTTTTTATAGGGACTGACCATGCAATTACACAGAGTCACATAATTGCCTATGTCCTGTCCAGTGTAGCTGTACCATAAAAATCAGGGTAGGGGACGAATTTATCGTTCATGAGGGCCCACAGGGGTCTGAAGAAAATAGAAACTGACATATTACCCAGCCAGGCTTAGGAATACTTAACCCTGCACAAGGAATGACTAGTGCATCTAATATACCAGTGTTTTACCCAGTACAGCTGTGCTCAGGCCCAAATCCTGAGGATAGGGATAATAGTTGCTACTATTTACATTTACTATGTGCCAAGCACTGTCCTAAGTGTTTCACATATTATTGATTCACTTAACCAGCATAACAACTCCATAAGGTAGTTATGAATATTATCTTCATTTTGCAAACGAGGATACTGAGTTGATTAAAACCTTTCATCTAAAATCACACAGCAAGTGAGTGGGGGAAATCCAGGATTGTGAACCCAGGAAATCTGGTTCCCAGAACTTGTGATCTTAACTATCAGGGTTGACTCTTCTGCGGCTGATCTTAACTATCAGGGTTGACTCTTCCTGATAATTATATCAGCCACCATTTATTGAGCATCCATTAAGTCACAGACATTAGCTAGTGCTGTATATACATTATATATATTCTTAGAAGAACCCTTCAAGGTAAGTATTACTGTCAACATTTCACAGGTAAGAAACTGAGTCTAACAGGGGTTAAGTGACTTGCTTAAAGTCACAAGCTAGCAGTAGAAGAGACAAGATTCAGACCCAAGTTTTTCTAGCTCAAAGCTCTAGTTTTTTCCACACAAAGTCACAAAGCTTCCCAAAGAACTTTTAACTGAATTCTTTCTCTCTTCCAAAGACTGGATCACCCTGTCTTGCTGACTCCCAAATGGCCTTCTTGCGTCTCTTCCATTCTGCTTTACCCATGTGTGAGAAGTCCTCCCAACTCTTCCTCCAAAAAGGACTCAACCATGATCTAAGGTTCTACATGAACTGGGCCCATGCAAAACACACCAAAGAACCTTCTGTTAATTTCTGAACAAAGGCATCTTGAGCCATGGAGAAGGGAAGCCAACCCTTGCAACACCAGATGCTACATCTGGGCAAAATCTTTCCTGAGGGAACAAACAGCTCCCAAATATGTCCAAAATGAGTAAGTGACGCACTGGTCCCAGGAAGTCAGGGGTTCTCCCTCCCGGGAGCTTCATGTTTCCTGGTACTTTCCTTCTCAAGGTCACTCCATAAGTCAATGAGGAACTTTCTGGCCTTCCACCCTTTTCTGATTTGCAACCACAACTATAACATTTTCCATGGCCAACTGACTCTATGCTTTTCAACCCAATGTTATCCTGTGAGACTGGTGAATGACTTTGAACTCAACTCCAGGGGAGGAACCCATCCGCGGTAGTCATGTAACTACAGAGATGGTGCACATTCAAATAATGGGCCTGAAGCCGAGAACACAGGCTCTACAATAATTTTTCTTTAATTAATTGTGTGACTAACCTCCCACTGAAAGGAGTATTGCAGGCTGAATGTCTACCAAATTCTTAAGATACTTAGGCCCTGCTCCCTCACATCGCTTCCAATAGTGACACAACTGATAACCAGCCAAACAAGAAAGTGTACTTTCTATGTCTACCTCCTTGATATTCTGCTAATTTAATATTAGTGAAAATAGGAGATTTCTTACTCTTCTCTATGTCCAGTACTAAACCCAATTCCTGATACATAATTAGGTTCCCAAAATGTATACTCAATGATACACAAATAAATATATCATTTAAATTCCTTTATACTCTCTGTAATCTGAGTATCACAGATGACACAAAGGAAGTTTCCCCTTTGTTCTTCTAAACCCTTACTATTGGAAATCACAAATATTTCCACAGTTTCAACCATCCCCTCTCTGTGCACATGTGCAAATCTCTACCAACAGCCACAAAATCTTTGTAGCTCTGCATACAGCCATTCATTTTGTCAGCTACTAGAAATTTCCGCTTCAATACTCTTCCAACACCTGAAACTTAAAATCCAAAACCAAATTTCTCATATTTTACCCCTTTAAAAACAATTCCTTCTCCTAACTTCTGTTAAAAAAACTTCTAGATTTCAGCTGGGCACAGTGGCTTATGCCTGTAATCCCCGCACTTTGGGAGGCCAAGGTGTGCGGATCACCTGAGGTCAGGAGTTCGAGATCAACCTGACCAACGTGGAGAAGCCCCGTTTCTACAAAAAATACAAAATTAGCCTGGCGTGGTGGCGCATGCCTGTAATCCCAACTACTCAGGAGGCTGAGGCAGGAGAATAGCTTGAACCTGGGAGGCAGAGGTTGCGGTGAGCTGAGATTGTGCCATTGCACTCCAGCCTGGGCAACAAGAGCGAAACTCCGTCTAAAAAAAAAAACCAAACAACAACAACAACAACAACAACAACAACAAAACCCAAAAAAGCCCCTCTATTTCTTTTAAAGATACCATTAATTTATCAATCACCCAAGTCAAAAAGACACTTTACAGACCTCTTTCTTTTATGCTTCCAAGCTCACTTGAAACCTGAATCCCATCAGTCAGCAATTCCTGTAGATTCTTCCTGCACCAGGTGCTTTCCATCTGTCTCTAGACTGTAAGCTCTAGGAGTACAGGGGTGGGTATCTGGCATGTGTCTGGCACATGGTAAGAAGATATATATTTGCTAAATGGACAGAAGGATAAATTCCTCTTCTTTTCATTCCTACCATCCCAAACTAATTTAGATCCTTATGATCTACTGCAGCAACTGGTTTCCTTGGTCTCATGTTTCTTGTCATTTAGCAAACTACCACTAGGTTAATCTTCCTTAATCAGAGTTCATACCTATTTAAACCATCAGTGGTTTCCAGTGTCTATTGCATAGAGCCAAATCTCTAATCAAGAGTCAAGGCCCTCCACAATACAAACCTATCTACCTTTGTCCACTTCTTCCATATCCACTTATTCTCCCAGCTAAACCAGTCTACTCACTGTACCTCAAAAGTGCTTTGTTCTTTCTTCTAGCTGTGCCCCTTTTTCCTAGAATATCTTCCCCTCCCTCTCAAGAGCCATTTTCTTTAAAGCTTTGTTCAAATCTCATTTCCTTACTGAAGTTTCTCATTTCCTTACTGAGCCTCATCTCTTCTGCAGCATATACTTAGTACTTACTACATATAGCCTTATGTTGAAGATTTGTATTCTTGTATTTGAATTTAATTTCTCCCTGACTAGATTATAATTTCATATGGGAAATAACTACTCCTTTTATTTCTTTGGATCTCTGTCCTCTAAGAGTTTAGAACAAAACCTCTAAAATAGTCAACAAATATGTGTTGAGGAGAGAAAGAAGCTGGGAGAAACGCTGAAAAGATATTGACAGTGGGTTATAAAATAGCAGAAGGTCTCTGCAAGGAACACAGCAGGACAGAAATGTAGAAGTATTGCTCTAAAAACTCAACAGAAAAAAAAGCTACCTAAAAAAATGAGCTATTAAAAGCAGGAGATCAAAACCAAGTGAGCTATGACTGAAAGGTAATTTACAACAAATCTATTTAAAAAAAAAAAAAACAGCCAACGCATTATCAATTAGAGTCCTGCTGGGCCATATTAACACAGATTCCACTTAAAGGAGACAATCAAAGGCTCAGCAACAAATAGGAATATATTTATGCTCTTCAAGGAGCCAAAGAAAATGCAAGAACATCTTCCCTAGAAAGGCTTCCTACCCTCGCATAACACTTTATCACTGCTCTTAATCAAACCAGGCTGACAGAATTTCAGACATTAGCAGGGTCTTCCCACAATTCACAGGGATGGGGGAAGCCATGTTACCTGTCTTAAACAAAGCAGAATAACGTAGGGTCAAATAATCGCTACAGTTCTATCTGCGGCATCTCTCATTCTCTGGGGGAAGGAGAGGGATGGAACCAGAGGGTCAGACTGCAATGGAGTCAGAACTGTGCAGGCTTTAATGAGGATGTCTGCACTGAGCACAATGTGGGAGAGGACAAAAGGTGGGCAGGAGCAGAGCAGAGTAGGAAGCAAAGCCAAAGGGTGACAGCGTAATGGCTTCCAGGGGAGGAGGTGTCCAAAAGACGAAGAAAGCAGTTCAGCAGCGTCCATCCCTAAATGCAATCACTTAGAACTGTAAGAAAATAACCAACCTATCCCAGTATGAGTGGCTGAAACCTAGCCAGGGTAAGAAAGTGGCCTGGAAAAGGGTGAGATGAATCCATGTGGACCAAATTCAGCCCTGGCCAACCTGCTGCATCCCAAGTTGAATACTTTCCACGTCCCTGAGATGGGTCTGTCCAGAGTTGCTGCTGGCAGCTGCTCTCCTGGCAGTACAGGAAGACAAATTCATGGCATTGCTAGCCCAACAGCTGCTACAGCTCCGGGGGAGGTGATGAGTGCCCGCTGAGATGTTCTGGGCAGAGAATGAACTATTCTGGGACCAGTCCTAGAGTCAGCAAAATCAAGGCTACAGTTCACTGACTGAATGAAAATACAGTACTATTGTCACTCCAGAGACCTGGGAAACCAAGAGCACTTTCTCTGTCCCAGCTTCTTTGAATTCCATTGATTCTTGCCCTCACACTTGGCCCCATCTTGTCTATTTCCAAGGGTATGACCTCAGTTTCAGCCCACATTAACCTCACCACTGGACTCCTTTCTTAACAGGTCCTCCTCCTTCCAATCTCTCTGCTCCAATTGATCATATGCATCGTTGCCATAGTTACCCTTCGAAAGCACAGCTATAATTATGTTCCTTGCTCAAAAACTATCAATGGTCTCCCATGCTTACAGAATAAAGTCCAAACCCTGTCGCCTGGCATTCATAGACCTCTTTAATCTTCTGGCCCCTAACTTTTCCAGGTTTATTTCACTATCACATTTATAATTCCTGTTCTTCAGCAAAACAGATGAGTTATCCACCAGCCTTTGTTCTCACTTCTGTTAGCCTTTTCTAATACTGCTCTATCTAAAATGCTTCCTTTCCCATCTTTTCACCTTCTTTCTACAACTTCTCCATTGTCTCAACTGTATTAAGCTTAAAGGATCAATGCCTAGCATTGGCACTTTAATTTTTTCATCTCCCATCCATTGAACTTGACCTCCCTAAAGCCCTCTCCAGTCCCCCAATCAGAAGAAATCTCTCTTCTTTGTGCACCTGTGGCACTCTGTATGGATGGGTGGCCATGGTCTTTCCTACACTTGTCCTTTCATACACCATGAGAGATGCTGCTGATTGTCCCCCAATATTTCCCCTTCTTCTATATTAATAGAAACTCTATAGTCACCCAGAACAATAACTACACTTCCCAGCCTCCCTTGCAGTTCAGCATAACCATGTGACTAAGTTCTGGCCAGTCAGATATGAGTTGAAGAGGTGTGTGTGCCACTTCCAGAGTGCACCTTTAAAAATTAAGGCCATACCTGCCCCTTGTCCTGTTGCCTTTTCCTACTGGCTGGAATGAGAACATGGTGGCAGTGAGCCATCTTGGGTCATACAGAAAAGGATAACACTCTCGGGATGGAATAAGAAGCCTGACAGCCCTGGACGGCTAACACCTAGACTACGACATCAGAGAGAAATCAACCTCTATCTTGTGTATGCCATTATTACTTGGGGTCTATTACATCAGCCAAACTTATATCTTTACCAAATCAGACATGCCTAAGATGCCTTTCCTATGCCAAAATGTCAAATTTTCAGTTGCCAGCAAATGTTTCAAGCTTGTCTTAGTGATGCTGACTGCCAGGTACCAATTCTGTTTCAGCAGGATAGTTGTCTCTGCACAGCAATGCTTGTGCTGTGCACATATTTTAACACTTGGTTATCTTTTGCAACACAAAAATGAGTGGAAATGGAAAAACAAAAGTGCTGTTAGTAATGTTGCATTGAGAAGTAGAGGTCTCATCATTGTACTAAGATAAGGGCAGAACTCATCAGCTACGTGGACTCTTTAGGTATTCACTGAACTTGAGCAGGCAGGCCATGAGTTTAATTGTGGAAAAACAAACAGAACTAAAGACAAGGTATACAATGCTAAAAATATATCAGGTGAGGGATAATTCGGAATTTCACATACACACTTATTTATAATAATAGAACCTACCTACCCCACATAAAACTGTAGTTAGACATTCAACCATTTGACTTCTGTATACACTTTTAGGAATAAATTATGCATGAAAGTAGGATGTTGCCTGAGCCTCTCTTATTGAGTTTCTCACCACCTTGCATGTATAAAATGCATTCGTACATATGTTCTATCTCCTCTTCTACCAGGCTGTACCATATGAAATTGCCATTTTGCCTTACAAAAAAACCCAGCAATTTCATATGTTTCACCCTAAGAGATTGAAAATATTTGGGTTTGGGGCTCGTTTTAGTCATCTTTGCATCTCTCACAATACCTTATACATGAGAGAGTATCAGTAAGAAATTGCTCTTACAGATCTTCTACTTAAAACACTTCTAGTTCCATCGGACACCACTTTCCCACCTTACCTTCTATCCTTTGCCTTAAAAAACAAAACAATTCTCTCTCTCTCTCTTCAGGTAGCTTTTGCTTCTCCTCATAGTAACTTTTACTACCAATGCATAACTTTTATTCTCTAAGCCTGGGGTCCCGGATTTAGCTCTTTGTTCTCCTCTTTCTCTTCCCGGAATTCATATACTTTCATCTCTTCCACAATCACTTCTATCCTGAAGATTCTGCTAGCTATCCCCAGTCATAACCTCTTACCTCAGCAGTATGCCATCTCCACCTGGATACCTGATGGCCTCGTACTGCTCCACACCCAAAATGTTCAAAGTAGGATCACCATTCAAGATAGATCTTCCCTCAACACCCCCACTTCTATCGTGAATGCTACAATTCTTCTAGGTCACCAGGGTAGAGACACTGGGTAACCTCTGACTATTATGGTTCTATGCTTTATCCAGTCAGTTATCCAGTCCTATTTACTTTCTTGAATACCTTCTGAATATATTCCTACTTCCTTTCCACTCCCCCTACTTTTTTTTTTTTTTTGCTCTTACTTTGTGTGTAGATTACCCCGAAACCTTCCTCCCGGCCTTCTCTTTTCCTCATGTCTCTCTCCCCACCTAAGAACCCAGAGGACCCAATAAAATGCTGCCACACCCAATCTGAACTTCTCTGCTTGCTATCAAAGAGCTATCATTTGGGGTCTACTCTACTTATTTAACCTTATTTTCCACTGCTCTTGAAAACAGCTGCGTTCTCATAGCTCTACTGAAGCTCTTTTCACATTATACTATTTACATAGCTCTTTTCCCTGTTAACCAGGGATTTCTGTTTTTTTTTTTAGACACAGGGTCTCACTCTGTCACCCAGGCTGGTGTGCAGTGGTGCAGTCGTAGCTCACTGTAGCCTCCAACTCCTGGGGTGAAGCGATCTTCCCACCTCCCGAGAATCTAGGACTACAGGCGTGCATCATCATGCTGGGCTAATTTTTTATTTTTTGTAGAGATGGGTTCTTGCTATGTTGCCTAGGCTGGTCTCAAACTCCTGGCCTCAGGAGATCCTCCCATCTTACCCTCTCAAAGTGCTGGGATTACAGGCATAAGTCACCATGCTCCGCTTAAACAGGAATTCCTAAGTTTATGTTAGTTCCTATAGGAATCAACACAGAGCACAGTACTCAGTAGGTATTTAAAAGGAATTTGTTGAATAAGTAGACTGATTGTTACTCAGAATATGATCAGGCAAGAAGCTACTGGAGTAAACGAGCTATAAAGTGGAAAAGTTGCCCTCTTCCAGGTTCGTGTGCCACCTTGTATTAAATACTTTCCTTCCACAACACTTACCCGACTTTAAATTACATATCTAATTGTGTGATTTGTTAAATGCTCATTTCTTCATCTAAGTGCTAAGTGGAAGAGGCAGTTTGTTCCCTGCTACACTCCAAGGCACAAAGGAGTTCAAGGAATGTGCAATGGAAATCAGTTAGATGAATGTGTTAGGAATCTTCCCTTTAATAAAGCTGGATCCCACACTAGCCCCTACACCCTCTCATCACCAAATATTCCTGCTTCCTCTCACCTGCACCTACTGTTCTCTCCTCTGCTACACAAATCTACCTCTCAAGCCTAGGTCCCACCTGCTTCATGACAACTTTGCAGACTATTCCAGAACTTTAACCATCTCTGATCTCTCATCAGATCTATGTTGTACACAACACCAATGATCTCTTAATGAGATCATTACTGCTTTATGCTCTAATTGCTTCCTGTATTCTAAATCTTCTCTCCAACCACATAATGACTCCCTAAACTTCTCTTGTATTTTCCAATGCCTTGTACAAGCACAGAACTGGTCAGTCAATAAATACTCACTGGTTATTTGAGGAAAAAAATGTTGCCAAGTACCATCTTTATCAGAAAATAAATCAATTCTTCTAAACTTGGAGAAATCACCCTATTCCTAGTATGTGATCTTAATTAGAACAATTCAGATGACTTGGAGATTAACACATCTGAACCTTAATTTGTAACAAATACGTCCATAAGCTGAGAATATGATATAGTACTAAAAATCAAATGCTATTTTAAATTTAGGATGAGATTACCAACAGAATAAATCCAACTTTGAATCATTTTCTAAAGCAAATGATTCCTCCCCTAAGTCTTCATTTATCACATACTAAAATAACATTTTATTATCAGATGATTCTCTTATCATAAAGAGAATAAGACTTGGGAAAGATAAGAAACTCTGAGGAAAAAAACATCTGGAGGAAATTCTCATTCTGGCTTATTTTGAGATGTCATGTTCTCCTCAACCTTAACCCCATCTTCATTGCACAGAGCTGGCTTTTAAAGGATAATTTGTGTCCTGTATTATTAAGACAATAAACAGAAACAGAAAATGGGGAAAATAAGATACACTTGGCACTAATTCTTAAATTCATTTATTTATTTATTTATTTATTTATTTATTTATTTATTTTTTGAGACGGAGTCTCGCTCTGTCGCCCAGGCTGGAGTGCAGTGGCGCAATCTCGGCTCACTGCAAGCTCCGCCTCCCGGGTTCACGCCATTCTCCTGCCTCAGCCTCTCCGAGTAGCTGGGACTACAGGCGCCCGCCACCACGCCCGGCTAATTTTTTGTCTTTTTTAGTAGAGACGGGGTTTCACTGTGGTCTCGATCTCCTGACCTCGTGATCCGCCCGCCTCGGCCTCCCAAAGTGCTGGGATTACAAGCGTGAGCCACCGCGCCCGGCCCATTCATTCATTTATTTATTCCACAATATTTAGTGAGCATCTACTATACACCACATATTACAATAGGCACTGTGGGACACTAGAAGATCAAACAAACTTACACAGTCCACTAAGAGAAGATAACAGAAGGTAGATAGTGCTGAATGCCCTAAGAGAAGAACAAATAAAATGATGTAAGAATTCAGAAGATGGAGAACTTTCTTCCTTCTGGGAGAATCAGGAAAATTTCCTGGAACAGGGAGCACCTGAGATGGGTCTTAAGACATGGGCATGGCTTAGACATGCAAAGATGGAAAGACTGACCACATAACCTCAAATAACAGGATGCCAGTGACCCACTGGAATGAATGTTCTGTTTGGCTTGGGTATAGTGGAACAGAAACAAGAAATAAGGTTGGAAAGCTGTTTGAGGCTTTCCAGATGTAGAGGGGCTTAAAGACCAAGCCAAAAAGCATGCACCTTTGTGAATGGAACAGCATTTCCCAAATGTCAATGTGCACACAAATCACACGCTATGTTGTGGGATCTTGTTATAGTAGGACTGGAGTAGGACATGAGATTCTGCATTTCTAACGGTACAGATGATGCTGACGCTGAGAAACTACAATTTGATATCAAAAACATAGATGGGCTGGGTGTGGTGGCTCACACCTGTAATTCCAGCACTTTGGAAGGATGAGGTGGGAGGATCACTTAAGGCCAGGAGTTCGAGACCAAACTGGGCAACATAGCGAAACCCTGTCTCTACAAAAATTAAAATAAAATAAAAATAGCTGGGTATGATGGTGCACACCTGCAGTCCCAGCTACTCAGGAGGTAGGCTGAGGCAGGAGGATCACTAGAGCCCAAGAGTTTGAGGCTGCAGTGAGCCAAGATCATGCTATTGTACTTCAGCCTGGGTGACAGAGCAAGACCTTATCTCTAAAAATAATAATAATCATAATAAAAAGAACATAGACAATGGAGAGACATTGAAAGTTTTGCAGAAAGAAACTCTCTGATCGCCAGTGTGTTCCAGGAAGATTAACTCCGATCACAATGGAGCAGACAGATTGGAATGGAGAGAAACTGTAGACCAAGCTTGTCCAACCCACGGACTGTGGGCTGCATGGGGGCCAGGATGGCTTTGAATGCAGCCCAATAGAAATTTGTAAACTTTCTTAAAATATTATGAGGGTTTTTTTGCAATTTTTTTAAGCTCATCAGCTATTGCATTAGCATATTTTATGGGTGGCCCAAGACAATTCTTCTTCTTCCAATGTGGCCCAGGGAGACCAAAAGATTGGATACCCCTGCTGTGGACTGTTATCCTCAATGCTGGCTGTTCATTAGAATCACCTGGGAAGCTTTTACACCACCCTGTTACCCAGGCCTCACTCCCAGAGATTCTCATTTAATTGGTCTGGAGTGTGGCCCAGATTTCTGTATTTTTTTTAAAGTTCTCCAGGGAATTCTAATATGCAGCCAGGGTTGAAAATCTCTGCTATAGAAGATATGGTAAATACTGCAATCATTCAGGCAAAAAAGATGATGATCTAAACTAGGGCAATGGCTCTGGGAACCAAGTGAAGGGGCCAGCTGTATAAAATAAAGTAAATGTAGACGAAATAGACCTTAGCAACTGCCTAGACAGGGATTTAGATATAATGGCCTCAGCATCATTTATTTCTTCTAATTAAAGACAGTTTGGTGAAATGGTTAAAAATATAGACCCTGGAGCCAGACTGCCTGGGTTTGAATTCCAGCTCTACTATTTACTAGGGGTATGTGAGTGTGTGTGTGTGTGTGTGAGAGAGAGAGAGAGAGATATTAAGATAGACCCTGAGTTAAGCCCCTTAACCTTTTTATGCCTCAGTTTCCTCATCTATAAATTGGGGATAATAACAACCGTCATATGGAGTTGTTGCTGGGATTAAGCAAGCTAACATATATGTAAAGCCCTTAGTAGCATGCCTGGCAACAGAGCTATAAACAGGTTTGCTGTTATTATTAGCATGGTTCATCATCTACTCTCATCTCTACGAAATGTTGAATTGCACATAAGACTGATCTGGAAAACGAGAAGTCCTTGAGGGCTTTCAACCAATCTGAAGCCAGGGGCTCCTGAATCCAGCTGGGTCTAAGTGGGGTACCCTGCCCCCTTCCACCCTGGACCCCATTCCAAGGTCTCAGAGAGTAACAGCCACAGAGCCCCTACTTGAATTGCTGGTCCTTGGTGCTGCGTGTCTTGGCCAGGAAGCGTTCTGCCAGCTTCTCCAGGTTGCGGGAGTAGTCCATCTCAATCTCTGCCTTCTTTCGGAAGAAGTCCTGGAGGTCCTGCAACAGTTGCACCCGAAGCTCACACTGCTGGTCCAGGCATTTCATCTGCTCTGTGAGCTGAGCACGGATCTCTACAAAAAAAAAAAACAAGAGAAGACAGTCAGAAAGACAGCCCTAAATAAACCACCATGCATGCCAATATTCACCCACCTTCTATTTATTTATTCCCCGTGCCCTGGGAAATTGAAAGCCCTGAACAAAAAAGCCTAAAGTCTAAACTGGCCATACAATGTGAGGCACCTCCAAAAATGCCAACCCTTTTTACACCATTAAAGAACATTGTGAACCAGGAATCTGCTGAATCACTTAGGAGAAGCTGCTTATTAGAAATAATAACATTCCTACCTACCATTTATATTACTATGTTTCTAGTGGCACAGAGCCAGAATCTGGGTTGTCTTCTGGCAGAGGGCCCAAATGAATTATCACCCCAACCATCCTATGAGGGAGGTACTACCTCATCCCCATTTTAAAAATGAAAAAATGGAGTTTCAAAGAAGTCAAACTTTTAAGTGGTGAAGCTGGGATTCAAACCCCAAGAGACTGACTTTAGAGCCCATGCTCCTACTTTTTGCATTTTTCCCCATCATTTCAAAATGTTGTTTAGCATCTTCATGAAGTAGGATGAAGGTCAGGATATTTTAATGGAGATAGAAAGAAAATCTCCCAAGGTCAAATGGTAGCAATCAAAACAAAACAAGCACAATAACCTCTGGGCAAGCAAACCATTCACTGTCAATCAGAGTTCACAGTTTCCAGTATCACAGAATGAACATCATTTTTTAAGAAGACTTGGAAAGAGATTTTTTTCACTAACAAATATCACTCATATCTGTGTTGATTAATCTTCATAGATGCTGAAGTGCCTCTATAGTGTCACAGCTAGAAATACTTCTGGTTAAGCTCTAGCATGCAGATTTCTGGCTGGTCAGGGTCCTTATATGGAGCTAGCAAACACTCTCTCTGGAATTGCTGCAAAGGCAGCTACAGATGCGACCAGATCTGCCTCAAATGCAGCACTGCGTTTGTTACTGACAAGAGACCTGGCACTCACAGGAAGCAGTCTGCCAAAGCCAGACTGATTTTCAGCTCAGAGAAGGCTTGCAGTGTGTATCCTGCTGAAGTTATGTCCCAATCCCCATCTGAGTCAGAATGGAGCCATTTCTTTCATCCTTTCCCTCTGCAAGCCTGCTCAGCTCCAAACGCATTAGGATGTGACAGTGACTCCAATCCCACAGAAAAGGAGCACCTATACTATGCCTTTCCTTATGCGTGCCCCAAATTCATTCCCAAATAGTACAGTTGTAACAGTGCTTTCTGTCTATGCTATGTAATGCTATGTAATGCATCATTATGGGGAGAGGGGGTCTAGAGTGTTCACGTGAGCTGCAGATAAATCAGAGGCAAATCAGGATCAGAACTGTGATGCTGAAATGTTCTTGAAGCAATGAGGATGGGTAAATGGTGCATTTAGCTTTGCCTTAAAGTAGTTGAGGCTCCACAATCTGTCCCCATCTACATTTTTGTTTCTGTTTTTACAAATATCAATGTCCTTTGCAGATGATCTCAGGTGATCTGTAAGCGCAATTCTCACCCTCTTCATCCTCATCTCTCTCCCTGTCAACCACCAATGCCAACCAGCCCTGCAGTAACCTCACCTGAACTGAAACTGAGCTCCGGAGGATTGTTTCAAGCGGACAGAAGGCTGTGCAGAAAAGCTGCCTACCTAATCACTCATCAAAGCTCTCTTGTTCTGTGTTTTACAGAGTCTGATTACAAGGGTACTGGGGGTAAAGATCTGCAGAGGTTATGTCAGGCATCTGGTTCTTGCCAGGGATTTCTGGGTCTCTTAAAGGGAACAGCCCTTGTTGAGACTATTCCTGTAGGCATCTGTGCCCCTTCAATATATTAGTGAAAAGCTGATAGTAATAGTCATTGGGTGGGCAGACTGTACATTGAGAAGGCATTCAGAATGCTTACTAATATTACTTAAATTTCATCCATTAAGTAAGAACCAAGACCTATTTAGGGTGGAAAGGCTTTCCAGGTACTGAATCAGTAACAGATGTACAGGGGATATGGATGGGCAGTAAGGCTGTCAGGTCCCTCTGAGTCCCCTGTAATGCACTTAAGAATTTACCTCAGTAATCTCACTCACCAGGGGAATAGAAAGGAACAGTTAGTTGGATGACACCCACTCTCTGCCAAAAAAAGAGAGGACAAGGCAAAATCCCATGAAGTTCCAGAAGTAGGCCACTCCAGAGTTAGCCTGTCCAAGGAACGAGTACTTAATAGGAGGCCATCTCATTTAATTCTCACAGGTAGTCTGTAAGGTATCCACAATTATCCTGATTACACTAAGGAGAAAACTGAAGTAAGACTCTTTAAGTAATTTACCAAAGGGTCCACAACTATGCAAGTGAATGAAGCTGGAGCTAAATTAAGATTTGTCTGACTTGTCAAAGAGGTTAATAGTAGGTCAGAGAAACAAAAACAAGAGAAATAGAACACCAGTTTGGAGTCTCTGAAAGTATCTCTGGGTAAATCACAGTGACCATGACTCTTACTCCTGGAACATCGCCTTTTCCACTTTCCAGCTGAGAGTTGATTCAGGCCCCTAAGACAGGTTTGGACTTGCCCACCGACTGATCAGCTAGCTATGTGTCAATCTGTCCACAACCAGACTGGATCCCTTCCCCACTTCCTAGATCTACTCTACAGGACAGCTTAGGGGGAAGTGTTTTCTTGTCCTTTGAGTACAGCCTGAGGTTTACCAGGAAGCCCAGAGGACAGAGACAGTGAGAAAGCAATATCCCCACCCCTGATCCAGGAAAAAAAAGAGGCTCTGTTAATAGATACCACCTGCCAGTGTGGTTTATTTGTGATATGACACCACGAGCATCTCCCCTCCCTCACTACTGGCCAAAAAGAAGAAGAGGAAGAAGAAGAAGGAGGAGAAGGAAGGAAGAAAAGGAGGTGGAGAAGGAGAAGGAAAAGGAGGAGAAAGAAAAAGAAGAAAGAGAATGAAGAAGGAAGAAGGAAATAGAAGAAAGAAGAAAGAAGAAGATGCCTCCCTTGTTACCATCTTCAAAGCATCCATACAGGCATTAAGGGAAATTCTAACTACTCTCACTCTT
Source organism: Symphalangus syndactylus (assembly GCF_028878055.3). Taxonomy (NCBI): domain Eukaryota; kingdom Metazoa; phylum Chordata; class Mammalia; order Primates; family Hylobatidae; genus Symphalangus; species Symphalangus syndactylus. Next base: position 16,751,722 of record NC_072434.2, read on the forward strand.
AGGCGTACAGCTCCAAGACAGAACAATTGTTCTATCCAGGGCAAAATGTGCTGCCTTAGGCGCTGCTGCTGCTGCTGCTCCTACAAAGACAAACAATGGTCCCCAAGAAGGCAGCTATGCTGGCCCCAGTCCCCGTTCATGCACACAAGGGGCAGGAAACAATGGGTCACTGAATACCAGCACTCCTGGGCCATGTGCCCAAGCTGGAGGCCCCTCTGAACCCTGGCCTATCAACAAACAAAAGGGCAGAAAGAAGAAAGAGGCAATTTAAACACATAGAGGAACTCTTCACAGTTCCCTCGTGTGTTTAGGCGATCATGCATGTGCACATTATGTGTGCACACTATGTGTGCACACTCAAAGACTCACACCACTCATACCACTTACACCATGCTTCACGATACCAACTCAAGAAGGCTTTACACATCTGGTTTACAGTTGGATGAGAATTCTTGGGAGCTATGGAGATGGTGGGGTCCTTGCCAGTTCCTTCCCTAGAAATACATGGGAAGAAGCCAAGCTCTCACTTTCTAGAAGCAGCTATATCTTAGGGGTACAAAAGAATTCCCTGGCTATTCACAAAGCCAAAGTACTAAGGTCGCCATGAGCCACCTGGAGTGGCCTCCCCTGAGCGCCCAGTAGAGCCCATTTATTCAGCAAATCTTACTGAGCCTCTCCTGTATGGAGGCACTGTGCTAGGTGATGGTGACAAAGGAGGAAAAGACAGGTCTAAGCCCTGTCTAAAGAGGCATGGCTTGACAAAGAAGAGAAACGACAAGAGAACACAAAAGTCCTATTGTTTCTGCTTTAAATATTCTTTATTATAACAAAGCTGTGGTAATAAGCCCCAACCTGAAGATCTAAGATTTAAAAACCATCAATAGTGGAAAGAAATCACATAACAGGGCTAAGAAAAATCCAATGTCCTCTAACATTTTTTCTTATTATGTTTTTTAAAAATGACACTTGAATAAAAATTGCAGCTTCCCTTGCAAGAGGAACCCAATTTTTTTAAAAGGTTCCTGAGAATCAGAGTTGACCTCTGGTTGATATTTCATGCAAAGATTCAAGACAAATTTAAACCTCCCTGTTTTGAAATTAAGATAGTGATGATTGTTGCTCAACCTTGTGAATATGTTTAAAAAATTGAATTGTACACTTTAAAAGAGTGAATTTTACAGTATGTGAATTATATCTCACTGAAAAACACAGATTAAAAAATTTAACCCCACCACATAGCATATTCTGTTGAGCACCATCTGCCAGTGAAGGGGAAAATAACCCAACAAACAGGAACCAAAAGGAGGAACGGATTCTTGGTTTCCATTTCCCCGTGTGTATGAATTAGACGAATTCTGCATTGACTATTCCTAAAGCAAATCTTGGAAGCTGCCCCTCTGGGCCGTAGGCTTGGCCATGACATTGAACTCCACTGGCAGATCACCATTTCCAAAGGATGTCAGATAAAGACCTGCCAGGGAGTGTTTTTATATGTGAATTCAAATCCAGGATCACCAGACACACCCATGAAGCTTCCCCTGGGAAATGCTGCCTCCTTGTCCATGCTTGGCCACAGCTGAGACACTAACTACACTCGTCCTAGTATTTAGAAAGAGGCTTATCTCCTTTTTAGAAAGATGCTGAAGGGTCTCAATAAGCATGCAACTGGAAGAAAAACCAGCCCTAATAGGATACTGATCATTTAACAAAAACAGGCAGGGCCCTGCCACACTGACAATCATGTAGACTCCAAATTACAACACCTGCCAATGCAGATGACACAGTCCTCTGAAAACTGCCCTCACTTCAGAGAACATCCAGGGAATTCATCAGTCAGCAGAGTACAGGGGGTGAGGGAGTGGGGGTGTTCAGCCTATTGCTTTCAATCCAGAGATCCCTTTCTTTCCTCCTTTCAAAATTCATCTTCTTCAGGAATTTTCTCTGATTAAGTCATGAATACCACATTTCTAAGGAGAAAATGGGGGAGGAAGGGCAGGCCAGGAGACAGATGTAATCTTTCAGGAGCGTCACACAGTCATGTCCTTCCTTTCTCCTTGATGTGCCAGCACCCAGGGGGCAGGAGCTGCATCTCCCACAGGCTCTGTTGCCAGCACGCGGAGCAGAAGATCAGCCCGCACTCCCCACTGGGAACCTGGTCTGACTGCCGGTCTTTTTCCACCCAATCTGCCTCACCTGCTTTTAGCCCCTTCACAAACACATGATGTCACCTCAGCCATCTCAGGAATATTAATTCCTAGTACCTTTCCAGAGAATGTTACATAAGAATACAATTGAGGCTTTCAGGCTCTACCCTCCGTATCTCTTACCAAGACTTCTTATCGCAACAGTAATCAGCCCCTCTCAAAACTGTTCCTCAGGAAACAAAATACCAGAATGCCCTGCCAAGTCTTGCTCTCTACTCTGCTAGTTTGCCTTTCTATGAACTTAGTAAAGGGAGGACTCAAAACTCCTTGCTGGACAGATGTGAGAACCAAAGCTCAGAGCAGCAAAGGGGATTGACCAAGATCACACAGCTATTTAGTTGCAGATCCAAGACTGAAATCCAAGTCGCTGAGTTCCCAATGTCCTTTCTTACTTTTACTTACTTTTATTGCAAACATCTATTTGAGTGCCTTCCAGGTGCTCTGGGAATACAGACAAAAAGTACTTCCTCAAAGTTAGCAGGGTAGTGGAGAAGAAAGAAGAAAAAATGGTAACAAACAAGGTTAAATAATAATAAACAAATGAGTATGCGCACAGAGCAGAGAGAGAGACACAGCACCACCCTCAATGTGTTATATGTGCTATAATACATCTTCAGTGACTGACATTACTTATCTATGAGTAGTCAGTTTCCAAGAAAAGGCCATCAAGATACTTTCAGTAAACTAGGAAACAGCAAATATTCTTCCTCAAAGAGTGTGACTGATAGTCTTTTTCCGCATTACTTTACTCTATTAAGCAAGGCACAAACCAGGCCAGGCACAGTGGCTCACGCCTGTAATCCCGGGACTTTGGGAGGCTGAGGTGGTCCGATCACTAGAGCTCAGGAGTTCGAGACCAGCGTGGGCAACATGGCAAAATCCCATCTCTATAAAAAATTGTTTAAAGTTAGCTGAGAGTGGTGGTGCATGCCTTTAGTCCCAGCTACTTGGGAGGCTGAGGTGGGAGGATTGCTTGAGCCCAGGAGGTCAAGGCCACAGTGAGCCGTGATTGTGCCACTATACTCCAGCCTGGGTGACAGAGCAAAACCCTGTCAAAAAAATAAATAAATAAGCACAACCAACCAACAAATAGCTATTGTTTCTGAAATAATTGTTTTTCATTCCTTATATCCATGTTTTCCCCACTCTTGGTCCACATGCTTTCAGTAAAACGATTCCACCCCTGCCCTCTCCAAAGATAGTGTGCTTTCTGAAATCCAGGCCTTGGCTGGGAGATGGAAGACCTGGGGACAAAGAGAGTGTGACACTGCCACTGCCATCTTGCTACAGTGAGTGGAAAGCCCATTTGAGAATGGAGTTGGCCCAGAGAAGCAGAGCTGAGAGATGGGGAGAAGGAAACACGAGTTTCTGAATGAAGTCACGATGAGAAGCCAGCCCTATCCCTGGACCTTTCAGTCACACAAGTCAATTCATTCAATTTTCGCTTAAAACACTTTGCCTTAGGCCAGGCACAGTGGCTCACACCCGTAATCCTAGCACTTTGGGAGGCCCAGACGGGAGGACTGCTTGAAGCCGGAAGTCTGAGACCAGCCTGGTTAACATAGCGAGACCTCATCTCAAAAAAATAAAATAAATAAAAAATATATAAAAAAGAAACAAAAAAACCACTTTGCCTTGGATTTTTGGTCCCTTGCAAAGGGGCTGTAATGGATAAAGTGAGGATTTCTGAAGTATGAAGGTCCCTGTTCTCAAGAACTTACAATCTAATTGTGAAAACATGATCCAAATATACATTTCAAAATTTTACTTAACAATTCATATTACATAATTGCACAAGATATATAACTATATAGTATAGAAATCATGTTATTGTATACTATAAGGACATGAAATTAAGAATAAATACTACAATGAAAGTGTTGAAAGCTCAGGAAGATCGGTGGGGAATCCCGTTACTAAAGTCAGGCTTCTGGAGGTAGTCTAAACTTCTTGAAGAGAAGAAATTTGGTCGAGCATGGTGGCTCACACCTGTAATCCCAGCACTTCGTGAGGCTGAGGCAGGCAGATCACGAGGTCAGGAGTTTGAGACCAGCCTGGCCAACATGGTGAAATCCCGTCACTACTAAAGATACAAAAAATTAGCCAGGGATGGCGGTGCACACCTGTAATCCTAGCTACTTGGGAGGATGAGGCAGGAGAATCGCTTGAACCCAGGAGGCAGAGGTTACAGTGAGCTGAGATCACACCATTGCACTCCAGCATGGGCGACAGGGAGAGACTCCGTCTCAAAAAAATAAAATAAAAAAAGAAGAATAAATTTGTCTGTTCAGTTGACTAATGTACTTGTGGGACCCAGAACAACACCTAGCATTATAGTAGGCCTCCAAGTTTGTGGAAGGAAGGCAGGAGAGGAGAAAGAGAGAGAGAGAAAGGGGAGGAAACAGAAATCTGAAGTAGTATTCTGAGGAAGGGTAGGATTTCAGTAAATGAAGGGTGAGGACAGGATATTCCAGAGTAATAGAAAACGTACACCAAGAGATGGGAATGTTTGAGTGTGGCCTCTCTGTGGGGTAGGGAGGAGGACGTCCTTACTGGAACAAAAGGTGGCACTGAGGCTTGGTCAAAGATAAAGGTGAAAGGGGAGGAATAGCTCCAAAGGCCAATAGAGTACTTTGGATCTCAAGCAGCCAGAAATGGAGCTGGTAAAAGTTTGTGTCATGATGAATGTAATAAATGGAGTTGAAGAAAGAGCACAGTGAAGGAAGTCTGCTGGATGGAGTCCTATGCTGTCTACACGAAGAAATGGCGTGAACATTAATGAGCAATACAAGCTGAATGGTAGAGAGGTCAAAATGAGTAGGAGAATTCCATGAGTGGAAAATCCCTGCACATACCAACACCAATCATTAGCAATAACACATACTTTAGAGCCCATGACTCTATAGTGTGATTCCAAACCATCCTTCCCTTCACAGTAGTCAGCAAACTGGAGCCATAGGAGACATGCTTGGGTTCAAAGGTAAGACAGTAATCTTGGTGGGAGGAAGGGGGTAGTGGGGGCAGTTGTGACTGGAACCCTGGCCTCCCTGGCTTTCCTTTTGACTGTAGTTTTCTCTGATGGACTTTAAACATGGCCATCTTCAAAATTGTCTGCCCTGTGTGGTAGATTATTCCAAAGCTATGAAAGAAAGAACCACTCCTCCCCTTACATTAACTCCACACTACCTAAAAACAATGCATGCACCTTTGGTAACAAAGAGAAACCAGCCAGTAGGAAAGAGAAGAAGAAAAATGGCCCTACAAGTTTCCAAAGGACGTTCAGTCATCATTAACTTTCCAGCCAAGTGAATGCACAGAAGGCAATCTCATAAAGCCAATGAGAGGGATATCTCAATGAACTTTAATCATCGCGACTGCTCTGGCAGGCCGCCTTAGTTCTTTCAAGTGACTCAAAAACAAGTTAAAGACAAAAGGCTCCCAAATGAAAAAGCTGCCAAATCAAATGCCAAAGTAGTAATTTTAGCTCCTAGGTCTTGCCTGAGATGTTTAAGAAACAGAATTTTCAAGGTCCAAAATTTAGAATTAACTTGTACCACAAACTAAAGACACAGGATATGAAGACCAGCAGCTCCTCTGGGAAATGTCACCTAGTCTGATGCTCCTGATTCATTGCTAGTGACAAGCTGCAAGTCAGTTCCCAAGGACCATGATAATCAACCAACAAACCCAGCAAATATTTATCTAACACCAACTCTGTGGGAAGATCTGGGTGATGAATCATTGGAACATACATGAAAATGTAAGATATTTACACAAGAAAATGTAAGACAGTCTCTTACTTTCAAGGAGCTTACAATTGAATTGGAGAAAAGGAGGACTAAATGCAAAAATATTTAAGAGTATAAGACTGGCATCCTAAGTGACAAAATTATGGTCCCAGACTACATTAAGAGAGGAAGAAATCAGTAAAATCTAGCATGGACCTCTTGAGACCTTGGATAGGGAAGGATTTAAACAGAAGCAAGGGGGATGACAGATGAAGGGTTGTAGTTAGCAAAGCAAAGTCAAAGAGGCTAAAATGGGCAGATGAAGCTCAGGAGGCTGTGAGAAGCCTTGTGACTTGAAGGTTCACACAGAAGAGTATGAAGAGAAGGGGCAGATAAGCAGGCCAGGGCCAGCAGAGAGGGCCCTGTCTGCCTGATGAGCAGAACAGATACAAACACAGTTCTAAAGGGCTCTGTAAACTCTGGACAAAGCAAAATGACAGTCTTGAAAAGCAGGACAGCCCAAGAAGAGTCAAAGCTCAAGGAGAATCAAAATCCAAGAAATTTCCTACCAAACAATTCCTGAAAAGACCAAATGTCAGTTCAAACATGTCCACTCTCTTAGAGGACAATGGCACACTGTATGTGCTCAAGGCTCCAACACAATCGAGCTGAAAACAAACCAGATCAATATTAAAATCCAGACCCTAAGTTCCTGTAGAGCTGGCTCTGGAGAGTTTACTTCATTTTGTGCAGGACCCAGCTTAGCATACAGTACTGGCACATTGTTTCAAGTTTAGTTCAACAAGCAGGGACCAAGCACCTATTCGTTACTAGGGAGAAGGACAAACAAAAATGATTAAGGAAGACCAAGAAGTTCAGTTGACCCATGAAATGCCTACGAAGCATCCTACTGGAAAACGCAGTTGTATTCTCCTTCTGTTCTCAGGAGAGGTCAAGTCTAGAAATAGACACTTGGGAGTCATCAGCAAGTATTATAGATGGCAGTTCGGAAGTTAACCAGGAAAGTGAATGCAGCTGTCCATAGAGAGCATGTAGAATAAAAAAGATGTAGGCTCAGGACATCCCCATTTAGGTGAAAAGCAAAGAAAGGAGAGATAGGAAAGTAGATTAAGAATGAAGAGAGATGTACAAAAGTGTCAATAACTACGGAGTATTTACATAAGACAGCAAGGCAAAGAGCTCATTAACTTTGGCAATGAGAAGTCTATCATTATTGAGGGCCTGCTCTGCCAGATTCAGTTTATGCATCACCCCAGATGAACACAACTACCTTGCTGCTGGCTGAAACAGTCTGCCCAGTTCCCGTTGCAATGGCTGTTCCTGGGCCTTCATATGTTGTTGCTGGACCAGCCTGACAGTGCATTGCCTTGTACCCTGCTGCGTGACTCTCAATCCCACCCCGGCTTTCTCTATTGCCACTGAAGCATGAGACTTGGAGAGACCTATTCAATCAGCAGTCATGTCTACAACAAGTACAGAGAAGTGGAGGCTCCAAGAATCAAACTTTGACCTACAGGAGATGGAAATTGATGAATGAAATATTTTCCCTCCTTGCCCCAGTGGACTGTTCGGAGATGAAGTAGCTTCACATAGCTATGGGAAGATGTCCCACAAGAGCAAGCAATCAGCCTCTCATGAAGCTATAGTCAACTTACAAGCAATCTCTTGTTTTGTTCTCCCTCCTTCCCTTTCTCCTCACTCCTGCTTCCCTGGGATGACTCTTGCAAATGAAGTGTACGCTTTTGCCTCTCCCTCTATTTTATATTTTCAAGGACTAGACTAAGACACCTACCTTGTGACAGGTACTGTTCTGGATGTTGGGTAGACAGTCCTGTCCTTGATAAAACTTATTCCAGTGAAAGAATCTGCCCAGCAGATCCTTCAGAATAGATAACCATTTATTTTCAACAACTCAATATACATGTTAAGTGGCTGGTTGGTTATAAGAACTGATTTAGTTGACCACAGTTTATTTTTTATGGAAAGGTAAACTGTCCCCACAAAAGTTATAGGCAGACACATCTTATATATTTACTAGTAATCACATATCCCATTTATTAAGTGCTTATTATGTGCCAAGTAGGCTCCTACTGAGTCACTATTCAAGTATAAAGGTATCTCACTTAATCCTCAAAACACCCCAGGGAGATAAGTTTGCAGCAAAGCCGAGTGATTAAAAGGATTGACTGCATTCAGAAAAACTTGGATTTTAATTCTAGTTCTGCCACCTGGTACCTGTGTCTCCCTGAACAAGACACTTAATCTCTCTAAGTCGTATTCATTATCTACAAAATGGAGTTTGTAATAGCAGCCACTCCACTGGATTGTTATGAAGAATAAAAGAGATGGAGAATATAAAGTGCTTGCTACATGCCTGATGCCTAGTAAGTCTCCATTAAAAGGCAACCACAATTCCTCCCATTTCACAACGAGGGACCACTGAGGTTCATGGAGATGAGTTAACCACCTAAGGTCACTCAGATAGTAACAGATCACAACAGGATTTGAACCTAGATGTGTTTAATTCTTAAAATCAGTGCTCTTAACCACTCTCCCCCATCCATTTGTTTCTAATGCTGAGATATGGCCTCATGTGGTTGTCTGTCATAGTGGAATCTTTTAGTGCTAGGCTGGCAATGTTGATTGGTTAACAAAAAGAATCCCTGAATTCCTTCAACTTCACCAAATAAGAATCCCATTCTCGCTGTCTTAACTCTGAATGTTTAAGTGTACGTGTTGGGAAAGAGGGGGAAACACCTTTTTATCATTTCTTCTTGAAGGCAATAGCAGGAAAAAGTCCATGCCATCATCTAGAGATGCTATCAACTGGAGAGGCCACAGAGGAAAGTCTGACCCTGGAACCGGACTGCCTGGGCTCAAAATGCCAGCTCCACCACCTACTAGCTATGTGTGACCTTGGGCAAATTACTTATCTCTCTATGCCAGAATGTCCCCATTCTGTAAAATTTTGATAATAACAGTATCTACCTCACAGAGTTTTTATGAGTTAATATTTGTAAAGTTATTAGAACAATTCCTGGTACATTACATTGTAAGCACTATATACATTTCTTCTTCTTCTTTTTTTTTTTTTTTTTTGAGACGGAGTCTCGCTCTGTTGCCCAGGCTGGAGTGCAATAGAGCAATCTCGGCCCACTGCAACCTCTGCCTCCCAGCCTCAAGCAATTCTCCTGCCTCAGCCTTCCAAGTAGCTGGGATTACAGGTGCCTGCCACCATGCCCGGCCAATTTTTTTGTATAGAGACAAGGTTTCACCATGTTGGTCAGGCTGGTCTCGAACTCCTGACCTCTGGTGATCTACCTGCCTTGGCCTCCCAAAGTGCTGGGATTACAGGCATGAGCCACCGTGCCCGACTTATATACATTAATGATAATACATAAAATCTATCCCATAGGTTCTTTGATCCTTTAACTTTTCGATAAAGAAGGTACAGAAAGTGATAGGAATTCAACAAAATTAGTGGCTTCAAACTTTGGCAATCCAACACACATGCACACACACATACACACACAACTGAAAAGTGTCATGAAACAACATTTATCCTTAGTCATGAACTCTGATATTTTCTATATCTTTTTAAATACTGGTTGTGGCTCACTAATTTGCTTTCATGATTTAGTAAAAGGTCTCAACCTGCAGTTTGAAAAGCTGTGAAATAAACCACATGGCCACCAAAGGCAGAACTACAACAGTTTTCAAACCACTCAGCTCCTTCTTCATGGGTTATTATTAAATCAGAAAGGGCCTAAGTTTCACTTCTTGCTGTAAAAGAAACTGTACATTCCGTATCCTCCTCCTTTGCCCTCCACAGTTCACGTGAGCACTAGAAATTCAGAGAACACCCAGGAACCAGTGGGCACTTCCTATGTATGCAACTCATGTTACTGTTGCCCAATCTAAGGTGCTGCCATTCAACATCAGGGAGAGTCCTGTGGCCTGTTCTCTTAGTTTTGTCTTCCTTATTTTGAGGTCCAGCAACCGTCATCATTCACTGTACCTTTGGAGCAAAGAAGTTGCTGATCTAAACACCACAAGGCAATGTTGTTATATATTTAGTAAAAAGATTATAAACAGACTAGACAAAACTTATTAGTGGTTAAGTTTAAAAAACAAAACAAAACAAAAACAGTCCAGCTGGGTGCAGTGGCTCACGCCTATAATCTCAGCACTTTGGGAGGCCAAGGCAGGCGGATCACGAGGTCAGGAGATTGAGACCATCCTGGCTAACACGGTGAAACCCCGTCTCTACTAAAAAAAAAAATACAAAAAAAGTAGCCAGGCATGGTGGCGGGTGCCTGTAGTCCCAGCTACTCAGGAGGCTGAGGCAGGAGAATGGCGTGAATCTGGGAGGTGGAGCTTGCAGTGAGCTGAGATGGCACCACTGCACTCCAGCCTGGGCGACAGAGCGAGACTCCATCTCAAAAAAAAAAAAACCTTCTTATCTCTTAGAGATAAATATTGAAATATTCAAAGATAAATTATATCTGCTATTGTTTCAAAGTAATGGAGGAGAGTGGGAATGAGTGAGGGATACAGATAAAACAAAATTGGCCACGAGCTGATGATTATCAAAGTAGCATGATGGATACATGAGAATCCATAACACTAGTCTCTCTACTGTATATGTTTGAAATTTTTTATAATAAAAAGTTTTGTAAAATCTAATTAATGGTGTGTAAAAAAAAGGCTTAAGAGACTCACAATAAATGCAGAGGAAGACGATAAATAAAACAGAAAAAAATATCCAGAGAACTAAATCTGTGAATAGAAAAGGGCCATAATACATCATGAAATGAACACAAAAAAATCAACAAAGACTTATAATGTTTAAATTTTTGCCCTTCAAGGATAAAGAAAGAGTTATTTAAGAATCAATGGAGGCCGGGTGCAGTGGCTCACACTTGTAATCCCAGCACTTTGGGAGGCCGAGGCGGGCGGATCACGAGGTCAGGAGATCGAGACCACAGTGAAACCCTGTCTCTATTAAAAATACAAAAAAATTAGCCGGGCATGGTGGCGGGCGCCTGTAGTCCCAGCTACTCGGAGAGGCTGAGGCAGGAGAATGGCGTGAACCCGGGAGGCGGAGCTTGCAGTGAGCCGAGATTGCACCACTGCACTCCAGCCTGGGCGACAGAGCGAGACTCCGTCTCAAAAAAAAAAAAAAAAAAAAAAAGAATCAATGGATTGCTAACAAAATACAGGAGAAACCCAGACTGGTCTCAGACTTCTCCATAGCAATATTCAAGGCCTGAAGATAATGTAGCCATGTCTAAAAAAATCCTGATAGAAAGCAACTGTGATCCAAGAATATTAGGAGAAGCTGAGTCATCACTCAAGTGTAAAAAAGGTTCAGACATCTCTCTTCCTCTGCAACTTGAAAGATCTCAGCCTATGTAGCACCCACGAACTCGTCTTGAGAAACAGAAATCTTGCACCCAGTAGATCAATCAAAACAAAAACCACAGGAACAGGAAAGCCATGATCAAAGAACAAGTGGCTACATATGGCACCAAGACCAAAAAATGGGAGAATGCAAGTTGGAATGTAAATGTTAGAAAATTGCCAAGGCAAAAAAAGAAACAATAAAAAAAAGATAAGCTATGAAAATTGAGAGATACGGAAGAGAAGTGCAAGGAATTTTAAAAACATGAATTACCAAATTCTTCCAGACAATCATCTAAAGTGAAGATATAACTAAAAATGTCTTTAAAAATATTAATTATGACTTTACCCTCCTAATGGTTTTCATAATCGTTTTTTTAACCTTAGAGAAAACTTTTAGGAACTATTATCTGTGGTGGAGAAAAATTAAGTACAGCAGCTTTTTCACTTTCATTTCAGTTTTCTTTTCTTCTGTTAAATTCAAGTAAAAAGAAATTCAGTTATTTTTATTTTTATAGTACATACGGTATAATGCCATTCTTATAGAATTATTTCACCCTCACCAGCCACCCTTCTGTTTATGTGTACCAAATGTTAACACTGGAAGAGAAAGTCCATATGCGCCATTACCAAATCCAGAGCCTTCCCCTCCTACCTGCCTGCCCTGTCTCAGCCCCTACTCTAGGTTTATCTTTCTGCCTGCAAACCAGAACCCACCCTTTCTTGCTTACTCAAGCCCTTTGCTCCTAAAATTATACACTCTTATTTTCCTTATCATCATTTTCCATCTCTACTGGCCCATTACCATCAGCAATCAAACATGCTGTATTTTCTCCCATCTTATTAAACAAACAAACACATATATTTTCCTTGATCTCTTCCCTTCTCCCAACCCACCTACCTTTTCATCGTGGCTTCTCTTTACATTAAGACTCAAAATGGTGTCCATACTCCCTGCCTCCACCTTTTTTCTTCCCTTTTTCTCTTTAGGCCACTGTAACCAGGCCCTCGCTTCTACCACTCTTGTGGTGGGTGGCAATGACCTGCACATGGCTAAATACTGCCAACTCTTGAGACTCCACCACCACCACCACCACCACTGGCCTCAGAACACCACCCTCTCTTGATATGCTACAGACACACATTCTGCCTCCTTTGTTGGGCCCTCTCCTTTTCCAACATCTAAATGCTGAAATGCCCCATGCATGACTCAGTCGTAGGATCTGTTTTCTATGTCTCCTTGTTTCCTATCAGATCCCATTCCATTCTATGTCTGGTGATTCCCAAATGTGTATCTACAGTCTAGATCTCTCACTCAACTCCAGCCTCCAACTGACTTACCATTTCCTCATAGCCATCTAACAGGTATCTGAACTTAACATGCCTGAACCTGAACTCTTGACACCCCATCCTGACCCCACCCCCGGCATGTTCCCTACCCCAGTAACAGTACCACCATTCACCTGCCAGGCCACAAACCAGAGTTATTATTGACTCTTCTCTTACAAATTCCCAATCCAAATTCATGAGCAAATCCTATCAGCTCTACCTTCAAAATGAGTCTAGAATTCAACCCTTCCTATCCCTTCCACCTTTCGAACATTGCAACTCAGCCTCATTTTGTTCTGAATTGCTGTGGCAGCTTCTAACTGGTCTTGCTGCCTCCTCCCTTGCTTCCCTGCAGTCTACTCTCCGCATTGCAGCCCTGCTCATCATCTTTCAATGGCTTCCCAGTGGAGAAAACTTAACGGCTTTCCAAAACCTTATATGGCCCAGTTCACCCTTACTCACTGGCCCCCAGCTACACTGGCCTCTCTGGTCATAGAACATGGCAAGCAAACACCCACCTCAGGGCCTTTGCATATGCTTCCCTTGGCTGGAAGCACACTTCCCCACAGTCACATGGTTAGCTCCCTCACTTCATTCAGCTCTCTGCTCACAGCAGCCTTTGCGGCCACTCCATCTGAAAGTGCCCCTGACACTCTCTATGCCTTTACCTCATTTTTATTTTTATTCATGCCACTTGTAAATCTACTTAGGTGTTTATCATTTTCTCCTCCCACTAGAGTGTAAGTTCCATGACGGTAGGGACTTCGCTTTGTTCCCTGCTGATCCCCAATGCCACAGTACCTAACACAGAGTAAGCACTCAATGAAGCCACATTGAATGAAAGAATCAAGAGCTGTTTTTGTGTGATGGGATTTGGAGCAATTTATTGCTGGCTTCTTTTTACTTTTCAGTTTTGTTTGAATTTTTTATAACGAGTATTTACTTTTTTAAAAAATAAGCAAGAGTTATTCCTTTAAAAATTAAAAAAGGAAACCAATCAAAAGTCAAAAGAGAGATGCATTATCTAGTCAGCTCTGCTATATTTTGACAAGTGTTTTTCCTTCATTATTTATGATAGCTACAAAAGGATTCACAATGTAATGCCCACAGGGAATTTTTCATAATTAATGAAACCTCTTTAGAATGAAACCTTTACTGGAACAAAAGTTTTAATTGCCCAGGGCTGACCATGGAGTATGAAGACAAAGCTCCTAAGTAAGAATAAAAATTTGCAAGGTTTTCCTAAATTTTACTCCCCACTATAATATTTTTTTCAATATTGCTACCATAATCCAGATGCCAGAATCCAGGATTTGTTGGCATCCTGAAACCCAAAAAGCGTGATAGGCCATTCATGGTGGCTCACACGTGTAATCCCAGTACTTTAGGAGGCTGAGGCAGGCAGATCACTTCAGGCCAGGAGTTCAAGACCAGCCTGGCCAACATGGCAGAACCCCATCTCTACTAAAAATACAAAAAGTAGCCAGGCATGGTGGTGCACACCTGTAATCCTAGCTACTCAGGAAGCCAAGCCATGAGAACTGCTTGAGCCCACAAGGCAAAGATTGCAGTGAGCCAAGATCACGCCACTGCACTCCAGCCTGGGTGACAGAGCAACACTCTGTCTCCAAAAAAATTAAAAAAAAAAAAAAAAAAATTTTTTTTTAAAGTGTGATGGTCTTTTGTAATGTTTAAATACAAAATAAGAATATCCCTTTCAAATAAGCTGACATTTTTTGAACATGTAATAACGAGGGTCACAGAATCACAGAGGCCAGTGAGAAGATTTAAAAGTACCCGTGTGAGCCCCAGTGACACATGCACCACCAGGAACATTTCCTGTCCCTGTCCCTCCAACTAATCCACAGCAACACAATGTCAGCAAGTGGCACAATCTGCCTCCCCCACTTCCAGGCAGCCACGGGGAAGGTGGAGAGCAAAAGGACCATTCCCTGTGTCACTGATAAGTGAGGCTCAATGTGAAATACAAGGCATGAGAGGCGCCCAAAGGTAGGCGACAAGCTCAGTGTTTCCCCTATATCTTTCTGTCTCAGGTATAATCTGCATCTTCTGCTCTTTTCGTGATAAGAAAAGGAACAGCAACAGCATGTCTACTATGCAAATGTGGACTACTAATCTGGCATCATGGAACTTAATGTAGAAGTTTATGCAACCCTGAGCAGGTTTCAAAACCTGTTCTCCTAACACATATGTCTAAGTTTTCTAAGGCTCCTGACCAAGCAATAGACTGTGAATACCCCAGAAGTTCAAGCAGGTCTTCTAGGGTCTTCACACTGCTAACCCTAATCATGGCAACTCCTTCGTTTCCTTTTTTAAAAAATCAACAACCTTATTGTTTTCCCAATTATCCCTTTATAATTGGGCAGTTTAGAGCCTCAGATATATCAAGTGAGTGTGCACAACGATTGGGGCGATGAGCTAATAAACATCATTAACTAGGCCATGGTGGTTTTGCAACCACCACTTAGGCCAAGATGGTATGAGCATTCTACAGTTTTTCACTGCTCTTATTCTTTGTCATATATCATAAAATGTACAATCATAGTGGACTGTGGATTAAAAACAAGAAGTTGGCTGGGCATGGTGGCTCAAGCCTATAATCCCAGCGCTTTGGGAGGCCGAGGCGGGAGGACCACTTGAAGTCAGGAGTTCCAGACCAGCCTGGCCAACATGGCGAAACCCCATCTCTACAAAACAATACAAAAATTAGCCAGGTGTGGTGGTAGGCACCTGTAATTCCAGCTACTTGGGAGTCTGAGGCATGACAATTGCTTGAACCCAGGAGGCAAAGGTTGCAGTGAGCAGAGATTGCACCATTGCATCCAGCCTGGGCGACAGAGTGAGACTCCATCTCAAAAACAACAACAAACAAACAAAAAAACCAACAACAAGAAGTCTAAGACATTGATAAAACCCAATTGTCAGCTAGAAGCATAAAAACAGTACCAAGCCATCCAGTTCACATCTAGATGATTTTCACCCGATCACTGTTACGTTTATCTGATTAAATCTTTAGTATTTCAAAATCCAATATTAAAGACATAAGATATAGAGATAATCATATCCAAATTGGCTTTGTAACTGTTAGAGGAAAGGCATTCCATAGCTGCAAGGTGTTACTCCCTTGTAGATACGCAGTTGAATCTCTCTGTGGTAACCCCTACCATGTAGAAACAAAACTTAAAAATTACATGTAAGAAGCAGTCATTTTAGAGTGTGAAATGCAAAAATTCCAAACATTAGGTCAAGAATGCAGGTTTCTCTTATTTTTAAAAAGTGTGTTAGCAAGTAATTAAATTTCCAACTATATTTTTAATGTATATTTGGTCTCAAAGTAAGCACTATATTTTATTATAAATTGTAAACAAATCACACTCTTACATAATTCATTTAAATAAATTAAATAATGTATATCACCTATTAAATGAGAAAACATCTTTATATAAAAGGGACGCTATTAAATTTTAAAGTGTGTATTAAAATAAGCTGTATAATAATTTAATAATGTTGATGTAAAAGAAAATATTTTACATAAATTTGCTTTATAATAGTTTATAAAAGTAATGACATTATTTTTTAAATTCCTGAGAGGGTTCACAAAATTATATTACTCTGAAAGAAGTTCATTTTTTTTTTTTTGGAAACAGAGTCCCACTTGGTTGCCCAGGCTGGAGTGCAGTGGCTCACTGCGGCCTCTGCCTCCTGGGTTCAAGCGATTCTAGTGCGCCTCAGCCTCCCGAGTAACTGGAATTACAATGGTGTGCCACCATGCCCGGCTAATTTTTGTATTTTTAGTAGAGATGGGGTTACACCATGTTGGCCAGGTTGGTCTTGAACTTCTGGTCTCAAGTGATCCAGCTGCCTCGGCCTCCCGAAGTGCTGAGATTACCGGCATGAGCCACCATGCCTGGCCCAAGTTCATAAATTTTTAAATGTTGAGAAATACCAGTCTAATATAAAAGTCTTTTTAATCAGACTCCAGTAATTTAAACCAGCTTCTTGGGCCTGCCTTCCAAAGGAATCTAGTCTACCAGAGAAGACAGACTACCATAAGAAGTAATTGCAATGTAAAAAGCTCATTATCAGGGAAAAAGACGATGCTGTAGGAATATATAGAAATTGGTCTAGGGCTCAGCAAGGGGCTCCCAGAGGAGCTAGACTTAAAGGATTGGAATTACCTATGGGAAGAAGGCAGGAAAAGTACTCCAGCCAACAGCAAGTTCAAAGGCCCAGAGGCAAGAGAAAAGAAGCTGCATGCAAGGAACTGAAATAATCGAAGAAACTCAGGGTAACTGGAGCATAGAATTTAAATGAGAAGATGAAAAAAAGATGAGACTGTTGAAAGAGGCAGGGGTCAAGCTCTGGTGAGTATTGCAAATAGTCTGAAGAAGTATGGAATTGTTCCTAAGAGCAATGGGAAGCTATTAATGTGAACACAGAGTGGGAATTAGATAAGCAAAGTACAATGTTTTTAATGACATAAATGTTCCCCTCCAACAGAGAGCCAAAGTAGAAGGGAAAGGCGAGACTTTTCATTTTCTGAGGGCTCGAGGGTTCTAAGAATCTTCTAATAATGACTCCCTCAAGCTGAATCTTCCAAATAAAGCAAAATGCAAATACTCCCCCTCAAAATGCTGACAGCCTGGTGATCCAAAGGCTAGCAAGAAAATGACCACATGCCCTGACCTTGCAAGTAGATCAGTCTCATCGTTTACATATTAGAGACAGCCCCAGAATCACTGTGTGAGTCAGAAGATTTGGGCCTCTGAGTTTCACTTTCCTCATCCGAGAAACTGTGGTAAGAATTTATCCCCTGCCTACCCACCTCACCCATTTAAAGGCCACTTTTCAACCACATGCCTCAATAACATAAGTGGAAAAGATTCTACCAACTGCATTGACTCAATCCACCAGAAAAAGACAACAAGAAGCAAGCAAATGCTTCATAACGTACAGTATGTCTAAAGTTATCAAGCTGCCTGATCATTTCACACCTCTGAAAAAACATCCTACTGTTCAAATCCATAGATGGGCATATTCAGAATTTGCTTGAGGCAGGAACAAAATTCACAGCCAAGTCAGCTAGCAGTAAGAAACACTGAACTAAATAAAAGAACCAAATGAAAGACATTAAAACTTAGCATTTGATTCAATCTGGTTCCAGGCTTAGGTTGGATGCAGCTGACAAAAGTGAATCAGCCTGGAGCTGGTGAACTCAGGTTCTGGACCCTGAACACACTACATGACTTGCTTTGATAGAACTTCTGTAGAATTTGTCATGATTTTACATGTCTCAAAAAGTTATTAGTAATTTTAAAGATCAATGAGAACGTAAAAGCAAAGTGTTACAGGTTCCATCAAAGAAAAGCACTCAAGTTTTTTTTTGTTTGTTTGTTTGTTTTTGAGATGGAGTCTCACTCTGTCGCCCAGGCTGGAGTGCAGTGGTGCGATCTCTGCTCACCGCAAGCTCCGCCTCCCGGGTTCAAGTTTTTTGTTTGTTTGTTTGTTTTTTGAGACAGAGTCTTGCTTTGTCACCCAGGCTAGAGTGCAGTGGTGTGATCTCAGCTGGCTGCAACCTCCACCTCCTGGGCTCAAGCGATTCCCATGCCTCAGCCTCTGGAGTAGCTAGGATTATAAGTATTTTAGTAGAGATAGGATTTCGCTATGTTAGCCAGGCTGGTCTCAAACTCCTGACCTCAAGTGATCTGCCCAACTCAGCCTCCCAAAGTGCTGGGATTACAGGCATGAGCCACCGCACCCAGTCTCAAGTTCTTATTACTATGTTTGCCAGTATTTTTTAAGGATATGATAAAAAAAATTGTTTTAAATTATTTTACAGGTCTCCAGGTTCCCTGGGCAGGTGTGTATTATGTCAAGTTGATTTAAAAAAATTTTTGAAATTAGAATACTTTTAGAGGAAAAGACACAAAACAACACAATAGCTTGACTGGATGAACCTGATTCCCTTGGAAATTTCATTTTCCTTTTCAACAAAGCAGTCTTCCCCAAATTTTAGAAAAAAAACCCGTATCCCAGTTCTTTATTATTAAATGGCACATTTCTCAGAATAAAAGGCTGAAAGCACAGTTCCTCTAATTCATAAACTGGAGCATTTTACACTGTATTATGACACTCAGCACAATGTACAATAATTAGCAATTTACATCTGTCTTCCCTGCCAGGTTAGGGGCACCATTAAGTCCAAGACCATGTCTTATTCATTGTTACATCCCAGCACCTAGCGCAGAGCTGACATAAATGTTGAACTAAAATAAATGGAAATGAGTTGCGCTTTCCCTGTCTTTAACAATGAATCTTTGGCGGATTCCAACAAAGCCTCAGAGTTAACTGTATGCAGATCCTGGGTCAGCTAAGACTCACAATAAAGATTTCTGCCTAATTGCCTCTATCTCCACTCTTCCTTCCCCTTCCCTTTCCACATCCAGAGGGGAGTTCCCGCTGGAAATTGCACAATTCTTTGTGCAGAGAGAAACAACAAGCTTAGTTCCTGTTGACCTGAAGAGCATAATGTTCTGGCACAGGATCTTCCACCTTCATAGAAGAGTAACAAAACTCAATTGGGATTATTTTTCTTTCTTTTTTTTTTTTTTTTTTTTTGAGACAGAGTCTTTCTCTGCCCCCCAGGCTGGAGTGCAGTGGCGCGATCTCAGCTCACTGCAAGCTCCGCCCCCCGGGTTCACGCCATTCTCCTGCCTCAGCCTCCCGAGTAGCTGGGACTACAGGCGCCCGCCAACACGCCCGGCTAATTTTTTGTATTTTTAGTAGAGACGGGGTTTCACCGTGTTAACCAGGATGGTCTCGATCTCCTGACCTCGTGATCCGCCCGCCTCGGCCTTCCAAAGTGCTGGATTACAGGCTTGAGCCACCGCGCCCGGCGGGATTATTTTTCTAACTAAAACTGTCATTTGATGTCTTCTTTTATCTCACCAAGATACAACCCTCTGAGCCACTCGTCTTCTATCCTCATCAGTCCCATAATAAGCAAATACAACTTTGGGACAGTCTGAGACTGTGTTTTCGGAATTTTTTCTGACCACAGCCCATAATGAGCAATACATGTTATAATGTGACCCAGTATGTGAACACATGCACACCCACCAAAAAAAGTTTGACACAACAATACCCTTTTTGCATCCAATTCACTTTACAATTTTTCATTCTTTTTCTATCCTATTCCATTTACATTTTGAAGAAAGCTGGTGAGTAGTCAGCTAAAATGGCTCCACAACCTACTCTGCAAAGGAGTTGCAATCTGCACTTGGAAAAACACAGGTCTATGGACAGGGCTCTGGTCAGTGTTCTCAATAACAGTTTGGAGACTTTAAGCAGTAACACGACAGCTTTCAAAAACAAAACAAGGGCTGGGCGCAATGGTACGTTCCTGTAATCCCAGCTATTCAGGAGGCTGACAGGGGAGAACCGCTTGAGCCTTGGAGCCGGCGACCAGCTGGGACAACATAAAAACCTTGTCTTAAGAAGAAGAAAAAAAATACAAAATCAGGTACACAAAATGAAATTCTCATCCAAAATAAACCATTCTATATTCTTCTTTGAAAAACTACACCAGTGCTGGACTTTGTAGCACAAAGAAATCCAGGGACTTGTAAGGAGGTCGGGGCTAGACTAGATCCAGAAATGCCCAATATTCAACTAGGCCAAAAGAACTGCCCCCCGACCCTGCCAATGAAATGAAATGCCTCCAAAGTGATCCTCTGGCTATGTACATCCTCTAGCATGCAGGTGGGTAATGAAGAGAGTGGAGACAGCCTGCTGATTTCTTCCTGGACTTTCTGAGTTTCAAAGCGCTTTCACTTCTATTATTTCAGTTAATCAGATGCTGTCAGAAAGTTCATTTCCAGAACTGGAAAGTATTAGATGGTACAGAAAAGTGTTTCAGGGCCGAGCACGGTGGCTTATGCCTATAATCCCAGCACTTTTGGGAAGCTGAGGCAGGAGCATTGCTTGAGTCCAGGGGTTCGAGACCAGCCTGGGCAACATAAGGAGACCTTGTCTCTACAAAAAAAAAAAAATAATAGCCAGGTGTGGTGGTGCATGTCTGTGGTCCCAGCTACTCGGGAGGCTGAGGTGGGAGGATTGCCTGAGCCCAGGTCAAGGCTGTAGTAAGCCATGATCACACCACTGCACTCCAGCCTAGGTGACAGAGAGAGACCCGGCCAAAAAAAGAAAAAAGTGTTTCAAAATGCTGTCTGGGGTAAGAGGGTTAACAGTGGGAAAACACGTTCAGAAATTAACTAAAATAATGTCAAATATGCCAAAAATCATAAGTATTTGAGATTCTTGAAGCAGATGAAGGGAACGGTTGGGTTGAGAGTAAGCTATATAAGTATTCCTGTTCTGTATGCCAGAGAATGGGGGGTGGGGGTGCATGGAATCTCATCAATTTACCAAGTCCCAAAAAGAGTAGGTTCCAGGTCTCTCGTAAGCCTTCGATGCAAGGTTTTGTATATTCTCCCTTATAATCAACTTTCCCCTCAATTCTTAGAAAGATTGTATGGAGTCCGGAAGACGATAAAGATGGAAAGTTGTAAGTCCTGAAACCATGATAGAGATATAATTGATGTAGATATAGATATTTACAGAATAAAAGCCAACAGCCTAACATGGTATGATGTGATCAGGCATCTCCTCCCTTCCTCCTAAAAACCTCTCACCCTCTCCTCTCTGACCTCATCTCCTAGTACTTCCACCTCATTCCCACCAGACCACTCTGCTTCAGCCACAGTGGCCTTCTTGCCATTCCTCAAATACACCAAGCACACTTGAGCCTTAGGGCTCCACCTTAAGGCCTTTAAACTGGCAGTTCCCACTGCCTGAAATGCCCTTCCCCAATATCCACACAGCTTACACTCTTACCTCCTTTAAATTTTTGCACAAATGTGACCTATTCCATGAGGCCTCATCTAAAAGCTCCCTACCCCTTATTTTAAAATGCAACCTGGGCCGGGCACAGGTAGCTCACACCTGTAATCCCAGTACTTTAGGAAGCTGAGGTGGGAGGATTGCTTGAAGCCAGGAGTTTGAGACCAGCCTGGGCAACAAAATGAGACCCTGTCTCTACAAAATAAAAATTAAAAATTAAAAAATTAGCCAGGCATAGTGGTATGTGACTGTGGTCCCAAGTACTTCAGGAGGCTGAGGCAGGAGGATCCCTTGAGCCCAGGAGTTGGAGGCTGCAATGAGCTATCATGGTGCCACTGCACGCCAGCCTGGGCAAGAGAGAGAGACCTTGTCTCTTTAAAAAAAAGAAGAAGAAGAAAGAAGAAGAAATTTACAAAAGCAACTCCCCTCACAACTACCCAGCATTCTTGATGCTCCTTACTGTACTTATTACCTTCTAAATACTAGCAATTTATATATTCATCATGTTTATTGTTTGTCTCCCTCTTCCCCAACTGAAATGTTAACTCACAGAGATCTTTATTGTATTGACTGAAATAAAGCATCTAGAGTAGTGTCTGATACATGATCATCAAAAAATACCTGTTGCACAGATGAGTGAATGAATAAATGAATGAATAATTGTAAAACATGTAAGTATCTCTTTACCTACTTGGTAGTGGCTAAAAGAAAAAGAGGGTCTTCTACTCTATTTTCTTCTCTTTTTTTTTGAGACAGTCTCACTCTGTCACCCAGGCTGGAGTGCAGTGGCATGATCTCGGCTCACTGCAAACCCTGACTCTCCGGTTCAAGCAATTCTCATGCCTCAGCTTCCCAAGTAGCTGGGATTACAAGCGTGCACCACCATGCCCGGCTAATTTTTTTTATTTTTTTATTTTTGCATTTTTAGTATTTTTCACCAAGTTGTCCAGGTTGGTCTAGAACTCCTGACCTCAAGTGATCTGTCTACCTCAGCGTCCCAAAGTGCTGGGATTACAGGCAAGAGCCACCACTCCCAGCCAGAGGGCCTTCTACTCACAGATAAACAACTGAAATGCAAATGTTCACTGACAGCATTACAATGGTCAAACTACCAGGATAAATTAATAGTATCAGATCCTCCTCTGTTTTCATGAGGGAGAAGTTATCTGCAAGGTAGGACTGGCAGCCACCACAAAGGAAGGGAAAAGAGCAAAGACAGGAGGGATTTAAGAAAAAAACAGAAACTTTAAAAAGTTTACTACTTATCCATGAGTTATTTCTATTAACCTTTAGCGAAGCAGGAACAAACAAGTTTTAGGAAGATAATTTTGTCAAGCTTCTGAATACCATCATCTAGAATGATTTATTAAGAAATATGTCTTTACCTGTTTAATATAGACTTCCTTATAGAGCAGCATGGCTCTGAAGCACGAAGAAAAACGATTTTGCCTCATTTTGGCAAGATCTGAAACCAAATTTATCCAATAGCCAGACTGTGAAAGTCACCAAAATTTTGGGTGTGACTACTGGCCATAAAGAGTGATAGATGGCCTGACCAACATGGAGACATCTCGTCTCTACTAAAAATACAAAAATTAGCCGGGTGTGGTGGCACATGCCTGTAATCCCAGCTACTCGGGAGGCTGAGGCAGGAGAATTTCTTGAACCCAGGAGGCAGAGGTTGCCGTGAGCTGAGGTCACGCCATTGCACTCCAGCCTGGGCAACAGGAGCAAAACTCCGTCTCAAAAAAAAAGAGTGATAGATGACCATTTGGAGATGTATCCTAAAAGCCACTTGGGGATGTATCCTAAAAGCCAACAGCTTGGATATCCAATCCTGGAACTTCAACAGGACTAGGCAACAAATACCCAGCTGCTGTGCATTAACAAATTCAGAATCCTGAGCTTGCTTCCCTGTGGGAAGGGCACCACTCTAAAAATAAAAGAAGATTCCTCATCCATCTACTCCTCAGTTTCACTGTGGAACTCATGCCCTGGAGAGAGGTAGGTTTATTTCTCATCTGCAAGCAGAGTTCCCAGCCTAAGGAAAACCCCAGAAAGGATTTCAGGCCACAAGGAGGCAATTTCAGAAGGATGAGGCCATAAAACAATTATAGAGGAACGGGTTAATCTGTATCTGGTCATAATCCATATGCCCAAAGCAGCATCACTGCAAGGTAATCTCACATCAGTCACTGGCTTTTCAATCCAGGCAATTTTCTTCACTCCACCTTCCCACCCTTCCTCAACTCCACCCTCTACCCCACCCCCCACACACACACACACACAAAACAACAACCAAGTTTTATATAAGGGAAGGGAAGTGGAAAGAAAGCAGAGGGTTAAATTTCTCACACCTTAGGCTCTCGGCAACCTGAATTTACTGAAGCCACTCTCCCAGGAGGGGGCATATTGTGACCAAGCTTTCCTGCTTACCTCCTGCCATCTGCAAAATTAAATTAAATGGTCCTTTGCTTCTGAAATCCTGCCATCAGTGTACCAAAGGGAACATCTGAGTATACCAGTCAGAGATGATGGCTTTTCTTTTTTACCAATACACACAAATCATTAGGAGATTAAGTTTCTGAATGGCTAATGTGCATTTTCATAAAGAAGCTAAACATTCAGTCTAACACCCACATGGAAGGGGTTGAAAGGGACTAGAATTGCACTTGCTGCTGCCTTGGAAGATGATTAAAAGCAGGACAGGCAGAAAGATGATGGCATTTTCACCTCACTTTCATGGAGTAGGGGTGTTGGGAATAGACATAGGAAGTCAAGTGCCAAGAGCTAAAGGGGAAGACAAAAGGGCTATTAGAAGGCAATGGGGCCTGGTGTGGTGGCTCACACTTGTAATCCCAGCGCTTTGGGAGGCCCGGGTGGATGGATCATGAGGTCAAGAGATCAAGATCATCCTGGCAAATGTGGTGAAGCCCCATCTCTACTAAAAATACAAAAATTAGCTTGGCATGGTGATGCGTGCCTGTAGTCTCAGCTACTTGGGAGGCTGAGGCAGGAGAATCACTTGAACCCAGGAGGCGGAGGTTGCAGTGAGCTGAGATCGCGCCACTGCACTCCAGCCTGGTGACAGAGCCAGACTCCGTCTCAAAAAAAAAATTTTTTTTTAATTAAAAAAATTAAAAAATTAAAAAGAAGGCAATGGGAAGAAGATCCCCCCCACTCTCCTCACCCCAAAGGAATTGCTCTCTAGGGGGTTAAACCCATAGACATTAGAAAGCCCGTGGTCACCACACTACAGATGACTGCTCTAAGGCAAATAGAGATTTAAAGCAAAGCAGGGTATTCCTGATACTTTTTGACCTTTTTGCTCTACCAGTTTCCATTTTCTGACCCTAAAACCCAGACAAAAGATTCTGATGTCTTTAGCCAACTACCCCCCACCACCTTCCCCTGACTGAACAATTTAATTCGACAGTTATTTCCACACCTACCTAGTCTCATTTCCAACACGACTAAATTTGGAACAATGGAAGCAAGTGGGTGAAAAGGAACAAAGAAAATAAAATTCAGGAAATGACAATCTTCAGAATAACAATATATAATTTGAAAAGTAACTCAGACCAGGAACAGACTTTATTTGAATATAAAATTACATACAAATCATATTTAATTCAAACCACTTCAATCCAACAAATCTTCACTGAGCACCTACTACTATGCCCTGTGGGGAAAGACAAAAAATAATTGGTCAGAGCCCCATCCAGTCTAAAACACAGCAGGCTCCTATTCCTGCACAAAGAGACTTTGGGGAGAACCTGTAAAGGCTCTTGATTAGGGATATATCATAAAGAACCTGTGCCCACCTAAAGATCACTCTTAACAGCATTTTTGGACCCATTTATCACCCCCACAACTCCAGAATGAACAAAGAGGAAAGTTACAGGAACTGAGGCAAAGAGAAAAAATCATACGGTTGCCAGCAAAGCTCAGGAATATACGCTTTTTGATGAGACACCCAGAAGGGAGAGTAAGAGAAAGAATCTTTACATCATATTTTTCTTTGAGAAATTACAATCCACAAGAGAGGTTGTTCACCAAGATTTTTTTTAAACCACCCTAGTTTTTTGTTTGTTTGTTTTAGTCAGGATCTTGCTGTGTCACCCAGGCTGGAGTGCAGTGGCATGATCATAGCTCACTACAAGCTTGAACTCCTGGGGTAAGGCAATCATCCCACTCCAGCCTCCGGGATTAGCAGGGACTACAGGCACACACCATCACACCCGGTGAATTTTTTATTTTTTATTTTTAGTAGAGATAAGGTCTCACTACATTGTCCAGGTTGGTCTTCAACTCCTAGGCTCAAGTGATCCTCCTGCCTTGGCCTCCCAAAGTGCTGGGATTACAGGCGTGAGCCACCATGCCCAGCCCATAGTAGTTTGTTTTTGTTTTTGAGACTGAGTGTTGCTTTGTCACCCAGGCTGGAGTGCAGTGATACAATCTTGGCTCACTGCAACCTATGCCTCCCGGGTTCAAGCGATTCTCCTGCCTTAGCCTCCTGAGTAGCTGGGATTACAGGCACATGACACCACGCCCAGATAATTTTTGTATTTTTAGTAGAGACGGGGTTTCACCATGTTAGTTAGGCTGGTCTTGAACTCCTGACCTTGTGATATCATAGTTTTTAATAAGCTCATTTCTCTTTTCCCCTATCTTGTTCTGAAAGACATAGAATTTTCAGAGGGAGAATTAGGAATAAAAGTATCTCTTGATCTGGGATCTAGGAAAAAATACTAGGGCATCAGAATCAACTAAATAAAGGGATAGAAAAAAAAAATCCAAGAAATTGGGAACAAGGGAAGTCTGCAAAGCTCCTGGTCCCACAACGTCTACACTCCCAAGCCCAATATCCCGTTGTAGAAGCACTTATTCTGATATCATAAAAACAACTTCAATCCATAAATTGTCATCTCTCAACACAGTGACCACCCACAGACGTGTTTTTACAAAAATGAAGAGTTCCCCTAGAAGCCTTAACTCTGAGGGTCATCAAAATTAGAACAATCTCTTTTGAGATTACACACTGCTGTCCTCAAGGGGTGCTCCGGGGTCAGTCTGAAACTGAAGTGATATCAGACCTCTCTGACACTTATTTCTAGTGTCAGTATCTGCCAGCAACTCACCAAGAGCAAAAGTCCAGGGAGTCCCTTCAGGGAGAAAGTTTCTCACTCTGGATCCCAATTCTACTCTGAAAAATTCAACTGTACAACTAATATTTTACAACAAAGAGGTTCCATTTTAAAAACCCAAGGACACAGGGGGACAGCCAAGGTGACAAGGCTCAAATTCTGGTAGAAAATATAAATCCCCAGATATCCTCTTCCCCTGTCCAAGGGCAAAAGCTGACCAGGCCTAGGGAGGAAAGACTCCTGTACAGTCTGGTACACGCCACTCCTTCTGCTCATTCCTCCCAGCAACCACTCTTCTTGGGAGATGAATGCAGTCAAATGTTCTCCAGTGATGCAGAGCATTCTCCCATTCTGCAGGGCTTCAAAACAAAGCCAAAGAGCTGCCTGCTGTATTTCCGTACTCTCACAACACAGTGAGATCCAAGGACTTCTAACCATCTGTGTGCCAACCCCCAGCTACTCTAAGACGTAAAAAGTGGAACAAAGGAGTTTGTGGCTGCAAAGATGGAGAGAAAATGATGGCTTAAAAGAAAAGCATATCGTTTTCCTTGATAATTATTTTCTTCACTTTGCTTTTCTGTATTTTCCAAACTGTCTATGATAAACAGGTTGCTTTTCTAATTAGAAAAAGCAGGAAATGTTATTTTAAATGTTTTTTTAAAATCAGCAGAGCACTATCCTGAATGCTTTAAGGCAATGGTCTGGGGGTACCTACAATACCCCTTGGGGAGGGCAGGGGATGGGAGGCGGAAAGAGAAAGAATGAAAGAACATCCAGTTTTTAAAAAAAGGAAAAGAAAAACTAGGGGGTTGGGGAAAGGTGGGGATTTCCTATGCATTAATGTGCACACTTAGACTAAAGAAAAAAATTGCTGGGCACAGTGGCTCACGCCTGCAATCCCAGCTCTTTGGGAGGCTGAGGTGAGTGGAGGACCTGAGCTCAGGAGTTCAAGACCAGCCTGGCAAACACGGTGAAACCCCATCTCTACCAAAAATGCAAAAATTAGCTGGGCATGGTGGCACATGCCTGCAGTCCCAGCTACTCAGGAAGCTGAGGCAGGAGAATTGCTTGAACCCAGGAGGTTGAAACTGCAAAGAGCCGAGATCGTGCCACTGCACTCCAGCCTGGGTGACAGAGCGAGACTCCATCGAAAAAGAGAAAAACAAAAAAGAAAAAAATTAATTTATAGCAGTAGGCACCTGGTTAGTATACTGCACAAGAAAGTACTCAAAATAGAGAATCATTATTTCTGGGTATGTTCTGAGAAGGAAGATTTCTACTTGGATATATTTTACCCCTGGGCATGTCGAGGTTGTAAGGCCCAGGTAGATAATACAGTTCTAAAGACTCAGGCTTTGGGAGGCCGAGGCGAGCGGATCACGAGGTCAGGAGATCGAGACCACGGTGAAACCCTGTCTCTACTAAAAATACAAAAAAATTAGCCGGGCGTGGTGGCGGGCGCCTGTAGTCCCAGCTGCTCGGAGAGGCTGAGGCAGGAGAATGGCGTGAACCCGGGAGGCGGAGCTTGCAGTGAGCCGAGATTGCGCCACTGCACTCCAGCCTAGGCGACAGAGCGAGACTCCGTCTCAAAAAAAAAAAAAAAAAAGACTCAGGGTTTCTCTACTGTCTCAGTAACTCGCCTCCTATTTCAGGAGGGCCAGAAGCAGCTGCTGGTCACTGCCAAGCAGACAGGACAGCAGCTCTGTTCCCCCTTGCAGTCCTCAGTGCTCTGAAGCTCACCCTCCATTCTACTCTCCTTCTGGCCTCCTGGAAGACTAGGGTCTTATAGGTTCTTCCCCATGAGTCTTACGAGAGAGCCTTCTAATGATAATTCACTGTTACATGGGCCTGGGCTCATAGGAAGCACACGCCACAGTGAGGGGAGAAACAGATGCCCATTACCAACAGAAACATCTGTTCCTTCCAGCTCAGGAAAATCTGTTGGCAGAGAATCATGTGGTAAGATTTTTTTGTTAGGAAAAAAGCTAAAATGCACACCACAGAAAAATGGACCAGTGCTATTAGGATACAACCAATCCTCTATGGTTTTTTTAATTTTTTTTTTTTTTTGAGATGGAGTCTCGGTCTGTTTTCCAGGCTGGAGTGCAGTGGTGTGATCCCGGCTTGCTGCAACTCCTGCCTCCTGGGCTCAAGTGATTCTCGTGCCGCAGCCTCCCGAGTAGCTGGGACTACAGGCATGTTCCACCATGCTAGGCTTTGTATTTTTCGTAGAGACGGAGTTTTGCCAGGTTGGCCAGGCTGGTCTCGAACTCCTGGCCTCAGGTGATCTGCCCACCTCAGCCTCCCAAAGTGCTAGGATTACAGGTGTGAGCCACCACACCCAGCCATTCTCCATGCTTTTTAAAGTAAGGGAACCAAAATCCTGCTTCCTGAAATCTTGCCCATTGTTACGAAAATCTGAGTGCCACACTTTTGCCCACACAGGTGCAACTCCCACTTAGATACAGCTTCCTGACCAGTCACTGCTCCAGAGCAAAGTCCAGTGTCACTGAATGAAAACCATGAGTTCCAGAAAGGAAGTTCATTCCAGTTTTTCGCTAAGTAAAGGTCCATAACCATCTGTGTCAGTCAAGACCCTGCCAGGCCAACATAACCTGGAAACTGGGAAACCCTGAAGAGAAGTTACATTCTTTTAGACTCAAACACCACCACCACCCCAATCCACACCCTGGCCTTTTCAGAAATCTACAGGGGCACTTTTTGTTTGTCAGTGTCTAGGGAAGTGCTACTGGCATTGAGTGCAAAGGGAGAGGAATGTAATGTCCTAAATGTGTGGAACAGTCCCAAAATGCATCTAAAATGCCAATGGCATCTCTGCTAATAATCACTGTATAGAAATGGTTTGGTTTGATTGGTTTTGTCTGTTTTCCTAAATGGGTATAACATTCATTCACCTGGGGGAAACATTCTCAATACAAAACAGTAAACAATGACAAGTTTCCCTCTCATCCCTACCCTCCCCCAAAGCTCTATACCTCTGAGGAAACCATTTTCTTATATATCCTTCAAGAAATATTATCTGTGTATACAAGCATCTGTGTATATGCCCCTTCCCTTTTTAAAACGTGGCACATGTGCCACATTTTTTTCATTTAACAGTGTGTCTTGGAGATTTTTTGTATTAATACATATCAGTCTGTCCCTTCTTTCTACCAGCTACATAGCATTCCACTGCATAGCTATGCTTTTATTTATTCAACCAGTCCCTTTTTGGTGGTACCTGCCATTGTTTCCAATTTTTTGCTGCCATAAACAATGCTGTAATGAATGTAGATGTGGGTGTATCTACAGAACAAAGTGATAGAAGGAAACCAGTAAGTCAAAGGGTATATACGTTTTTAATTATTTCTAATACTGCCCATCCAACAATATAGGAGACTTCTTGCTACTCTGTACTTAGAATGCAATGTATGAGCAAATGTTTTTTTATCTAATATGTGAAAAATGACTACATACTGTACTTGCAATTTAATTTGTATTCCTCTATTATGAAGAAGACCTGGCATCATTCATTTCCTATGTTCATAGGTTTCCACGTTGCAATAAGTCTTTGTGGGTGTTAGTTATTTAGTTAGTCTGTTTGAAACAACAGTTCATGTTCTCTACTCATTTTTTCTTTGGATTACTGATCTTTTCTGACTTTTTGTTGACTGTGTGAACACTTTATAAAGGAAATTAGCCCCTTCTCATGTGTTGCAAGTATTTTTCCCAGTTCATCTTTTGGTTTTATGATATTATTTTTAACCATGTAGAACTTTGAAAATTTGTCAATCTTTTCTTACATAGCTCCTGAATTTTCAGTCAGG
This sequence comes from Symphalangus syndactylus, assembly GCF_028878055.3. Classification (NCBI taxonomy): domain Eukaryota; kingdom Metazoa; phylum Chordata; class Mammalia; order Primates; family Hylobatidae; genus Symphalangus; species Symphalangus syndactylus. The sequence continues at coordinate 16,782,303 of NC_072434.2, forward strand.
CTTACATTATATTCCATGGTTTAAAAATATATACCTCTATATTTTCTTTTAATATTTTTATGGTTTCATTTTGTACATGTATATTTTAATCAATATAAAATTTACTTCCATATAAGGAGAAAGACAAGGATCCAACTTAATTTTTTCCCAAATGGCTACCCAGTTGTCTCAAAACCGGTTATTGAAAAATCCATTCCTCTCACCTATCCCACCAATTTGAACTACCATGGTTTACTCTATGCCAAATGCCTTTGTGTATTCAGCTGTACTTCTGCATTCTCTATCCTGTTTTTCTAGACTCTATTTTTAATTTGGAGATGGCAAAAACAGATCTAGGGAGCAACCTTGCGGTGTCATAAAGAAAAGAAAATGGCCTTTAGAGCCTAGAGGCAGTGTTCATAGAAATCGGAATTGAAAATCGTTCTCTCTGATGACTTTAAGTCCAACTATTCCATGGGACTTTACCCCAAGCCTCATCTTCTGCTTGTAAATAGTTTATATTTTTAAATGTAAACCTTTTATTAAAATGTAACGTAGATACAGAAAGGTACACAACTCTTAATTATCCAGCTTAAAGAATTTTCACAAAACTAACAAAATCATGCAACCAGCACCCAGATAAAAAATAGCGCATCGCTAGTGCTCTGAAAGCCCCTTTGGGTTCCCTTCCAGTCATTACACTTCCATAAGGGTGACCATGATACAGATTACTATCACCATAGATTGATTGGTCCTGCCTCTTTTAAAATTTCATATAAATGGAATCATATAGGATGCACTCTTGTTTCATGCCTCTTTCACTCCTAATTATGAGATTCATCCATGTTGTTTTATAAAATTCATATTCATACTCTCATTATATACAGTAGCATTCCACTGTATGAATACACCACACTTTGTTTATTCATTCTGCTTCTGAAGAGCATTTTGGTAGTTATTTGGGTCTTATAATTAACACTGCTAAGAGCATCTTTGTATGTCTTTAAGTCATCCTACTAGTTTTATCCTTTCTGAATTCTTTTGTTTTAGGTATGTCTCTTGTACAGAGCAATGAATTGGTTTTGCTTGAAAGTCAATCTGAAAATATTTTCCTTTTATTAGGTGATTTTCAGCTCATTTATATATTTATATTACTGATATATTTAGTCTCAAGCCTGTCATATTATTTTATATTATTTTTACTGTTTCTATTATGTTAAATTCACTCTGTGATTTGTTTTCTTTGCCTGTTTTTCTATTTAGGGGAGTCCGCATTTTTGTTCTAGTGGTTATCTTTATACTAACACTTTTTATAATGTCCTTAGCCCCCTTTTGTTCTTACTCTCCTACTATCTGGTTTGTCAGTTTTCAATAATGAATCCTTTCACTCCCAATTATTTATTAACTTTGTGACAGTCTGATTCTAATCTCCCCTTTTTACCTGCCTTCCTCCATTCTGCTCCCATTTTTATTGGCTTTATTTCTATTTTTCAGAACATATATCATTTACATACATTATTCTTCCACCCTTTCCTTACCTTTGCTTTAGTCTTATATCTATCTTAAAATATATTCCATGTTCGAATACTATACAGCCATAAAAAAGGATGAGTTCATGTCCTTTGTAGGGACATGGATGAAGCCGGAAACCATCATTCTGAGCAAACTATCGCAAGGACAGAAAACCAAACACCGCATGTTCTCACTCATAGGTGGGAACTGAACAATGAGAACACTTGGACACAGGATGGGGAATATCACACACCGGGGCCTGTCGTGGGGTGTGGGGAGGTGGGAGGGATAGCATTAGGAGATATACTTATTGTAAATGAAGAGTTAGTGGGTGCAGCACACCAACATGGCACATGTATACATATGTAACAAACCTGCACATTGTGCATATGTACTCTAGAACTTAAAGTATAATTAAAAATATATATATATATATTCCATGTTCATATTAGCCCTTTTGTTAAAATTTTCCCACATCATATTTGCATGGAAGAACTTGTCACCTTCATTTTAAAGGATATTTTCACACTGTATAGAATTTTATTTATATGTTATTTTCTTTATTTTGAAGATACAAAGCCATTTTTTTCTGGATTCCTTTTTTTTCTATTGAGAATTCATCCATCACTCTTTTCTATTCACTCTGCATAAAACCCATCCACTAAATTCTTACTTTCATTTATTATATTTTTAGTGTTATACTTGTCACTTTATCCAGTTTTGAATTTCCAGTTCTCTGCCAAAATAATATATCTTGTTTTTATCTTACCCTTAAACATATTTTGAAAAGTTATTTTTAAATCCATATCTGATGACTCCATTATCTGGATAATCTGTGGATCTGTTTCTATTATTTATTACATCTCTTAGTTTCAAATTATATTGTTATGTTACCTCATATGCCTGGCTGTTTTTAACTGCATACTGGACATTTTATATGGAAAAAATATAGAAATTAGAGAAATAATTTAAGACTTCCCCAAAGAGGATTGTCCTTTGCTTCTGAGATGGAGCTAAGAAAACTGGCCATCCAATCAAGATCCTTAACCCAGTCAGGGAATGAGAAGGTATGAAGACGGGCCTCAGTCTCTATGAGGGCTAGTCAATTTTCCGTTCATACTCGATCCTAAAGTTCAGCACCTCAGAATATCAACCCAAAGCCAAAGATACTTGCCACGGCCCACTCTCCTTGGCAGGTCCTAAATTTTGAGCCTCTAGTGCCATGAATGTTTGAAAGTTTTGCTGGAAAGATTTCTAGCCTCTCAGCTGCCTCTTTAAGAATCAGAAGATATGCCTCTAGGGGAAAGTTTGTCCCAATGCCACTCTCAAATTTCCTTGTTCTCCAAGATCTTGGCTCCATAATATCCTGCTGCTTTGTTAGCTCTCCACTGACTTCAAACAGATTACCAAAATTTTGTCCCAATTTTGGGTTGCTCCTTATGGAATTACCTTGTCCATGAAGGTACTCCAATGAAGAAACCTGGAGGAGGGACAAGCATAGCTGGTAAGGCAGCTTGATGATTGTCATTAAGGATGCAGGGCTCCATCTATTTTTCTTCAGTGAGTTAACACAGCACTTTACATCACAAGATGGCAGCTGAATGTCCAGGCAACTCATCATATTTTAAGCAATAAAAAATATAGAAGGTCAGGCGCGGTGGCTCACGCCTGTAATCCCAGCACTTTGGGAGGCTGAGGCAGGAGGATCACCTGAGGTCAGGAGTCCAAGACCAGCCTGACCAACATGGAGAAACTCTGTCTCTACTAAAAATTAGCTGGGCGTGGTGGCACATGCCTATAATCCTAGCTACTCGAGAGGATGAGGCAAGAGAATCCCTTGAAACCGGGAGGCAGAGGGTGCAGTGAGCCAAGATCGCACCATTGCACTCCAGCCTGGGCAACAAGAGCAAGACTCCATCTCACAAAAAAAAAAAAAAAAAAAACATACAGAATGAAAAAAATGGGCCATGCCAGCCAGGTCTGTTTCCTTTCCCATATTTTTTAACAAAAAGAATGCCTTCTTTGAGTTATGTTTGCCCTATTCATAATAATTTGCCTTCTCAAGAAATAAAATACTTTACAGACAAGCAAACGCTGAGTGATTTTGTCACCACCAGGCCTGCCCTAAAAGAGCTCCTGAAGGAAGCACTAAACATGGAAAGGAACAACCGGTATCAACCCCTGCAAAAACATGCCAAATTGTAAAGACCATCGAGGCTAGGAAGAAACTGCATCAATTAACGAGCAAAATAACCAACTAACATCATAATGACAGGATCAGATTCACACATAACAATATTAACTTTAAATGTAAATGGGCTAAATGCTCCAATTAAAAGACACAGACTGGCAAACTGGATAAGGAGTCAAGACCCATCAGTGTGCTGTATTCAGGAAACCCATCTCATGTGCAGAGACACACATAGACTCAAAATAAAGGGATGGAGGAAGATCTATCAAGCAAATGGAAAACAAAAAAAGGCAGGGGTTGCAATCCTAGTCTCTGATAAAATAGGCTTTAAACCAACAAAGATCAAAAGAGACAAAGAAGGCCATTACATAATGGTAAAGGGATCAATTCAACAAGAAGAGCTAACTATCCTAAATATATATGCACCCAACACAGGAGCACCCAGATTCATAAAGCAAGTCCTGAGTGACCTACAAAGGGACTTAAACTCCCACACAATAATAATGGGAGATTTTAACACCCCACTGTCAACATTAGACAGATCAACGAGACAGAAAGTTAACAAGGATATCTAGGAATTGAACTCAGCTCTGCACAAAGTGGACCTAATAGACATCTACAGAACTCTCCACCCCAAATCAACAGAATATACATTTTTTTCAGCACCACACCACACCTATTCCAAAATTGACCACATAGTTGGAAGTAAAGCTCTCCTCAGCAAATGGAAAAGAACAGAAATTATAACAAACTGTCTCTCAGACCACAGTGCAATCAAACTAGAACTCAGGATTAAGAAACTCACTCAAAACTGCTCAACTACATGGAAACTGAACAACCTGCTCCTGAATGACTATTGGGTACATAATGAAATGAAGGCAGAAATAAAGATGTTCTTTGAAACCAACGAGAACAAAGACACAACATACCAGAATCTCTGGGACACATTCAAAGCAGTGTGTAGAGGGAAATTTATAGCACTAAATGCCCAAAAGAGAAAGCAGGAAAGATCCAAAATTGACACCCTAACATCACAATTAAAAGAACTAGAAAAGCAAGAGCAAACACATTCAAAAGCTAGCAGAAGGCAAGAAATAACTAAAATCAGAGCAGAACTGAAGGAAATAGAGACACAAAAAAACCCTTCAAAAAGTTAATGAATCCAGGAGCTGGTTTTTTGAAAAGATCAACAAAATTGATAGACCGCTAGCAAGACTAATAAAGAAGAAAAGAGAGAAGAATCAAATAGATGCAATAAAAAACAAAAAAGGGGATATCACCACCGATCCCACAGAAATACAATCTACCATCAGAGAATACTACAAACACCTCTATGCAAATAAACTAGAAAATCTAGAAGAAATGGATAAATTCCTCGACAAATACACCCTCCCAAGACTAAACCAGGAAGAAGTTGAATCTCTGAATAGACCAATAACAGGCTGTGAAATTGTGGCAATAATCAATAGCTTACCAACCAAAAAGAGTCCAGGACCTGATGGATTCACAGCCGAATTCTACCAGAGGTACAAGGAGGAACTGGTACCATTCCTTCTGAAACTATTCCAATCGATAGAAAAAGAGGGAATCCTCCCTAACACATTTTATGAGGCCAGCATCATCCTGATACCAAAGCCTGGCAGGGACATAACCAAAAAAGAGAATTTCAGACCAATATCCTTGATTAACATTGATGCAAAAATCCTCAATAAAATACTGGCAAACTGAATCCAGCAGCACATCAAAAAGCTTATCCACCATGATCAAGTGGGCTTCATCCCTGGGATGCAAGGCTGGTTCAACATATGCAAATCAATAAATGTAATCCAGCATATAAACAGAACCAAAGACAAAAACCACATGATTATCTCAATAGATACAGAAAAGGCCTTTGACAAAATTCAACAACCCTTCATGCTAAAAACTCTCAATAAATTAGGTATTGATGGGACGTATCTCAAAATAATAAGAGCTATCTATGACAAACCCACAGCCAATATCATACTGAATGGACAAACACTGGAAGCATTCCCTTTGAAAACTGGCACAAGACAGGGATGCCCTCTCTCACCACTCCTATTCAACATAGTGCTGGAAGTTCTGGCCAGGGCAATCAGGCAGGAGAAGGAAATAAAGGGTATTCAATTAGGAAAAGAGGAAGTCAAATTGTCCCTGTTTGCAGATGACATGATTGTATATCTAGAAAACCCCATTGTCTCAGCCCAAAATCTCCGTAAGCTGATTAGCAACTTCAGCAAAGTCTCAGGATACAAAATCAATGTACAAAAATCACAAGCATTCCTGTACACCAATCACAGACAAACAGAGAGCCAAATCATGAGTGAACTCCCATTCACAATTGCTTCAAAGAGAATAAAATACCTAGGAATCCAACTTACAAGGGATGTGAAGGACCTCTTCAAGGAGAACTACAAACCACTGCTCAATGAAATAAAAGAGGATACAAACAAATGGAAGAACATTCCATGCTCATGGGTTGGAAGAATCAGTATCGTGAAAATGGACATACTGCCCAAGGTAATTTATAGATTCAATGCCATCCCCATCAAGCTACCAATGACTTTCTTCACAGAATTGGAAAAAACTACTTTAAAGTTCATATGGAACCAAAAAAGAGCCCGCACCGCCAAGTCAATCCTAAGCCAGAAGAACAAAGCTGGAGGCATCACGATACCTGACTTCAAACTATACTACAAGGCTACAGTAACCAAAACAGCATGGTACTGGTACCACAACAGAGACATAGATCAATGGAACAGAACAGAGTCCTCAGAAATGATGCCACATATCTACAACTATCTGATCTTTGATAAACCTGACAAAAACAAGAAATGGGGAAAGGATTCCCTATTTAATAAATGGTGCTGGGAAAACTGGCTAGCCATATGTAGAAAGCTGAAACTGGATCCCTTCCTTACACCTTATACAAAAATTAATTCAAGATGGATTAAAGACTTAAATGTTAGACCTAAAACCATTAAAATCCTACAAGAAAACCTAGGCAGTACCATTCAGGACATAGGCGTGGGCAAGGACTTCATGTCTAAAACAGCAAAAGCAATGGCAACAAAAGCCAAAATTGACAAATGGGATCTAATTAAACTAAAGAGCTTCTGCACAGCAAAAGAAACTACCATCAGAGTGAACAGGCAACCTACAGAATGGGAGAAAATTTTTGCAACCTACTCATCTGACAAAGGGCTAATATCCAGAATCTACAATGAACTCAAACAAATTTACAAGAAAAAACCCCATCAAAAAGTGGGCGAAGGACATGAACAGACACTTCTCAAAAGAAGACATTTATGCAGCCAAAAAACACATGAAAAAATGCTCATCATCCCTGGCCATCAGAGAAACGCAAATCAAAACCACAGTGAGATACTATCTCACACCAGTTAAAATGGCCATCATTAAAAAGTCAGGAAACAACAGGTGCTGGAGAGGATGTAGAGAAATAGGAACACTTTTACACTGTTGGTGGGACTGTAAACTAGTTCAACCATTGTGGAAGTCAGTGTGGCGATTCCTCAGGGATCTAGAACTAGAAATACCATTTGACCCAGCCATCCCATTACTGGGTATATACCCAAAGGACTATAAATCATGCTGCTATAAAGACACATGCACACGTATGTTTATTGCGGCACTATTCACAATAGCAAAGACTTGGAACCAACCCAAATGTCCAACAATGATAGACTGGATTAAGAAAATGTGGCACATATACACCATGGAATACTATGCAGCCATAAAAAATGATGAGTTCATGTCCTTTGTAGGGACATGGATGAAACTGGAAAACATCATTCTCAGTAAACTATCGCAAGGACAAAAAACCAAACACCGCATGTTCTCACTCATAGGTGGGAATTGAACGATGAGAACTCACGGACACAGGAAGGGGAACATCACACTCCGGGGACTGTTGTGGGGTGGGGGGAGGGGGGAGGGACAGCATTAGGAGATACACCTAATGCTAAATGACCAGTTAATGGGTGCAGCAAAATAACATGGCACATGGATACATATGTAACAAACCTGCACATTGTGCACATGTACCCTAAAACCTAAAGTATAATAATATTAATAAAAAAACAAAGATAAAAACAAACAAGCAAAAAAAAATAATTTGCCTTCTCTTTTATTACTGGAGACTCTGAAGAGTCACATAACCTCTTTAGGTCTTAGTTTCAGTCAAATGAGTGACCTGCACTAGATGATCTCTAAGCACCTTCCAGCTCAAAAACATTCTTAGATTCTATTAACTTGCTTATCTTCTCATTATTTTTAGGAGAAAAGTAGAAAGAAATAGATAGGAGAGTTTACCTATTTAAGAGGCAAGAACTGAAGTCTAAGGATGTAGAATGTCCAGAGGTTTATCCCCTGAATGGCAGAGGTCTCAAGTTAAGTTAAATCAATATACCAAAACCTAGGTTTAAAAATTGAACTGGAGAGAAGGAAACACATTCACTTTATGAAAAATAATTCAAATCTTCTGGCAGGTTTTGTGATAATGCTTTTCTAATGCCTTTAAATTATGCTTAGATTTACATAATTCAATTTGCACACAACTTTCAATAATATCCACGTGCTCTTTTGTTCATGTCTAATTACTATTATTTTTCTGAAACAGACCAATACGCCATTCTTGGTGATTCCTATCACCAAGAATATCAAGCATTCCTTCTCTCTTGGTATTTCTGTGACCATCTTTCTATGACTTTAGGAGCAATTTTCTAAGCGCCTCCCAAGCCCAAATCTTCAGCTATTAATGAACATTCAAAGAGAACATCTTTAAATCCCCAACTTGAATTTTTATATTTTTACTTCTTTAGAGGTGGAATGTTGAGAGATTCCATATATTTGGTTAAAAGAAATATGAAAAGATTCCTTATTTTTCTCCACCCTTCCTTACATTCCTCATGACCAACCATCCTCCCAAAAGGAAGGGGGGTACAATTTGTCTACATTATGCCAAATATTTCAGCTTTTTATTTTCACCATGGAAAAAGCATTAAACTCAGCTGAATTATTCATGAGATCCTAGGTAACATGATCATTGTTTTTGGCCTTCGGCTTCAATACTTTCAGCCTTGCAACTCATTTTAGAGTTTCTGAATGTGGCTAACAAGGGACTTTGCTATATACACATCATTAAACTGTTGGCATGTGTCCTGGCACGGAACTTTACACTATATCAATAAACCCATATATTTGCAAGGATGCATGTGTCTTCAGTGCTGTTCTTACTTTGATCAATTTTTCCTACTTCCCTGGAGTTTCATCCAGATCAGATTTTTAGAGTATGTGCCAACATGAGATGACTAAAATATTCGAGACAGAAAGAAAAATCTGAGCCCCAGTTTAGAGATTCTCAATCTTCCTCCAGGGATGATCATAAGACTGGCTTGACGGATGAGGGGCAAATGTCACCATGCACATCACTCTGAATTCCCTTCATTGCAGTTGCAAAAAGCATGTTTCTGAGTTTGGACATAGAATTAAACAGCCCATACTCTTCCAGTGCCCAAAGTTTTTGAATGAATTGATTCTTCCTTATAACTGTCATTTAGACATGCCTCCTCTCCTGACCTTCTCCTATGTTTGTTGCTTTGGTTTGCCCCGAAGAAAAGGAAGAAAAGAAAAGCAGATAAAGCTCTCCTTTCCCCATTACAACTCCCAAGTAACACTTTTCTCATTTCTTCCTGTCAAGGCAGAATAGGTGCTGCCCACCCTCGTACCAAGAGATTTCTTACAATCACATAAAGTAAATCATCATTTCCAACTGGCACTGAACCTAATGTTCCTCAATGATCAGACCTGAGCTCTATCCCTGTGTTTCTTCCAGAAAAGTTATAACCATTCTCAAAGTTTTCACCAGAGAGCATTTAAGATTTAAGGAAATATGTCATCATTCTATTTCCTTCCAAAATTATATTATGCAAGATATAAGCATTATGCATCAATTTACATTCACTTCTCCCCAGTGTAAGAGTCTGGTTAATACAATTAAATTGGACCAGTACCTACTAAGCAACTAGATCTCTGGAAAGTCTGAATGCTGAAGATGGATGCCCTCGGGGAGGGGCTTAACACAGCACATAAACAAAGCTCAGATTTCATCTTCCACTAAACCCAGTGGGACACTAATGAGTTTCTAAAGATGCAGAGCAAACTAATATCATTCTTGGCTGTCATTTATTTTGGAGTACACTAGTTGTTTAATTTTGTCACATGCTACCAAGTAATACAACACATTGCTTTCTTGCCTTCAGTGTTATCCCCTTTCCAAGGCATAAGAAACTACTCTAGAAGTATCCAGAGTCTTAAGACATATAGGGAAATATTAAAAGTCATTAATAAGAGTCCTGGGGGATTCCCATTTCCTTCTCATAGCCTCTTTGTTCTTTGGAGATTTTTCTATCACATGATCTTGTTTATTTTCTTTTATAGCACTTATCTCAATATTTAATTATCTTTGTTTATTTATTATGTCTCCCTCATAGATGTAATCTCCATTACAGAAGAGACTTCTGTGTTGTTCACTGTTATATCCCCAACCTAACAGTGCCAAGCACAAAGTTAAATACTCAATACATATGTATTAAATGACTATTAAGGCAGTAAGAATGGGCTGGGTTCTGCTGCATAAACAAGTAACCCCCAATATCTCAGTGGCTTAACCTCACAAAAGCTCATTTATTTTTTATGCTGTGTGTCCAACAAGGGTCAGGGAGGGGCAATCTGTCCATCATTGCAGTTCAAGAGCTCAGATTGACAGAGGTTCCACCTGCTCACAAACTTTCACAATCACCAAGGCAAGAAAAGAGAGCACTGAACTGTCCCATACTGGCAACTGCTTCTGCCCAGAATTGCCATGTACGGCCACATTTTGCCAGCCAATGCAAGTCAAATGGCTACCTCTAACTTGAAAGAGAAGGAAGGAAATAGATGTGATTAAGCACTGGAAGCCTGTAAAAAATTAAATAGCGACTCCAGAATCTTGCCATTGTAAGGGGTTCATTTGGTCCAGCCCTGTTTCCAGGCAAGGCTGCAATCAGAAGGTAACAGATAACAGCAGATGTACTAAACAAGCAGACAAACTAACAATGGACATTATGTACATCATACCAAGAGGCTTTTCAAAATCAGTAATCAAGTGGCACTATCAGAAGAACATTTACAGGAAAAAAAGTCTTAATTGCCCAATCGAAAGGAAATACTTGTATTCGTTATGTCATTTACCTTAGGAACAAGGTTAATGATTCAGGTACGCTCTGTATTCATGCTCTTTTACTAAAACCTTCTTGGGGACTAAACCATCTGTAGGAAAATATGCAACAATTTGATGTCATGTTTTCAGAAGACAAAAAAAAAAAAAAAAAAAAAAAAAAAACCCACGAAAAAACCCAGTTCACTGAAATCCCATTCATACATTTATTTTTTACCAAAGCAATACATGTGAACAAAAGCAATCAACTGGTGGCAGCATTTAGGCCCACTAAGACACAACCACTCATTACCGAAGAAGGCCTGCACATCATTCTGACTCATGTTTGGAACTTTCTCTAGAGCACATCTCTTGGTATTTCCTGCAGATATACAGCAAGCAAGATTTCATTCCTGCCAGACAAGCTTTTTTTTTTTTTTTTTTATCTCCAGCAGTCAGTCTCTTACAGTGAGATAACCTCCAGTCACAACTCTCCCTCCAAATGAATTCCCAAGTTGCCATGGCAACTAACACCTTCCTCCAATACTGTCAATATGCTTCCCAACCCTAAAGGCAGCCCTCCTGATTTACTGCCAGAAGTACCAATCTCCTCATGTAAAAGAGAGTGCCTTCCTTTGCTCCAAAACTATAATGAGATTCTTTAGAAGACTCTCTGTTAATAATATTAATAGTATCAGCTACCACCTACTGAGGGCCAACTTTATTTCTATTATCTTATTTAATCATTTCAAAAAAAAAAAAAAAACACTGCATGGTAGATATCACTCTCTTTATTTTACAGGTTAAAATAATTATAAATCAGAGGTTATATAACTTAACCCAGAGGCAGAACCAGGATTTAAACACAGAATCTTCTGGCCCAGATTATCTCTGAGGCTTCCTCCTTTGACACAAGATCTTTTCCAGCTTAGAGGAGTAACCTCATCTGTCTTGTTCTCTCAGCCTAACCTTGCTCCTTTTTCTAAAAGTGCTTTCTACACTTCAAGACAATTTAATTTGCTTTAATATCAACACAACACCGCTCTAAATCCAATGGCACTTAAAGGTGTGTTAATGCTGATTAAACATTAAGAGAGAAAAGACTTCATTCTCCTGCTCTTCATCTCCAAGGGCTTTGGTGGGGAAGAATGAGATAATAGGTGCTAAGTGATTTTACTGAGAATGAAGGTATACAAGATCAATACCCAGCAGATATTGAGGTGTCCACAATTTGACCAGGTGCCAAGGAATGTCCATAAGGGTAGAACTGCAGCCAAGTCTCCTGGATTTGCTTCCTTGGGCCCCTTCCTTGGGCCCCACGCCTACCCATATGACCACATCCTCACTATTCTCCCCTAAACACAAATCGAGGGACATACAAAGCAAGCACTGTGCTTACTTCTTAACCAATCCATTCCCTCCCCCATCCCAACACACAGGGGGACTTTATGTTAGCCTTGTAAATAAGAAACACCATTCCACAGTTATTTTTCCAGTCTGCCTTTTTTTTTAACCACTCACCTGGCAGAAACTGTTATTCTCCTGGCCAGCAGCTATTTGTAAAACTGGTCTGCCTCCCTATTTTTATACCAAAGATACTAATTCTTTAGTAGAAATGGGAGTATTCCAAATAAGACAATTAGCAAGTCACCTAGAATTTCCACCCACTCCACAGAGGCACACAAACCAGAGAATTAACCCAATTTGTTGTCTATAATAAACAGGACGTTCTACCCACCACAGAGCCCTAGAGGTTTGTACGAGATGACTAACTCCTAGTAGTAATGGCTACAATGGCCCAGTTCCCTATTTTATTACTGTGTGCTGAAATTTTAAAGGCGCTCCTCTCCCACCCCCGTCTTCCCTTGCATACTTCTGCACATCAATCCATTAAGAATCTGAAGTGTAATTTATCTTATTCACTATTATCCTGTTAAATTGCTCTACAGCTGCCATGGCAGTAATTGCAGTGATCAGTGATTCAGACTTCTTAAGCAAAGGGCCTTAAGTAGGTTTCATTATTAAAATTTCCAAAGGTTTTATTATTGAAATAAACCTGAGATAGAACAGTATGCCTCCATGGGGCAGTCATACTAATGATTCTTAAGTTATGAAGGGATGTCACATTCATCATCAATGTTGCACTCGTGAATACGGGTAATTGGGAATTTATCAACCAACAAAACCAACTGGCATTCTAAGAATGAAGAATAATAATCTCATTTTAAGTAGCATAGGCAGTGCTGTGCAACCCTTTAAAAAGCTGCCTTTGTTCACTGAAGTATTGCTTGTAATAGCAAATACTGGAAACAACTCAAGTGCACATTTGTAAGGAACTGATTCAGTAAAGTAGGAGGCAGCCATCCACACAATGGAATACTATGCAGCTCTGATATATGAATGAGAAAGCTTTCTCTGTACCAACAAGGAAAGATCCCCAAGACATACTGTTAAGGACAAAATAGTACAGAACAGGTTATACAATGAGTTACCTTTCATGTAAAAGAATGTGAGAGGGGTAAGAACATATGTTCATATCTCCTTTTATTTACATAAAGAAACACTGCACAGATATATAAGGAACTATTAAGAGTGACACCCACAATAAGTAGCAGGGGTTCTACAGGGTGGACCAGACAGGGGTAGAAATAATACTCGTCAACATACGCCTTTCAAAAAAATTTTTTTCCGTATTTTAAATTTACCTTTACTACCTATTTATTTGGTTCAAGGCTCCATTTCCTCCACTTTGGGACTAGGTAATCAGGCTTTAGACTACTTACCTCTGCCTGTCAGAAGTCACTAACCTCATGACAGGAATAATTTAGGTTAGAGGAGTAACAAAACTATTACTCAACTGTTTCCTTAGAAAAGGAGAAACTCATAAAACATATGGGACCCTAAAATTTGAATATTATATATAAGACTGGGTTAAAATGTGTTCAAAAAATGTCTTCTAAAAATGTACAAACAACAGAGGTGTGACAGTATGCTGAAAAAAATATAAGGGGAGTAGAAGAGCAGGATAGAGAGTGATCCTCCTTCCCTACTCCCTTTACAATGTTGATTTCATCCTTGGGTTTTCATAATGGACTTTTGTAAAGCAGAGATTTGCATCCAGTTTTCAGACCACTTTCAGCACAAGTGCTTTTTTATTAAGTATTTCTGTGGTTCCCCTTCCCCAGACAAAAAGGAAAGGGGAAGCTATTGTTCAGGACATGTAAGGGGTTTATCTAGCTTTGTGGGTTAAAAGGATCCACAATATTTAATAAATTTAATAATATTTAATAAATTTATTAATATTTAACAATGTTTAACAAAATTTAGCCACTTCCCTAATGCTTGTGTCAGAGAATTCTTGCTCTAACAAAACACCAAGAACAACTAGACACTTCTACCTACCCATAGCCTCAACTAGATAAATGCAAACATGTTGGCTCACTCCTGTAATCCCAGCACTTTGGAAAGCCAAAGTGAGAGGAACACTTGAGCCCAGGAGTTTGAGATCAGCCTGGGGAACATAGGGAGACCCTGTCTCTACAAAAAATAAAAAATTAGCTGGGCTTGGTGGCATGCACCTGTGGTCCCAGTTACTTGGGAGGCTGGGGTGGGAGAATCGCTCGAGCCTGGAAGGTCGAGGCTGCAGTGAGCTATGATCATGCCATCACACTCCAGCCTGGGTGACAGGATGAGACCCTGTCTCTTTAAAAAAAAAAAAAAAAAAAGGATAAATGCAAATATGAATCACCTACAGAATTAAAAGGCCACAAATGTTCCAACGTTAGCAGGGAGTCTGGGAAGAAACCTCCACAGCTGCCCCAGTCAACCCAACTAAGAGAAAGAGGTTGGCGGCCAGAGGAACAGATAAGGCAAGGCTTCATCTGAGCCTATCAGCTTCTGCAGAAAAAAATATTCCATGGTCATGGGATGACCTGACTGACTGATGCATACTGTCCACACAGCTAGTTTACCTTTGCCTCCTCTCTGGATCCAAAATGTAATGGAAATGAATGCCTTATGAAACCTATCCCTGCCCTCCTCATCACACACCCTTCTTAGGAAAGCCCACACTAGCTGACGACTCTGGAATTCTGGTTACCATAAGTCTAGGCATCATGCCACTGAGCTCTGTCTTTCCAACTACCTTTTGGACATCTCTACCTGGATGTCCCGGGAGTCTCATGTCCAAAGATTAACTCCTTCTTCCTGGCAGTATATGCTCTTTGTATCTCCACTTCTCCTGTCTCAGTTAATAGCCTGTTGATTGATCAATTTCATTCTACGTTCATGGAACACCAACCATGCACCAAGATCCCTGAACCAGAAGCCTGAAGGTCATCTACAGTCCTCCTTCTGTCCTACTCCTACTTCTATTCACCTTGTCAACAATAAGCTGCACTGATTTTTTACCTCCTAAATATTTCTCAAAACCTCACTTCCCCTTCATATTCACTGATACTTCCTTATTCAGCACCTCATCATTCATTCAACAATATTTAATGAGTATAAAGCGTAGCTAGGTGTTTTTAAACAGAACAAACATGGTGTGATCTTTGCTTTCTGGTGGCTCAACATCTAGTTATTTCTTATCTGAACTATTCAGATATACTCTTGTCTCCTACCATTAATTCTCTCAACAGTAGCCAGAGTGTCTCCTCAAAACTTAAATTAGATCATTTAATTCAGGGATAGTAAACTTTTTCTATAAGGGCCAGACAGTAAATATCTTAGGCTTCTGGGCCATATGTTCTCTGTTGAAACTACTCAACTCTGCTCTTGTAACATTAAAAATAGCCATGGACGATATGCAAACCCATGGGTGTGACTGTGTTCCAACATGGCTTATTCATAAAAATAGGCAGCAGGACAGATTTGACCCATGGGCTGTAGTTTGCTGACCCCTGATTTAATTAATCACAGTGCTTCTTACTCCACTGGAATTAATCCAGATTCCTTCCCATGGCTTAGAATGTGCTCCATCCTCATCTGACTATTACTTGCTCCTCTGGGCTCTACCATGCTCCAGCCACTCTGATCATCTTTATGGTGCTTACACACTGTGCCAAGCCTGTTCACATCTTAGGTCCCTGCACTTGCCGTTCTACCCATCAGGACCACTCTTGCCTAGGTCTTCTCATAGCTGCCTCAGCTCAAATATCACCTCCTCAGAGAGGCCTTCACTGCCCACCCCCATCAGTACCCATCCCAATGCCCAAACACTCTAACTCCCATAGCTCTATTTATTTATTTTTTCAAATTACTTATCACCATCTGAAAAAATATCATTTGTTGCATGTATATAGTCTGCTTTCCTACCACCACACTACTCCACCACTACTAGAATGTAAGCTCCATGAGGGCAGAGACTGTCTTATTCACTCACCCCCTAGGTTCCCAGCACCTGGATCGGTGCCTGGCACTTTGCAGGGGCTCAATAAATATCTGTTATCTAAACTGTTATTGCCTCTAGTCTCCCTCCCTCCAACCCACTGGTATCTTCACTGCCACCAGTGATCTTTCAAAAATACAAACGGGACCAAATATAGTGGCTCACGCCTGTAATCACAGCACCTTGGGAGGCTGAGGCAGTAGGATCACTTGAACCCAGGTAGGTGAGGCTGCAGCGAGCCATGATCACGCCACTGCACTCCATCCTGGGAAACAAGAGTGAGACCCCGTCTCAAAAAAAAAAAAAAAAAAACAATAGCAGCGTGTAGTGGTGCATAACTATAGTCCCTGCTACTTAACAGGCTGAGGCAAGAGGATCACTTGAGCCCAGGAGTCTGAGGTTACAGTGAGCTATGATCACACTACTGCACTCAAGCCTGGGCGACACAGCAAGACTCTGTCTCATAAAAAAAAAAAAAAGTAAAATGCAAATGAATCATGTCATTCTCCTGCTTAAAATATTTTCATGGTTCCCCACTGGCTTTAAGATACAAATGCAAATTATGTGGCAAGATCACTATAGCTCTTATCACACCTTCCCACACTCTCCCAGTAGTAGACTGTGAGCTCTAAGTGGTAAGGACCAACTCCTGTTTATCTTTTTATCTCAGGTACTCAGCATAGTACCAGCACATTGTTGGTGTTCCATGAATGTAGAATGAAATTAATCAATCAACAGGAGTACAACAACTAGCACAATGCATGATTCTAATGTGGTAACTCGATAAGTACCCAATTTAAAGGCAAGGAAGCAAGATTTTGCACAACACTCTTCCTTCCTTTTCTTTGGAAGCAGCTTGGCTGGGGGCTATGCTTATAACTCTGAATCTAACTTTGGATTTTGTCACCCAGATTTTACCTGGCAGGCAGCCACTCACCACTTTCTAAAAGAATGGCAGGAGAAGGCAGGGAGATAAGTCATGCAAATCTATCATGCTGTTTCCTGTGATCAGCTCTGGTAAAAACGTTAGGAAAGGAGACATAACACGAAGGCTAAAATGCAACTTAGGGATTCTCCATGGATTCCAAGTGTCTACATTCTCCCTATCATCTATTAGCAAAGAAAACCCAATGCTGGTTCTTTTGCTGTATAAAATAACCTAAGAGGTTTAGGGAATTTCTTCAGAACTGCCTCACCAATAGAATGGGAATTGTTACTTCCAGAAGAATTTCCATTAGCCCTTTAAAATCCTTCAACATTCATTAAGGCCAAAGACTTTTCACCTAATTTAGTCTGATGGGTATGTGAACAGACTCTTTCTAGGGAATACAGACTCCCAAATTGTTCAGCTGGGAAGTAAGGAGGGAATTTATTACGCAAAATCAAAGGGAAATGAAAAGAGGGCAACCCGGAATTCATTACTCTCCTTCTTGGGTGGGGTAATGGGTTCCAGAGTCATTCTGTTACCTTTACTATGACCTCTTTACTTAGCATCTAAAAGCTTCTGGTGTTGGCTGCAGCCAGCTAGGTTCTCTTTTAATGTAATAAAATCTGCTTCAGCAAAGCTTATACACAGTCATCTCCAGACTCCAGAAATAATAGACTATAAATTACTGGGTCTCCCATTTGATACAATGAGGTGTAAGTCAGCAGAGTACTGAATGACCACTCTACATGCCACTCTGAGTGGCTCAAAGTGAACTTTGACACGAGGACTGGAGCGAGCACAAAGCAGAGCTAGATCCGGGATTAATTCGCTTGAGCCCAGCTCCTCACTACTCACCTATGAGTCCAGTTCCAGAACCCAAGTAGAGGATGGGGGAGCAAAGCTCCTAGCTTTTCCCCTACTGTCTGCATCTCTTTCACATTTCTTATCTTCTTTTGAAGAAGCTAAACAGGCTTAACTAAAATAACTAAACGATTAAGACCTACACAGACAATCTCCAGAGATTCACAAAACTGCATTCAAGACAGTTACACAGACATCTTTGAGGACGACTTGATGTACCAGCGATTTACCACATTTGGGGCCATTCAAAATTCCTGTCAAGGATCTGCCTATATCAACATGGGAACCAAGAACCAACCATCCAAATGGGCCCTGCTGCCAAGCTTCTTTATAATGCCATCTCTTCATATTGTTCCATTTAACAAAACTGCAGCCTATCATCTAACCTTAAATCCCTTTGCCAATGATAAAGAGCCAGTGTATGCTACTCCCTAGAGCAGGAAATCAACATGATGACCTACTAAATACCATTCAGAAGATGCTGAGACTCATGAATTGCAATAGGAAAGAAAAGACAGAGAAGCAGTCAGCCAGGTACACGCTGTGCCAAAAGTGCACTACAACCCCCTACCCCACTCTGCTTAATGCTAGTTGGGCTGACACCAACCTGACGAGACAGGCCAGTAAGATCTCGAACTGAAACAGGAACTCCTGAACTGGGTTCTTTAGAACCCAGGAAGCAGCAGAGTAAATCATTAAAGACCAGATAAGATCTTGATGAGGTGAGGGCGGGTTTCAGATAAATGGAATGCTGGTAGAACACAGGGCCCAAAGGAGAAAAGTTAACCTGAGCCCAGGTGGAACCTTGCTTACTAGAGTATTAAGCATGAGTTGGGACAACTATTCCAACCAGAGAAATTGGCTCCAGTGGGGGCAGTTTGGCAATCCAAGGTATGGCATGCATATGGCTGGCAAAATTCAGGGTGATTAAAGCAAAAGTTTCAGAACCATAAAGACTACAACGGGGGTAGAGCACAAAATTCTCAAGAGATGAATCTTCGTAAGAGTGAGGCAGAACTACATGGTGGTTTTCGATCTGTTGATGCCCAACAAGAGCTTCTACTGGCTATAAGCAGGGGTGCAGGCTATAATCGCAGGAGAGGAGGTTCACAAAAGTAATTCAGTCCTAGAGCCCAAACTGTATTCTCTAGTAAAAGGAATCAAGACCCCCTAGAGAAATGGCTGACTCCACGTATGGTACAGGATATAGATCCTGGAACATCTTTTTTTTTTTTTTTTTTACCAGAAAGCAAGGAAGCCATCAAAGTCCAACAGGATCATGTCAAAAGGCCATGGGAGTCAACTTGAAGAGATACTTATTAACCTAAGATGAGACAATATGAGCATCTAAAACAATTAATAGTGACTACAATGGGCCGAAACACATCAAATGCAAACAATAATCTATGAGTTCATAACGATATTCAGGAAAAAAAACTATTGGTCACTACAGTGGAGGTTACTTGTCACTAACTCATTATTCTGAAAAATGACTTAAAATGGGAGATAGAGTGGAGAATTAGGTATTTATCCAGTTTTTCCTGTACAAACATAAATGTTTAGGGAGATTGAAGTAGATGAAACAAATCTGGCAAAATTGAGATAACTGTTTAATCCGGGTGTTGGGTACATGGAGGTTCATTATATTTCTTTCCTGTATATTTTATATTTGAACCCCCTCCCCCCCCCAAAAAAAAAAGCAAGACAGAATGTGAGCTAAGCAGCTTAGGGTTTAGGCAAGGCTTCTGCCTACAAGAGAGACTAGGATACAAGGGGTAATGTTAGCCCTGATGGGCCAAACCAACTGGAGGGATATAGGGAGGTGCCAAGTTGCAGAGGTATCATGTTGCCCAGCACTTGATCTAGAATCCTAGATTCTAGGTCTGGTTAGTAGCAGATTTACTCCAGGTGGTAGATCTGAGGCTACCTATAGAACTTCCTTTGCTCAGAAATTAGCTCAGAAACTAATTAGCTCAGAAACTACAAAACGGCTTGCTCTTGAAAATGGAGCCTTTGTCCATTTCATGCTGTTATAACAGAATGCCACAGATTGCATAATTAAAAAAAAAAAAAAGAGAGAAAGAAAAGAAAGAAAGAAAAGAAAGAAAGAAAGAAAGAGAGAAAGAGAGAGAGAAGGAAGGGAGGGAAGGAGGGAGGAAGGAAAGAAAAGAGAAAAGAATTTCTTACAGTTCTGGAGGCTAGGAAGTCCAAGGTCAAGGAAGCTGCCTCTGGTGAGGGTCTTCTTGCTGTATCATCCCATGGCAGAAGGCAGAAGGGCAAGAGAGAGCGAAAGAGCAAAAGGGCAAGAGGGGCTGAACTCTTCTTCACAAAGGCTAGCAGAGAAGTATGCACAGGTTAAGGGAAAAAGTCACAATGAATCCTGTAGTGCAGACTACTTTATCAAAAGCAGCTAAAAAAAGATCTCATTAACTCCCCCAACTCATCTCCACCCACAGCTAAAGAGCCACACACAGCACCACCAAAGGCAGCAGAATGAGAACAGCATTCTCCTCTACAGACCAGCTGTGAGTATCCAGACAGACACCCGACCTCGACAGCTCCAGAGCAGCCCCAGAACAGCCCCTCCCTAACCACCACTCAAGTAACCAGCTGGGAAAGTATTCAGAAAACCCGCATCCTGACACACCACTGCCAAACAACTTAAACAGCAAAGAACAACCCATCTAAACAGAAATGCCGGCTGCCAGGAAAAGTTGTGTAGGGACAATGAGTAGAGGAAAAGCAGATCTCTTGGGGTCCACCAAGAGACCCAGTCTCTCAGCGTCAGCACTTCCAAACGCACAATCCATACACCTCTGGGGCCTGTGGATCTCCACGAGGCATATTGTCTCCTTCCATCTCCTCAAAGATAAATGAGCAGGCGAGCTGGCCAGAAAACCACTCAGGGTATTACTCTTTAAAGAATCTTTATAGGGTCAAAGAGGAATGGGTCTACAGGTTATATGTATTCCCCAAAGATTCTCAGGATGATGTCAGAATCCCTTTCCAGATGTGTTTAACACTTTGTGGTCACTTGTATTCCTGCCACTGAGCGCCAGTGCTTTGCTAATTTGAAGTGATTCCAGCTCACACTGACTCCAGCTTCCTGGATCTGATTACATTTAGCCAAGACTGTCATCCATACTGTACCCTTTCAAAGAGTCCTAAAAGCAGCTCTTCACCTACTCTTTCAAGACAAGTAATAATATCTGCCAAAGAATGGGGAAAAAAGATGCAGAAAAAGAATACAATTAGCATACTACCAAGAAAGCAAAAAGTGAAGGGAGAGGAGAAACTAAAAAATTACATGTGGACTCACACTTATTTCTAAAGCTGGGCTAATATCCTTTTGCTTGTGTCTAAGGCACCAATTTTAAACTGTTACTGGGGGAAAAAAAGAGAGAGAGAGAGAAAGAAAAAAGCAGGCCCAAATCTTAAAGTAAAACTTTTAGCATAGAAAATAAGAATTGGTGAGAATTCCATTCCCGGTTATTTACCCTGTAGGCTGAAGAGGTGCCTCTGCCTCTAAGGATCAGGGCATTCTGTGTTTGATGGCAGAACCTAAGTCAGAATCCAGCACAATCCCTGACAAGTGAGAAGAACCTCAGGGTGAGTTGCCCTGACCTTGAGATTACTCCTCTAGTTCTTCAATTAATAAAATATATAAGGGCTGGGCACGGTGGCTCATGTCTGTAATCCCAGCACTTCGGAAGACTGAGGCGGGTGGATCACCTGAGGTCAGGAGTTCGAGAACAGCCTGGCCCACATGGCGAAACCCCATCTCTACTACAAATAAAAAAATTAGCCAGCCATGGTGGTGGGCGCCTGTAATCTCAGCTACTTAGGAGGCTGAGGCAGGAGAAACACTTGAACCCGGGAGGCGGAGGCTGCAATGAGCCAAGATCGTGCCACTGCACCCCAGACTGGGCAATAGAGCAAGACTCTGTCTCAAAAAAAAAAAAAAGAACCAAGCGGGAGATCCCTCTTGCCACCTCAGTTGTTTGAACTCAGCTACTCAAGGTCCACCTTGTCCAGATCAAGGGCTCCCATGAGTGACGGTGAGGCAGATCTGATCACTTAGAGGGCTAAAGGTAATCTTACAAAACCTGAAGATGTACAAGGAGAATGTAGCTGCTGCTCAGAAACTCCACTAGCCCAGCTTGAAAAGACATCATCTGCAGAGTAATACCCAGTTCTCAATTCTAGGCCTCATAGTTTTGCTGAGTGTCTCAGAAAACTGCCCTAAACTTTTCTGGCCTTTCTTATTTTGCCCACCTAATGTAAGAAAACTAAGCTAAAATAAATTTTGTCACCAAACCAAAATGAAGCTCTCCAGGTGCTGTGGCTACTATACTCAGGAGATTTGAACTTCCCTTAACCCAAAAATGGCTATCTAGCAGTCAGCATCCTCAGAGTACATTTCAGATGCAAACTAGAAATATGTCAGTGTAAACTATGAAAGTCCAGAGCCTTTGCTTCAGTAAAACTAGATGCAGCAAAACCACGGGCTTTATGCATGACTGGTATTGTAAGAGAGGCCACAGGGAGTAGAATTAAATATGACACCTTCTTGACATATGATCAAAGCTCCTTCTAAACTCAATTTGGGGCACCATATATCACAAACCAGACAGCAAGAAATTAAGTAAATGTAAGTCTTTTTTTATGCCATCCCAATTACATCTTGGTCAGTTCACAAACATGTTCCAGCAAATGCTGGAGGAGTTTTTCTCTCTTTAGGAGTCCTCTTTCACTTTTTCCTGTTTAACAAAAGACCTCACACACTTAGAAAGAGGATGGAGGCAGGCCAGCTTCAGGACATGCTGCACAGGGAGGACTGACTGTCCCAAAGAGGGGGCTCTACACCCCTCTGACAACTCCACAATAGACCAGCTATACACAAATGCCTGAAATAAGGAAGTCCATCAAGAAAATGAACAGTTGGCGAGATCAAGGCTTCTGGCCCAAAGGGCCTGCAGCTGGTCTGGCCATTCATCAAAAAATCTGAATTTAAATGGAGAGACATTCGACTGTGACATGTAATAAAAGAACTGGAGCAACAAAGGGTCTTGATTTTGGTTTCCTTTCCACCCTACACATCTCCTGCCAATGGAAGAGTGAGCATGCCTGTGGTGCTCCTGACACATCTGGGGTAGTTCCCATTCACAGTGCTCACCCTTTGGGATTTTCCACACATTACAGGATCATTGTCCATCTATGCTAACCTAGAATGTCCAGATAAAAGCTCCTCTTTAGAGACTGGAGAGAAAATTGTCAAGTCTGAAAGCCCACGAACTGTCTCAGTCAGAGGGAACACATGTAGGAAAGACTACAGAATCGGATGTCAGAAGCCTAATTTCAGATTGACCCCTACAGCTTTATGACTGTGAGCAATTCACTTACTTTCTCTAGGCTGTTATTCTCACATCAATAACGAGAAAAGTGGACCAAACAGTCCCCCAGATCCCTTCCAATCATAACATCCTCTGACTTTATGATTAAAGAGTGGTACTAATAAGGCTAAATCTGTGGCTTAACCCCAATAGGAGTCTTCTGGGATTATACTAAGAAAAACTATTCTACACAGACAGAGCCATTCTGACCATGTCCCTCCCTATACCGACCATCATACAGATATGTGCCACTGGTATGAGAAGTCCTTTTTACAGAGGACATTGACTGATTAAACAATAGGCTGATTTATTCATTCAACCAACAAATATTTACTGAGCACCTTCTAGGTATTTAGGGATACAACAGAACAAAACAGACAAAATCCCTTCCCTTATGGAGCTTACATTTTAGTGAAGGAGGAGGGGGAGTCAGACATCAAATAGGAAATATGAAGTGGGGTATATTTTATGCAGAGTAGCCTAGAGGGTCTTGATAAGGTGACTTTTTTTTTTCTTTTTCTTTAATTATACTTAAAGTTCTGGAATATATGTGCAGAATGTGCAGGTTTGTTACATAGGTACACATGCGCCGTGGTGGTTTGCTGCCCCCATCAACCCATTATCTACATTAGGTATTTCTCCTAATGCTATACCTTCCCTTGCCTCCCACCCCCCGACAGGCCCCGGTGTGTGATGTTCCCCTCCCTGTGCCCATATGTTCTCATTGTTCAACTCCCACTTATGAGTGAGAACATGCAGTGTTTGGTTTTCTGTTCCTGTGTTAGTTTGCTGAGAATAATGGTTTCCAGCTTCATCCATGTCCCTGCAAAGGACATGAACTCATTTTTTTATGGCTGCATAGTATTCCATGGTGTTTACGTGCCTTATTTTCTTTATCCAGTCTATCATTGATGTGCATTTGGGTTGGTTCCAAGTCTTTGCTATTGTGAATAGTGCTGCCATAAACATACGTATGCATGTGTCTTTACAGTAGAATGATTTTTAAACCTTTGAGAAAGGCCTTTGATAAGGTGACTTTTGAGCAGCAATCCAAAGCAGTGAGAGAGTTAGCCATGCAGATACTATGGGAAGAATGCTCCAGGCAGAGGGAACAGCAAGGCCCTGACACAGGACAGGGTCAAGCATGCCTGGCATGAGAGGAAACACCATAAGCCCAGTGTTTATTAAGAGGAGAAAGAGCAGGAGAGTAGTAGGAAACACAGTGAGACAGGTAGTAGGAGCCAGATCATGTAAAAAATGGAAAGTCACTGGATAATTTGAACAGAGGGGTAAATGTGATCTGAACTCCATTGTAAAAGGATTGTTCTAGCTGTTATACTGAGAGTAGACTGAAGGAGGCAAGAATGGAAACAAGGAAACCAGTTGGGAAACTACTGAGATAATCCAGGTGAGAGATGATGGCAGATGGACCCAGGGCAACAGCAGTGAGGAGTAAAGAGGGACAGAGTCTGGGATATATTCTGAAGTTGAATCAATAGAACACTGGAGGACAGGATGGTCTTGGAAAATCTTGGGACTACTGCAGAACCTAATGAAGCTAAACGGCACTAAATTCCAACATCCACTGTGAAATCCTATGATTAGGGATTTGTTCATCTCTGTCACCCAGTGTCCAATCCAGTACTTGGCACATAATGAGGATACAAAAAATCTTGAATGAATAAATGTGGAACTGAATATATTACAAAGCCAAAAGATCTGCAGTTTGATAAGTCATTGGGAGACCAAAAAGCATCTGGTACTAGACATATTTCACCAACAACGAATACCCCTCCCCTGAGTGAATCTATTTTTATTAAAAGTTCCTCTTTATAACTTATTTCACAGTAGTAAGCAATGACGCTGACAAACAACTTCACATAATACAGCTAAGAATCTGAACAACTTGGCCATTTCCCTGAGAGGCCAGACGTAGTCACCAAACCTTATATCACCTCAGCAACTCCCATCTAAAATACAGGGACAAATATTACACAAACAGTAAGCTCATGTTCTTATAGATAGTAAATCATGAGGGTAACTAAAAAGGTATGCTTATGAATAATAATATTATAATAAGCAAGGAATAAAATAAGCCAAATCTATACTATTCCTATACGAGAAGCCAATGGGCTACCCTTGAATGTGCTCCACTTCCTCTGTGAAGCTAAGAACAAAAATGTCTAGATTTTTTTTTCCCAATAGCACTGCTCTGAGAAAGGTGACAATTCCCAACTGCAGAAGCTCCTCTGTCAAGATGATCCTTGAGAGTCCCAAAGTTCTTAACCCACAGAGACTGACAATGTACAAAATATAGAAGCAGAAAACCAAGCATAGGAAAAAAGGCACATTATAAACTACATTCTGGCAGCAGTTTTCTCGGTTAAGTCATTGATCATCTTGAAGGGCTAAATTAAAACCCAACATTAATCAGGCAGTAGGTGTAAAAAACATCTTATTTACCAAAATAGAAAAAGGAGGAAGAAAAATAAGACATGTAAAGTGTTTGAGATCAAATTACATTGTAAGGGAAGCTGCAATATTTGGGAGACCGAGACCTAGACAGATTCATCAGCTGAGTTGGAAATCATTTGATGTGACCTTGGACTAATTATTTAACTTCTGTGCCTCTGTCTCTCATCTGTGCCTGAGTCTCCCCTCAATGTGAAGGAGAACAAATGATTTCAGCCCTCTGCTATCTTAACAGGGATGTTATGAGGCTGAGATCACAGAGGACACTGTCTTTCACAGGATAATTAAGGATCAGGCTGCTCTTAGAAACACCCCCACAGTATGGAGGCTCCCTCTCCCTGGCATCATTTGGCTTCACAGTTGGGCAACCAAATATGCCCACATAACATGACAAACTCAGGGTTTGGGGCCAGCATCTTGACAGATACTGTCAGGAGCCCTAGATGTGAGTCCATTCTCACATATATAGTAACTATATTCAAGTGTTTAATAAACATTTAGTAATGCTTTAGAGTCACCAGTATCTTCACAGAAATGACCATACTGTGGCCCATCTATTAGAAGAGATGGTGTTCAAGGAATGAAGTAGTAGAAGCTTCGTGATCATGAACCCCTGGGCAAGTTAAGATCCTCAATTGCCACTTCTGTAGGTGGAAGTATAGGGCTAACAATACTAAGGATTAAAAGTGAAATGCTGCTGGCGCAGCCCTGGGCTCACAGAAGAAGCAAAACAAGCACTAAAGCCCTCCTCCCTCCCACGGTTCTGCTCAATAAATAACAAGTGCTGTTAATTCTTTAATTGTGGATCCGAGGAAAATGAAACAGAGTTCACCCATAAACATCTTATCTGCCTTGATTCCCCTGTAACTCCTCGACTGGAGCAGAGTAAACAGGCTGAACTTTAATTAGGACCATAACATGAAAATGATCCCAGGTAAGCCAGGCTCATAAACTCCAGACAATTGGGAGGAGACTGGTTTCTAATGGACTGCTCCATACCTGGCCTAGTCAATGATAGAAGCAGACCCAGTCCTTTGTCCCAGCTTCCCAAAGAAATCCATTAGCCAGGCCCACATGGCTTCAGTTCGGATGTGGGGTCGGAGGCTTTCTATTCCGGTGATTGTGGTCTAAGAATAGAACTCCCAAGCACAAGGCAAATGGATTCACAAGAATTGTGTTCATCTACTATCCACATTACCATCTGAGGACTATTTAAAGCACAAGGCCAGAAAGCCCCTCTCTGAATGGGAGGACCAACGAGGAGAAACAGGCAGGGCATGTTTTTAATATAGTTCTGCTACAACTTGCAAATATACTGCAACTTGTAGAGCCCCAGTTTGGATGCCAGGATCTTGAGATACACATCCATCCTCAACAGCTCACATATCTCACTTGGCTCCCTGTCAACCATTGAGCAAGGAATGTCAAGTCCGTTTGACAAATGGGCAAGTGGGAAGCATGGAGGGACAGATTTATACAGTGCTAAGTCCACTGCTAATAACAGAAACAGCTAAAGCTGATTGTGTGCTTCTATGTGCCAGGTCCTTACTAGGCATGTCACCTTCACTCGCTCTAACTTCACAACGTCTGTATAAGATAGCCAGTTATTTTGTGCACATTTAGCAACAAGAACACTGAGGTTCTGGGAGATTACGCAATTTACTCTCATGATAAAACTTATACGTGGCACAGCTAGGATTTGAACCCAGGTCTCTCTGACATTAGCACTTGTTTGGGGTTTTGTTTGTACCATGCTGCTTCTCTTGGTTTCTTTCTGCTAACTTAAGAATGCAAGGAACCTATAATCCAAAACCATACTCTAAACATTAAATCTCATAACTTGTAACTTATGTCATCGATTTGGTGAGCAAACAGAATTAAGTAGTCCAGGGCCAACAGCAGAGTCTTTGGGGACAGAAACCAGATAACTCCAATTAGGTGGGCTAAACGGATAAATTCCACATCAAAGGAACTTTTACTAGGAAAAAATCAGGTGACCTTCAGCCTCTGATAAGACTTCATCTCATCATTTCTCCTGTCCCGACACCCCTACACTTCAACTAGCTTCAAATATTCTGTATCCACACCAAAGACTGATTCAACACTTTGCAATCACAAACCCAAAGGCAAGTTCTCTGGGATTGCATCAGTATGAAGATTTTATTTTGCAAAGCTACTTCCCTGACCAGCCTCCCTCTTGCAGACCTCTTCAAATTTCCCAGATTAAGAACACATTCGAAGTGACAATTCCAGGCCTTACCATGTTCAACAAACTGGTCACAATGTGTCAGATGAAGGGCAAGATCAATTCTCTGGGCCTCTTGCTTCTACATCTCTTGTAGAAAGTTACCATCATCAAAATCTTTAGCATCACTCAAACCATCAACAATAGTTAGAAGAACAATAACACACACACAAAAAAAAATTAGCAAAGATAAGCCAGTTCAAGTAAGTGTGACACAGTCCAAACCAACCTGGGCACATTCTCACAATCCCTTGGAAATGACTTTACCTGAAGGCTACGTGACTCATTTAACTCGGCACTAAAATGGAAAGGTCTAGGGCTCTACAGAAGTTCCTGGTAGGAAAACTTCATGCTTTTCCAAGCCAGGTCTCCAGGGCCTGGCTCTGACATGGTTACCACTTCCACAGAGAAGCTGACAACAGCTGGTCACATTCTTTTCTCTACCCTATTCCTCCCCATCAGGTGAAGATAGCTAACTGCCATGTATCTTATCTAAGGAGGCTAACTTGTAGCAATGATGTGGCATGACAAGTGAAAAGTAATGGGGATCTTGAATAGTCAAAGCACACAGTTAACATAAACAAGAATATGCTGTTCACCAAGTTAACAGTTGTCAAGTCTACAGCCAGTATTTTCCCTGTACTCATTTCTCAAAAATCTATATCAAATCAGGAGAGATGGTGAAATGAGGCTCTAAGCTTCCATGCACCAATCTTAAGGAAAAAAAAATGTCTTTTCTTCTAAGAGGGGCGCCCTGGCTATAACCTCTTTTGAGGTGGCTGAATGGGCTTGGTGTTCTGAGTAAAAAAGAAACAAAAACAAATTTTTTTTCCCATTTAGAGAAATGGAGAAATTAAATGGTTTATATACAGACCCGATCCCTTTCATAAAGTTCGCTTGGAGGTAACACCACAATTTCAGGCCCTCTTTGAAGAAATACCATTTCATGTTGGGTTCTAATTAAAGATATGCTGTTTTGCCAGGTGTGGTGGCTCACACCTGTAATCCCAGCACTTTGGGAGGCCAAGGCAGGTGGATCACCTGAGGTCAGAAGTTTGAGACCAGCCTGGCCAACCTGGTGAAAACCCGTCCCTACTAAAAATACAAAAATTAGCTGGGCGTGGTGGCAGGTGCCTGTAATCCCAGTTACTCGGGAGGCTGAGGCAGGAGAATCACTTGAACCTGGGAGGCAGAGGTTGCAGTGAGCTGAGATCACACTCCAGCCTGGGTGACGGAGCATGACTCCGCCTTAAAAAAAAAAAAAAAGATTTAAAACATTAACCTGTAAGTTGTCAATATTAAATAATAAGCATTTAGGGTAAGGGCTGGATGTATAATACTATACTAAGTCAAGAAAGTTCAAAATACAGATCATTCAGTAACAGTGGCAGTGACAAAAGAGATCCTGGCTAATGCCACCACCATCCTAATCCTGTGGGAAAATGCCACCAGGAAACATATCTATCAACCACACCATCAGATTGGGAAGCTGAGTAATTGGTCCAATTGCCAGACATTTATATATTCAAATCAATTAATCAGTAGTCACCAAGTGATTAAAAAGTGGACAACACTCCACTGTGTGCTACAGTATACATCAGGCATTTCTAGTCCTAGTCCTGCTCTTAACTTTCAAAGGCAAATCAAGTTCAACCTCAATGTGAAAGAATAAACAATAAATCAGAGAGCATTTATTATAAATTGCCAAAGAAGGTTTAGTCCAGTCAGCCAAGGTGCCCCTCTATTTCTCAAATGCTAAACCCACTCAGAATGAGAGGAGCTGCTCCATCAACCAATAGATTGTCTCTATGGAAGAAGCAGCACAGCTGAGAAGCCCACTGCTCAAGACTACATCTGCCCTTTCTCTCTAGATCCCTTAGAAAAGAGAGCCATCCCCTCCTCCACCTCAGTCTGAGACACACAAAGAATGAAACTTTCTACAAAAGAGGAAGGTCTGAAGGACACTAGCAACTGTCATGAGTTTCCCTATGACTCGAAGCCTCTTGGCTCTAGCATAGGGCAGCCGTAGTCCACATTCAGAAGCATCTTGTTTCCTGTTCTCTAGGTTAGAGACCCAGCTAAGAATAGCACCCCATTCATGCTGCTGTGTACACATCCTTTTCACTTGCTATTTTCTCTCACACACGCATGAAGCCCGGGTCTTGTACATTCTCCAAGGTAAATGTAAATATTTATAAATAGGCACAGAGTAGTGGTTTTATTCCCTGTCCAGTCTACAAACAGGCACTACCTAGAAGAATTCCACTCCAGAGCTGAGTGACACAGGAATAGCTGGGCCACAGGCTCCCTCTCTGAAGTTCCAAATAGAGACTCACACTCGGAAATAGTAACCTAGTGGGAATACATATAGGATGCCCAGTACCTGTGCAGAACTTCACCTCTGTGCATGACCTAAAACCAGAAGTCTGTAAAACTGATCTTTTTTTATTACATGGAACCATGTGAAATTATCAACAAAATGGTAATTTCATATGATTTAACCTAACAGAATCCTAAAAAGCAAATCAGGCATTTAGCTAACAAGAAGGCAAAATCAATTGTTTCCCAGGTGGTTCCACTACGGAACACCTTGTAAGACAGGCCTAGCATTGATAAGAAACATCTATTCGCTCATGGTTCCATGTTTATATCCATATTTGTTCCTGGCCCTCAAGAGCTCACAAAGGAACAAGCAAGTGAACAGGCAAATACCACACAGTATGGAAACTACTACTCTACAGAGAAGTGCAAAATAATAACCCTATATATAACTCAATTACAACATTTCTCAATTACACTGAATTCTGCCTGGTTGTTTGTATGTGAGCCTCACCAGTGAAATGATGCATGATCAGAGGCAGGAACTGTATTTCTTTGTCTTTAAATCCCCAGCATACAGCACAGTTCTTGCACATAGTCAATGCTAAATGATGTTTGTCCAAAGACTCAATGACTTAGAGGCCAAGTGGCCTCTGTAAAAATGAGGTGAGTAGTGACATTTCCATTAGTAACTTTCAGGTTTTTATATTTTAGACCAGACTATTAATTATAGCACTGGAAAGAGAATAACAGACTCCTGATTACAGAACTACAAAGAAAAGCAGACAGGGGGTGGCGGAGGGAGACTACACTTTATAATCAAAATAAATCTGAAAATATAGACTAAAGTCTGCCTCTAACTGGGAGTGTGGCAGCATCTTTTTGTCTCTCAATTTAATATCTTTTTATTTCAACCGATTTTCCTTACAAGTACAACAGAACCATCAAGTGCAAAAGGAGTAAAAGGTGTTCTGCAAACAAAAGCAAAGGGGACAAACCCAAACCACCACAGCTCAGGTGTGAGGGGTACTTGCCATGTGTCTTTTGGAAAGGAGTGTCCACTGGTGGATGGGAGGAGATGCACACTATATCCTCTAGGAACTGGGATACCTTTTGTGAGTTCAAAAAAAGCCAAAAAAACAATCAAATTCATATGGATACCAAGATAGGTAATTAAATGTTGAATTAAAGATCAACACAAGGGCAGAGATTAGGCTGACTGCTAGGTGGTCAGAGTTGAAGGAGATAAAATACACATACACACACACACACACACA
Source organism: Symphalangus syndactylus (assembly GCF_028878055.3). Classification (NCBI taxonomy): domain Eukaryota; kingdom Metazoa; phylum Chordata; class Mammalia; order Primates; family Hylobatidae; genus Symphalangus; species Symphalangus syndactylus. The sequence goes on from NC_072434.2 coordinate 16,814,103, forward strand.
CACACACGCACACATGCAAACTCCTCCCAAAGTTAAAAAATAATGATAATAAAAAAGTCATTTGGGTCACCTTTTAAACCCATACAGCAATCATTTCTAAAAGAAACAGCAGGTACAAAACTAGCCTCAAGAAAAACCCTCATCTTTCAAAGCTGAATATTCTGACATAGGTTCAAGAAGTCTTTCCCTCCCATCAAATAACCAAAGCTTTGGGAAAAGGCAGCACAGAGCTCTCCCTAATATGAAATATTTTATCTATACATTAATTTCTAAAGAGACACTGACCCAAGCACCATACTGCTTTGGAAGTAGAAGTCTTTATCTTAATGAATTGATCTTATCAATTTAGCTGCACATTTGATCCCAAGACCCTTTGTGGACCTGATAACCCTGGGGAGGCCCTTAAGTGAAGCTGTCCCTAGGGTGGCCCACTTCATCACAGTGACCAGCAGACAGGAAAGGGCCATTGGGGAGATTCTTATTTTATTATGTAAGTCAGAGGAAGCCACGTTTAGCTCCTCTGCTCTACTGCAGCATCCCTATTTGTACCTGGTACAACCAGCAGAGGTAGAAAAGGAAGTCTGTCTGCATAAATGAAAACAAGGGCTAGCCACTCCCGTCTGATGGTAGGGGGTCCTCCACGAGTACCTAACTACAAATACCCACAATTAAGTTTCTCTCTCTTCTTCTCTCTCAAACCCATTTCTTTTGTTTTTTAGGGGGTTTTTTGTTAGCTTGTTTTTGAGACAGGGTCTTGCTCTTTCACCCAGGCCAGAGTGTAGAGGCATGATCACAGCTCACCATAGCCTCGACCTCCCGGGCTTAGGTGATCCTCCTGCCTCAGCCTCCCAAGTAGACTGGCGCCACCAAGTCCAGCTAATTTTTAAATTATCTGTAGAGATGGGGTCTCCTTATGTTGCCCAGGCTGGTCTTGAACTCCTGGGCTCAAGCAATCCACCCACCTCACCCTCCCAAAGTGGTGGGATTACAGGTATGAGCCACAGCGCCAACCCAAACCCATTTCAATTTACTTCCAAGTAATGGAAGAAGTGACATAAATGGCAAAGTGCAAATGTCAGGTTCAGCAGCCCTATGGGAAAAGCATAGGCTTTAGAGGCAGACTTTGGGATCCTGGATCCCAGTTCTTAGGACCTGTGTGACCATGAGCACGTATCTTAATTTCTGAGCCTTAGTTTCCTCACTTCTGAAAAGAGGACAATAATATCCACCTCACTAAGTTGGTATGGGATAGTTGCTGTGTTTGTTTTGTTTTTGTTTTTAAGCCTCTAAGGCCAGAGGTTTTGTGAGTGCTGGATGACTTCATTTCTAGCTCAGGCAAGCAGAAACTGGATATGAAACTGAAGAAGAGTGACATCCACATATGGCCTAGGCGTGAACAAATTCTGCTTGCTTGCTTGCATGCATGCATGGCTAGGATGCTAGCATTTCAAGAAACCAGCTCCATGAGTTTACAGCCAAACTGGAGAACCATTCCACAGTGATGAGTACAGCACATTTCCACAGACATGCTCAAAAGCACTGCAAAATTCTCTCCCTATTCTAGAATTCCTGAGTTGGCCAACTCTACACAGTTCAGAATAAAATCCAAAGACTGCCAAGACCAGTCAATGTCTTTTTTTTTTTTTTTTTTTTTTTGAGACATTGTCTCACTTTGTTGCCCAGGCTGGAGTGCAATGGTGCGACCTCAGCTCATTGCAACCTCTGCCTCCCGGGTTCAAGCAGCTCTCCTGCCTCAGCCTCCTGAGTAGCTGGGACTACAGGCGCCCGCCACCACGCCCAGCTAATTTTTTTATATTTTTAGTAGAGACGAGGTTTCACTATGTTAGTCAGGCTGGTCTCGAACTCCTGATCTCGTTATCCGCCCGCCTTGGCCTCCCAAAGTGCTGGGATTACAGGTGTAAGCCACCGTGCCCGGCCCAATGTCTTTCTTTTTAAGGAACATAAAGTAACCCAAAAAAGACCCAGAGAATTCATTCTAACATGAAATCAGTCTTGCTAATAAAGTTACTCCCTCTATCAAAATCTATACTCTTCTCAAGATATCTGTCAAAAATTGTACCTGCTGCAGACATGTGGAAAAACTGGCCACACAGCAGCATAAACTCCCTCTGGCTAAAAAGTACATCAAAAATCTTTTCATTTGGCTGAGAGCAATGGCTTACGCCTATAATTCCCAGCACTTCGGGAGGCTGAGGCAGTCAGATCACCTAAGGTTGAGAGTTGAAGACCAGCCTGGCCAACATGGTGAAACTCCGTCTCTACTAAAAATAAAAAAATCAGCCGGGCATGGTGGTGCATGCCTGTAGTCCCAGCTACTCAGGAGGCTGAGGCACAAGAACTGCTTGAACCCAGGAGGCGGAGGTTGCAGTGAGCCAAGATCATGCCACTGCATTCCAGCCTGGGCGACAGAGCAAGACTCTGTCTCAAAAAAGAAAGAAAAAAAATCTTTTCATTTAACTTCCAGGGCAGGGTGTCTTTATATCAATTTAATGCCAACCACAATACTGCTACTGCTCTTCTTTGGGGAAGGGGGACTAAAGAAGGTGGCCTCCAACTGCTGTCTCTTTCCCTTTGCTGCTGCCTCCTTCCAACCTACAAAAAAGGAAACAGTCTGACATTCAGAATTAACCTTGCAAAGAAATTCTGTTTGCCAGCCCACAGGCATTTTGTTTGTTTGATTGGTTTTTCTGCTGTTGCCACTGCTGTCACCTTCCTGACCAAGAGGCCCACAGACTAGCACTTTTTTAGATTTATTTCTGGCAGTGAGTGGATTTGTAAGGATTGCATTTGTAGTATCTGCTGGGTCCCAAAAGTGTGGAAGGACAAAAGACCATAGCCTTCTCTTAAATTCAGCTCAGAACCAACCTCACACCTCAGCTAGAAAAATTACTTCCATCAACACTGCTCCCAGATGGAGCCCTTCCACCCTCTGCCCAGCTTCCAAGCCCAGGCCCTGAGACCCACACTGCTGTTTGTTTTGGCACCTGCAAGCAGCTTGTTCACAAGCATCCAGACTACAGAGCAAGAGGAGTTTCAGAAGGGCCCTCCAACAAGGGAGTGGCCTGGGAAGAAAAGTGACAGGCAGGGTCTAATGTCCCACAGTAGCTTGTTTTCACTGCCACTTTGGCTTTACCTACCATGGCCAGAAGATATTCAAACACTCTGCCCAATGCCCAGCCACAGGATCCTATTAACTCTCTTCAATCAAGAGATGACCCACCCTGATTCCCAGAAAGCCAAAAGCAAGTGTCAGTTTCTCCCTCTAGGCAGTCTCTAGATTTAAGGGTTCCTTTCACCCTGCCTAGAAGGGCCCTCAACCTTGAAAACAAGAAGCAGCACTATGAAAACAAACTACCCGTTTCTCAACTGTTCAAAGATTAGACCTTGTACCACCTCCTTGCTGGCTCCCAAAGAGTCCTCATCTATAAATGGAAATAATAACACAACATGCCTTGTTGTGTCTTCTTTCAGGGCTGTGGATATGAACTAAGATAACACACACTTAGCATACTGCCTGGCACACAGTAAGCGGTCGATAAATGTTACTTAGTACTGATATGATTTTTATTATTCTAAGAATGAGTTGTAGTTATTATTAAGAGAGTAATCTTTCTAAAAGACATATTGTTCCAACCCAAGCCTAAAGGCTCCACAGTCAATTTTCAGTTTTTCATGCAAACACAAGGAACCAGTATGGCAAAAATCCTAAAAAATAGATACTCTATAGGTTCTCATTTGGATTTTGAGTACATTATGTGCAGTAATACATACATATATCCATCTATTCAATAAAGAGCTGTTTGGCACCAACAAATATATAGCACTGAACTAAGATATATATATATATCTAGTTAGTACTTCTGAGCACCTACTATAGGCCAGACACTGTATCAGGAGACACTGGAGATACACACATAAGTAAGACAAGGGCCCTGCCGTCCAAAAGCTTATAGTCTAATAGAGGAATTATGATAACCGGTGCTAAGATAAAATTCCCATAGCAATCAGTAGATGCAAAAAGGAGAGAAACATACAGGTGATACTTTCTTAACTGACTTGCCAACTTACGTGACATACCAACTACGCTTCAAAATAAACTGGCTGAGTTGCATAGCACACTGGAGGCTGGTTGTGTATTACTCACATCTACTCCCACCAGCCAGGATGGCTGCTTCAGGGTCAGTAGTTAGTTCACACTAGGTATACTTGTCATTTTAATTACATATTAAATTATTATATAATACAAACCAGTGAATTATGAGTATAAAAAAAGGTATTTCTATGAAAAAGAGGTTGAATGCTTGGAAGGAATTTGAAGGCAAGTTGCGAAAAAAAATTGCTGCTGAATTAGATACGGGCGAGACAACAGTAAAAGGTTGTAGTGGTGGAGCTTTAAAATCTGGAAGAATTCTGCCCTTCATTTCTCAAATGTATTTAAGAACTTGGTTCACTTAAACTGAAACTGGAAATCACAGATCAAATTGTTAAGTGTATAATTTATGAAAGAAAGTCAACCGAACTCTACTTGAAGGATCCACACTTTAAGAAAAAGCCCTGGCCCACATAAAAAGATTTGTGAATACATGTACATTCTCTTTTTTTTTGGTTTTCCCTGAGACAGGGTCTCAGTCTGTCGCCCAGACTGGACTGCAGTGGTGTGATCTCAGCTCACTGCAACCTTCACCTCCCGGGTTCAAGCCATTCTCGTGCCTCAGCCTCCCGAGTAGCTGGGATTACGGGCACCCGCCACCCACCTGGCTAATTTTTGTATTTTTTTTTTTTTTTTTTAGTAGAGACGGGGTTTCACCATGTCGGCCAGGCTGGCACTTACGTATTTTTAAGTTAAAATAAAATGCCAGCTGCATGATGACATGTGCCTGTAATCCCAGCTACTCAGGAGGCTGAGACTGTAGGATGGCTTGAGCCCAGGAGTTAGAGACCAGCGGAGGCAATAATAGAGAGACCTTGTCTCAAAAAAATTAAAATAAATAAAATGCTTGAGAACTGTTTTGTCTTCGTTTTTAAAGACTCTCTGTTTTAATTGACTTTTGGAATTAACTGACCAATTACTAGTCCAATTGCCCCAGATAAGAAGGTGTTTCCAGTATACCTGCCTATTTCTCAGGCTGATAGCAAAATGAGTTTATATTCATGTAGCCCAATCCAACCAGGTAGCAGAAAAGGCTGCCCTGGGATTTTATAAAATAGACCTGTTAAATACTTCTCAAGTAGACCAAGTGCAGGTGGAATACTAAATTTTAGCCATATTTCAAAAGACGGAGATGCTAATGCCTGTGAACATGCGCTATACACTAACTACTCATGGCCTGAAGCACAGACCAAAAGGTGAAGGATATCCCAAATGCCACCTCAGTTTTGGTCACAGGTCTGGATGCAACTCATTGGTTGATCCAAGCATCTGATGTTCCACCTTGACATGCGATGCTATCTCTGGAAAAAGAAAATGTCGCAGATGTTGAGAAAAGGTACAAGTACCAACTATCAAAGAAGAGTAAGATCCCTTCCCAAGACCCCTTTATAGTCAGTCTAATACCTTTCAGTTTATTCGCCTAGAATGCTGGACTTCTATACCACATAACAAGATTCCACACACTGAAACGGAACCAACATCATTAGCTTCTCACCAGTGTTCTGCCTTTGAGATGCAGTCTGTCAAGAGAAGCAGCACAGAGTCTCATGTCAAGAGAAGTCTGCAGCAGCAGAAAGACAAGTAAAAAGGGAGACTTCAGTGGAATTTGAGTCACCTGACATTAGTCTTAAAAAAGATATTTAAAATACAGAGAATCCCACTGATGGAGGAAAGAAAAATAACCCTTTTTTTTCTTTAAAGACAGGCATTGATATGAGCGAAAGGAAAAGAACTGGGGAAGCTTTGTATATTGAGAGCTCAGTTTATTTTTATTCTCTGCCAATAGAGGCAAGGTAATTCTATAAGCATCATTTAACTTTCTCACTAGAAACAAAATAGAGTAAGTCGTTAATGCCTTGCACTCTAAACTTCCAACTCCAGAATCACTTTTTTTTGTCCCCGAAAATTAAATTGGTTCTTACGCAGAATGGTACCCAAATGTGTGATTTCAAAGGCAGATCCCAAAACTGATGGGATCCTCAATGAGAGGATGAGGAGGCATTTTCAGTTTCAACTTCAACTTATTTTCTTAATTAGGGGTAGGCCTAGATGACTTCTAAAATCCCTCTCTTTCTCAAAGTATGATTTCAAAGAAACAAAAGGAAATGAGTTTCAACTATAGCTGTCAAATTTTAAGTCAGGTATCAGCAAGAAATTCCTAATTTGAAAGCTGTCAATCAATGAAACAGGTTTCAAAATAGGTTGTGGAATCTTCTTCCCCAGAGACAGTTAAAAATAGGCTAGGCAGCCATCTGTCTTGGTGGGATACAGCCCTTCCAGGAGGCCGGCATCAGAACAAAACCCTTCTTCCCTCCCTCCCAGGGAGTCCATTAATGAGAAGTGATTAAGGGCTATGAAGAATAAAGGAAGGAGATAGCAGCCCAACCAGGTTCATGGGCTAGGCGGCTGAGATTTCCTGTAGAAAGGGAAGATACAAGCTGCAAAGAGGAATCTACAAGGGGAAAAAGACAGGAAATAACCACAGGGCTGTGAGCTCTTTGGGGAGGGCTGCGCCAATCTGCTTCCCAGCTGCAGCAGCTCAATTTGGTCCTGGGGACTGGGAGCTCAGCCACAGCTCCTTGGGGAGGGTATTATTCCCCTTCCTAGCTCCCAAACCCATGTGTACATGAAGCCTAAGTGGAAAATGGGAACTGTCAAATAAATCCAAGATTTCCCCAGGTGACCAGCAGCATCCATGAAATAGCTCCAAAAAGTTTTCCTTAAAAATACATAGTCTTTTTTTGTTCCTTGCCACTTTCTTTGGCCATCTATAATCTTACCCATTTCCTGAAGTTCTTACCATTTCTTTCATTACTATGGAAAGCTCTCTTGGGGCATGAAAACGAATAAAACCTTCATGGACCTTTGGAAACCTAACCCCAATGAGAAATGGAAGAGACAGCATTGCTATGGACTGTCACCTCTGCAAAAGTGGGACTGTCCCTCTTTGCAGACATGAGCAGCTCTCTGCCCCCATCTCTGTACAAACACTTCAGATATACACACTTGGGGCTTTCAACTAAGTCTTTGTTCCTGCTCCTGTGTCTCCTGAAGAATACTGGAGTAAGCCATGCCGGACTGTCACATGGGGATTCAGGTACCCAGCTTTGCTGGCAGACAAAACACAGGAAGCCCACTGTTTTCTAAGCTCCCCATAGTTCAAGAGGCCCCTGCAGGGGAAAGAAGATGACAGAAAGGTCAAGGAGGCAACATCAAGGACTCATCAAGCTGAGGTATGCAGCAAAGTAAAGATGGAGGCCAGGGATGGCCACCAGCTGTTAAGAGTTAGACACTGGGGAGTACAGGGCAAAACCAGTGCCTGAGGCTCAGTGCTCTCAAATAGAATTTTTTTCTGGTTGAGGCTGCCAGCTAAGGAGAAACCTGAAGCTCAAGCATGCAGTCTGGTGATTTCTTCCCGCTTCAGCAAAGCCAGAAAAATTTGTAGAGATAACTAGAAGAAAATCAATACCATAGGGCCCAAGATTTAAGATGAGCCTTTGCAGAGAAGAAATCTGAGTCTGTCCTGTCCTTGCAGCTGTCTTGGATCAGAGGAGATGGAACTTTTACTCTAACAGAAGATACCAGACTTATTGAAAACAGGAGATAATGGATAGGAAAGGGCCCTAAAAACTCAAATAGCCCAAAATGAATGAAAGAGATAATCATAATACACAGGGCTACTCCCAAACTGGGTGGCTAAATAGGAGCAAATAGAAAAGTAGAGACCGCCATTCTGGATCATATCCTGTGGCCACCTGAGGGGCTTAGTGAAGGCACCTATCTTCCATCTTGCTGGTATGGAGGCAAAGCTGGCTATGAAAAGGAGCAGGCTCCCAACCTGCCTTTGCTGGATGCCACAGAGCAACGCCAGGGAGCAACTCTGGTCCAGCACCTGGGCAAACAATGTGACTCTCCGGAATGTCCCGAACACTACAGTCGAAATCTAGGATTTAGGAACAGTATAATGGGGAATATCTTCCCTCAAAACCTAACTCAGTTACAGAGGGAGGGATCTGTCTAGGACCTGATCTGCTATGAAAGTTTCTATTATAAAACTTGGGGTTTGCTCATTTTTCAGAACTGGGATCTTCAACACCTTTGGGATTCATTCATCAGATATGGAATTCAGACTGCTTAAAGCCTTGGGGAACTGCAACTAGGCAGCAGAGAGCTAGCTGGTTTCTAAGGAGGAGACTGAGCAGACGATACAGAAGTAGAGCATCCTCTAGAGGTCGCCTAGTCCACCACCCCACCAACTCCTGCTCACTCACACCCCTCCCGAGCAGCAGGCTACCAGGAAGCAAGAGCAGACAGGTGAGCTGGTGTCCTGTTTTTCAAGCTCTCCTGGGAAGGAGAACCCACATAATTTTTCTATAGCCTGGAGCTGGTAAAAGAAGGGAAGGAAGGAACTAACAATGGAGTAAGCAACCCACTAACTTCCCATTCACTCTCATAACTCAACATGATGAGGCGGGCTGGCTGCCAGCCAGGACTCTCTCCAGAAGGATACGGCTGAAGGGCTGTCAAGTCCGAGTGTGGGTCAGTCAAAAGAGCATTGCATTAGACATCAAAAGACAGCGGGAATTGGGGAAGGAAAGAGGAAGATTAAAGCCAAGGACCATGAAAGGACTTTTTGGGGTGACAGAAATGTTCAACCTATTGATTATAATTGTGGCTACACAACTATATACCATTTGTCAAAACTCATTGAACTATAAGTTTCAAATAGTGAATTTTATTGCACATAAATTATACCTGAATAAAGTTGTTTTTAAAAGAAAAAACATGCATTCTAAATTCTGATCCTGCCGTATTAACTGTGTGACCTTGGCCATGTCACTTAGCCTACCTAATGCTTCAGTTTTCTCATATTTTAAATGGGATTACTAATTTCTGACCTGCTGGCCAGGCGAGATGGCTCATGCCTGTAATCCCAGCACTTTGGGAGGCTGAGGCTAGTGGATTACCTGAGATCAGTTCGAGACCAGCCTGGGTAACATGGTAAAACCCCATCTCTAGTAAAAACACAAAAATTAGCTGGGCGTGGTGGCACACACCTGTAATCCCAGCTACTTGGGAGGCTGAGGAAGAAGAATCGCTTGAACCCAGGAGGTGGAGGTTGCAGTAAGCCAAGATCACGCCACTGTACTCCAGCCTGGGCAACAGAGTGAGACTCCGTCTCAAAAAATAATAATAATGATAATTTCTGACCTGCTTACCTCACAGGATATTTAAGATCAGATGAGATATGAAATGAGACCCATTTTTAAAAGCACAAAATGCTAAGCAAATAGGAGGTAACTATAATTAGGTTGGTTCCACGATACTTGGGATCTCCCTGGCTATGTATTTTCTGGTGATCTTGAGAAGATTCTGTTCTATTTAATTGATGATGGTTCAAAATCTTTCCTCTGGAAAACCTTGACCGGAGTGTTCTTCCTACTTGCTTCAGACTATCTGCTTGCTCACCTCTCCACTATGTAAACGTAACTTACTGTGGGCACCCAGGCCTGTCTGGCTACTACAGATAAGCACCTCAGCCTGGGAGCACAGACGCTGAACACAGCCGCCTGACCAGAATGCAGACACCAGGGCAGATACCATTCTGAAGCTGTGGACTCTTCCCTTTCTGGGGAAATCAGTGAGTTGATATTTTCTATGTTGCCACAGAGAGCTCTTTCTGGCAAAGGAAACGGAAAGAAAATGCAGGATCTCCTCACCAAAGCACAGAATGGAGAAAAACACCAAAGCCTGGGCAGCTGGGCAGTTAGGTACAAATCTACCCAGTGAGCAGACTTAACTAAAAGGGACTATGATGATCTACTCCAACAATTTCATTTTTAAAATTAGGAACGAGGCCGGGCATGATGGCTTACATCTGTACTCCCAGCACTTTGGAAGGTGGAGGCGGGTGGATTGCTCAAGGCCGGGAGTTCAAGACCAGCCTGCCCAACATGGCGAAGCTCTGTCTCTACTAAAAATACAAAGATTACAAGAGCATGGTGACACACGCTTGTAATCCCAGCTACTGGGGTGGCTGAGGCACAAAATTCATTTGAACCTGGGAGGCAGAGGTTGCAGTGAGCTGAGATCATGCCATTGCACTCCAGCCTGGGCAACAGAACAAGACTCTGTCTCAAAAAAAAAAAAAAAAAAAAAAAAATGAGAAAACTAATTATCAGAGAGGCCAAGAGTTCAAGGCTAAGCAAAATTGTTAAGTAGGTCCAACTGGAGGTGCTTCAACCTTTTGATTTTAGCCCCATATACCTGCTTACTTCCCCCAGAGTGCCCTCCCTCACTAAACTGGCACTAGTAGTCTTAGACCCTTATCAAAACCTTGTAAAGAAACAAATGGAATCTCATACTAAAGTATAAATAAACAGCTAGTCTTTTGAGTGAGATACAATAAAAGAATGTTTTAAAGAGATAAAGCTACCAGTAGAAGAGATGTCTTCAGTCTATCCACCTTCAGGGGACCGTGACAATAGCCCTAAAATCATACCCAATAGGTGGTTTTGTACCCAGCTGTCGGCAAATGGGGTACCAAAGCTTGAAACTCTTCCAGATTAGTTCAAGTGGGCTTACAAAGAAGTTCAAGTGGACCTGCAGAGTGGTGGGTCTTATCTCCAAGCCCGAGCTGTAAGTAGCAACACTATTCTTTAGAAAGGCATTACACATCTTGCATAAATGAGAATCAGAGCTCCCCATACAATGCTGCCACTGCCACTCTTCCTTGCAAATGCTCCTTTTAAGTCCATACGTTAAGAATACCATTCTGGGCTGGGTATGGTGGCTCACGCCTGTAATCCCAGCACTCTGAGAGGCTAAGGCAAGCGGATCATGAGGTCAGGTGTTTGAGACCAGCCTGGCCAATATGGTGAAACCCCATCTCTACTAAAAAATACAAAAATTAGCCAAGTGTGGTGGCGGGCGCCTGTAGTCCCAGCTACTTGGGAGGCTGAGGAAGGAGAATCGCTTGAACTCGGGAGGTGGAGGTTGCAGTGAGCAGACATCGCACCACTGCACTCTAGCCTGGGCAACAGAGCGAGATTCTGTCTCAAAAAAAAAAAAAAAATACAGCTCCACGAAAGCAGGGACTTCCTCTGTCTTGTTAATAACTCTATCTCTAGCACCAGACCAGAGCCTGGTACATAGTAGCCATACATAATCATGTGTTGAGTACATGAATGAATTAGTGATTGAATGAATGAATTTTTTAAAATGCACTGAACTGAATGTCTCTGAAGACAGTGTAGGGCCCTCTGGTACCACAGAGGCTGTGTCATGGGTCATGCCAGCACTCACAACAAATGTCAACACTGGCATACACTTCACCAACAGGCAGATATATCTGTAAGATGCAGGGGTAAGTTCAAGTGCTTCCATGAGGCATTTCCATAATTAATTATTAGCATTCATAGGCTAGATACCTATAATACCAACTTCAGCATCGATCTAAAGGAAACCTATTCATTTAAACTGACAAAAATAGGCTGTCATTTTCATTTCCATTACAAAGCATGCCAATGTAGTAGAAACATTTTGATTGATTGAATGGCTTCCTCTCAATCTGCACGGCAATTGATCAGTTTACCAAGGGACAAATAGTTCAACAATTCAAGTCAAAAGCTGAGAAACCTTTTTTCTTTACTTATGAGGCATAAATAAGCTATTTAAAATATATACAAATTACAAATACTTAAAATTCTCTTCTGGGAGATCCTAAATAAGGTAAGATGTATGTGTGTGTGTGTGTGTGTGTGTGTATGTGTACATATATATCTCTCTCTCAACACGTAACCAGAAGAACTGCTGCAACTGCCTGTGGTAGACTGCCTCCACAGCCCAGTAAGTGATGTACCACTTCATCTCCATCAAGACCTTAATTCCTGCCCCTAGAGAATAAATGAGGTAACAAAACTGGAAGCATTTTGAGTCTCTAAAAGAAGCTATAGAAATCCTGAAAGAAGACAAGAACAAGTACAAATAGTCTCTGACAGGACAAAAAAAAAAGTGTTGCATAAAAAGAGAGTCAAGGTGTTAACTGCTGAAGAGTCCTTCAGGTTGAAGAGAAGGATCCTTGACTATCCTGTATCCTGCAGCCCCTTCCTTCTTTTCATGGAACTGCAGAGATTATGTCTGCCATTCCTATCAATTTGTTTATTCAGTGGCCTTTTGACAGCCAAACTGCTAGGAGCTGCTCAGGTGCGGCACAGCCAAGCAGGCCTGCACAAGTTTCCACCACACCCAGGCTTCAGCTTGGTAGAAAATGAAAATGGTCAAGAGTTTTAATGAGTTGTTAATGATTTAAGTACTCACAGTGATATGCTTGCAAGATAAGACAAAAGGAACTTAGGAGCAGTGAAACCAAACCAATAATACATTCAACAGTGATGAATACAATTACACAACCTCTGCATACATTTAGGGAGCTTCCGAAACAGAATTTGGACTGGAACATCCCAAGGTCTAGCCTGCTGCCTCCACTCAGAAGCCCACTCATATCCTTGCTAAGAAAGTATTCTACCCTTTTCTTTAAACTCTCCTGGAATTCAATAGGCTTCCTTCATAATTTTACCTTATTGTTCCACAAAAGCTTGGCTTCTAATGTCAACCCTACCTCTCATCTGCTTACTGAGGACAGGACGAAACTTGAGTTGCTCCCTGCAGACAAAAGTACAATGGTTGACATTAAAGATTACCTATTTGAAGTAAAACTGGTTTTAAGCAGGTTAATGAACCCCAGGCTTACAGGTTCTTGCACTTGGTATATTTTTCTAACACACCCCAACAAGATAAGAGATTGGAAAATGGCTCCCTTGGCTGGTTGAGAAGGAATGTAATCTTTTTTTTTTTTTTTTAAATAGATAGAATTACCCTGCTAGGGAACCAGCATACATATGTCATTCCTTTGTACAGTATTTTTACAAGTATTTGATTTTGTTTACCCTATTTTATCCAACTTGGGAATAAAAAGGAATCTCAGATCTATGAGAACGACCTCCAATTTCTCATTCTCAGCTTCAAAACAAATTAGTCAGTTTAACATTAGTCAAGACACTTAGGTTGCTGTGAAATAAGAATGATTCTAGGTCATGATTAAGATGGTTCTCCAAACTATCAACAAGGCTGTCTAATCACCTGTTATGAACCCAACACTGTTAAACACCAATGGCACGTACAAAAGAAGTATGAAATAAAGTTCCTGTCATCCACACCTAACAATCTAGAGGCAGCCTTCAATTAATTTACTGATAGGGTGTATTGCATAAGTTTTATAAATTTGTTGTTTGAAGTTCAAACACATTTCGCCATAAAAGGCATGCTATCGTGTTTCAGTTCTCATGCTGGTAGAAAACTGTCTTAGCCTCTAATATAATTGAGATATCAAGTACTGTATGTGAAATGAAACACGATATTAAAAACTGGTGTAACATTAGAAATATCTGACATGTATCTGGTGCTTTGTGAGCTTGAAAGAGTTCTTCATATACATAAACTTCAAATCATAGTGTATTATTTGATGATACACAGTCATATTGTCAACTTGAATTAAATGAGGCACAGAAAGCCTAGAAGCTTATCCAGAGTCACACAGCTACTAAGTGGCAGCAGGACGCTCACGTTGGCCTTCCAACTCTAAATCTCGTTCTCCTTCCACTAGTGTAAAACTGAATAAGAAGGAGGTGTGAAGTGTTTTATTTTGCTTTGTTTTTTAAGACTGGTGGCTGAGAAAGAGGAAATTTTATCTGAGAAAGACAGGGAGGTAAGTGAAAACTTTTAGTGATTCAAAAGGAGGCTTAGGGGCACTTTTAGAAGCTTTCAAGGTTGACGAAGCTGGTGTTTACGGCTTTCATTTCACTTGGAGCCTTGTGGCCAGGCTTTTCCTCCTTTCAGATTTCTCACTGACTCTTTTCAAGTTCAACTGCCCTGATTAGAGTATGTTTTGTTTGGGATTTAACTCATGAATAGGAATACACCAACAGCAAAGAAGGGTTGGAACAGATTTCCTTGAGGTTACTGGATAAGCAGTGGAAAAGAGAAGAGGAATGAGGAAGACAAAAGTACAGATAAGATAAATTGCCTGAAGCAGAGTTAACCACACAGCAACCCTTGAAAGGAAGGTACAGGGAAAAGGGGCTGAGGGAGGGTATTATTCTATGAAAGAGACATGGGACAGATGTTGAGATAGCCCTCACCACTGTGCCATCAGGCCAGGGCAGCAGCAGCTACAACCCAACTATGCATAAATAGGTCTTTCCCTTATATGAAGGTCTACAGTTGAGAAGGCATCTGTGAAATTAGCAGATGACAGCGAAAATAATCCCACATATATGCCTTTCAAAAAATCTCTCTAACTGAATAAAAATGCAAAGAATTTCATTCATTCATTCATTCATCCAATACACATTTATTATATGCTAAGCACTCTGCTAGATGCTAGAAAACAAAGATAAACAGAAACAGTCCCTGCTCTCAAAGAGCTCATAGCTTAGCAGACGAGAGATGTGTAAACAAATACGTGCAAAATAGTGTGATTGGTATGACCTCATTTTGTTAAATAGCAAGTACAGTATTGGCACAGTCATACTTCAAGCATGAACAGAGCCCAAGAGGTTCCCCAACGTGCTCAACTTGGCAGACTTGCTATTTATCATTTACCCATCCGTATTCAGAGGCTCGCACTCATACTTAGGCCAAATCTCCATTATTAATCACATATTTACCAGCTAAGTCACTTTCCTAATGTCTACCCTACCCAAGTCACTGTTTTGTTTCTAAGAAGGAGGAAGGTGTGTGTTCATCTATCTCGCCCAAATTGTGTAAGGGCAACCTGAACTTGGGGCGGTGCAAAAGGGGTTCACTGTAACATGGCACGTCATTTCAAGTATGGCCTGGAAAGCAACAGGTGATTCACTTTAACAAACATACTTGAGCCAATGTTATATAGGTCAAGTCTCCTCAAAACAAACACCAAGAGATGGTCCACTTTCTTCTGTTGCAGCAAATAAAATCTTAATTTGTTTGGGGTATATAATTTGCAAAGCCGATATACAAGCATTACTTCATTTAGTCAACACAGCAACTCCTAGATGTAGGAATTATATGTTCATCCTATATCTGAAGAGGCTGAGGCAGGAGAGGTTAGAGACTTACCCAGGGCCACATAGTTGATGGCAAGGGTCAGAGCTACCACCGGTACCCAAGCCTCTGACCTCCAGCTGAGTGGTCTTTTTTCTACCAAACTGTGGCGTAAAACTCTCAAGCCAACTATGGGTAATCTCTGTTACACAGAAAGAATTTAAAAAGGAGGAGAGTAATAACTCCTATAGTCTCCTTGGATTGAACACATTGGATGAGAAGTACTCACAGGCCACTCTCCTCAAAATAGAAATAACACTAAAAATTCAAAGCCTTTAGAAGTGAGAATGGAATACATTAAGTTCAACTGCCAATATCTGAAATATAATTTCCTATAAATGGCTTTAGCCTGATCCCCTCTTTCAACATATCCTACAATCAAAATCTCCAATCAAATCCTCTATCAAAGAGCCATCTCACCATCCCGAAGTTATTCAAATTAAGGAGATTAACCACTCCCGCCTCCACACCCCGAAACAGCACCAGCACCACCCAGTCATGTTTTGCTGAACTCAGCCTCTCCCACACTCCCCAGGCTGCCTTTAAAGGAACTTGTTCATTAGCGGGTTCTTCAGTCACCCATGGGAGGTCAGGTGGTGGAGGGTGCTGGCAGGGCTTGACTTGACTTTTCTTTCATTCCCAGCTGACCCTCATAAGGGGCCTCCAACCAAACTCAAAGCAAGGCAGCTCAGAACTCCAGTTTTCTCCTTGTTTAGCTGTGCTCTTTCCCTACAGGGCACAGGGAAAGAAAATGCTATTAATTCCTGCACACAAACACGAAGCCCCTTCAAGGGAGAATATTTCTCAAAGTGAAAGGTAAGAAGCTGCAAAAGGAGGTCAGGTATTTGGCACATACAGGGGGTGTCATCTATTTCACAGTTTCTCTGCAACATTCCCAACTTAGAAGAAAAGAAAATGACAGATTTAATGAAAGGCGGATGGGGGTGGCATTGTCACTTGCCTAATGAAATTCCTGCTTGAATGGAACTGTCATCTCAAACTCAGGGTGTCTAAAATAATGCTCATTCTCTCACCAACTGCTGCACCTCTTCCTGGCTTCCATATGTCTATTTCTGCCATTGCCACCATCGTTCTCCCTGTCTCCCAAACTAAAAACCTCAGGCATTCCTGACTCTTACTTCACCCCTAGGCCCCACACCCATCTCGGCAGCTCATCTTTCCATATTAGTGGTATCTCTTGGTTACAGTGTGGTCAAACATAATATCCAAGATAAAAGAACCAGCAGGCTTTAGAGTTGGACAGACCTGAGCTGCAGTCCCCATTCCATCATGGGTCACCATCACCTCGGATCATCTGCCTGACTCAACTTTCTTGTTCAGTAAATGGGGACTCGCAATTCCCTCATAGGTGACTCTAGTAATTGATCACATTTAACAGCATGTTTGCAGCACCCACCACAAGGCCTGGTATGTTGTGTGGGCAGGAACAAGCCTCTTGCCCCCAGCCAGGCAACTCAGAGCAACCAGGGAGTCCCTCTGAAACGACTTCATCACACTTCATCACTCCTCAACTCAGAGTGCCCCCACTGTTCTTTGTTGCACCAGTATGAAGCCAGACTCTGGCTGATCTTCAAGGTCATCAAAAACTATCCAGTTCGATCTTACTCCTCTGTCTATAACTCCTCTGCTCCAGCCCAAGAGTCTACTCACTCACTCAGCACACATTTATTGGGTGCCTACCACATGCAAACATGGTGCAGGAGGCTGGGAATGTTGAAATGACAGGCTGCCCACTGCCCACCCTCAAAGAACTCACAAGCTTTCTGGTAGTGAGTGTGGTCTGGGGGAAGGAGCGTGGGGGTGAGGGTGTATAAAACCATCATTGTATTAGGGTGTAGGAAGTGATGCAGGAGTGGTAAGCACGGTGGGGGCTGTGGGAACTCCACTGAGGGAAGACACACTGCCTCTGTTCTTTCCTCCTACTCTCGACTTAGCCAAATCCTAGTCCATAAATCAAGGTCTTATTCATTCTGGCCCACACCTCTCCCATCTCAAAATTCCTCAAGTTCTTATCAACACCACTCATTTTCAGTCATCCGCTGGCTGATGTCATTTCTTGTATTGCTGTGGGTTAATTTTTTTTTAATTACTTTCGTATAGGTAGGCTTTTTTTCTCCATGGTTTCTATGATCACAGACGATAAGGACTAGGCTCTAGACAGTTCTAAGTCTCTCATGGAAACTACATACTCATTATTTGTGGAATAGTTGATATATTTGGAACTACTGACAACTGCAAAATAACACATTCCTTTCCCTTTGAAAAACATGCACTTCCCTCGCTGCTAGGTCCTGAGTTCTGCGTGTCTTACACTTTTCATCCAACCCAAGATGAGAGACGAAACCCTTGCTATCTCAAAAAACTATCCAAAATGTAATTTGTTTAAAAATGGTAGTTTTTAACTTTTAAAATTGTTCCATCTAAAAAGCTATTCAAATAAAATCTTAGCGGGACACCCAATATCATGAACATAAAAGCAGAGCTATTCTGGTTGGAGCTGTGGGGACAGCCTAGTGCCGCTACCTCAAAGGGGAAAACATTCGACTCCCTCATCAGCAACCCCTGATGCACATCCCAGGGCAGCACCACTACAGCATGATGGAGAACTCATCTTGCCCAAAAAGATGTATAATAAACTTAATGTATGTACAAATGAGACATTACAAATCAATGGGGGGAAAGATGAACCCTTTAATAAATATAGCCACATGGAATATAAAATAAAGTTAGATCCCTACCTCACACTGTTCACGAAAATTTACTCCTTGTTTATTCAAGACATTATGTGAAAGGCAAAACTTGTAGGTGAAAATATAGAAGAATATCCTTCTGATTGTGTGTGATTGTCTTTTAAATAAATCAAAACGGGAAAGAAAAAGTTAATTTCTTTAACAAAAAGTAAATTTGACTATATTAAAATTTGGAATTTTTTTTTTTTTTAGACAGGGTCTCCTTCTGTCACCCAGACTGGGGTGCAGTGGCATGATCACGGCTCACTGCAGCCTTGGCCTTTAGAGCTCAAGTGATCCTCCCACCTCAGCCTCCTGAGTAGCTGGGATTATAGGAGCACATCACCATGCCCAGCTAACTTATTTGTATTTTTGGTAGAGACAGAGTCTTAATATGTTGCCTAGGCTGGTCTCAAACTCCTGGACTCAGGTGATCCTCCCACCATGGCCTCCCAAAGTGCTGGGATTGCAGGTGTTAGCCACCATGCATGGACTTGGAATTTCTTATATATCAAATAATTCAATTAAAAGTAAGATGATAAACTAAATCTGGGAGCACATATTGCAACCTATAATCATCAACAATGAGTAACTAGAATATATAAGGAACATCTACACATCAATTATTAGAAAAAGCAAGATGGCCTAAAACAGTTGTCTCTAGATTGCAATTTAAGAACTACTCTGGGGCCAGGCACGGTGGCTCACACCTGTAATCCCAGCACTTTGGGAGCCCAAGGTGGGAGGATCACTTGAGGTCAGGAGTTCAAGACCAGCCTGGCCAACACAGTGAAACCCCGTCTCTACTAAAAATACAAAAATTAGCCCAGCGTGGTGGCATGCACCTGTAATCCCAGTTACTTGGGAGGAGGCCATATATTATCTCAGTTTATCTATACAACCACCCTGGGATATAGGCAGAACATATATTATGCCAGTTTCTTGATAAGGAAATTGAGACAACTTAAATGATCAGTCCAAAGGGAGAGAAATATACATGTACCTTCCCTAGTAAGATGCAAAACCTACTTTTCTATCTTCTAATGTACAATCTTGCCATTACAAAAAACTACCTCCATCTTTTTTTTTGGAGACAGGATCTCACTATGTTGCCCAGGCTCATCTTGAACCCCTGGGCTCAAGAGATTCTCCTGCCTCAGCCTCCAGAGTAGCTGGGACTATAGGTACACATCACCATGCCTGGCTTACCTCTATTTTCTAAAAAATACCTGTTTACACAAAAATCTACACATGAATGTTCAGAGCAGCTTCATTCATAACAGCCTAAAATAGGAAACAACCCATATGTCCAAACCATCATACATTCATACCATAGAATACTGCTCAGCAATAAAAAGGAATGCACTATTGATATGCACAACAACCTGAATGAGTCTTCAGAGACTTGTGCTGAGTGAAAAAAAAAGGCCAATCCTAAAAAGCTACATGCAAATGGTTCCATTTTTATAATATTCTTGAAACGACAATATTATAAGCATGGACAACAGATTAGTGGTTGCCAGCAGTTAAGGACTAAGGACTAAAGTGGGGTGAGATGAAGGAGTGAACTGGGAGGGGCAGGACTAGAAAAGGACAACATGAGTGATCCTTGCAGTGATGGAACTGTTTAAAATTTTGACTGTATCAATGTCAAGGTCCTGATTATGATACTGTGTTATAGTTTTGCAAGATGTTAACCATCAGAGGAATCTAAGTAACAGGTATGTGCAATCTCTCTGCATTATTTCTTACAACTGCATGTGAATGCATAATTATCTCAAAATAAAATATTTAAAAAAAAAAAAAGGCCGGATATCATCCTGCCCTGTGTTGTACAATTCTGAGGTTAAATGAGATGAAGTATGGCAAGGCACTTCATAGACTGCCTTGTGCCCTGTAAATACTAGGTAACATCATCATCTTCCTCTATCAACCAGTCTCATTAGCATTACTCACTGTTAGACTATTCCTTATCCACAGAACCTTCAATATCACTCTGCTGTGACCCTATCATTGTACTTGTGTAATCCAATCACCCCTCTTGCTATTGTTTGAATGTCCCCTCCAAAACTCATGTTGAAATTAATCCCCATGGTGGGGCCTTCAAGAGGTGACTGGCTCATGAAGGCATGTCATCATGAATGGATTAATAGATTAATGGGTTATCTTGGCAGTGAAACTAGTGGCTTTTTAAGAAGAGGAAGAGGGACCTGAGCTGGCAAGTTTATACACTCAGCTCCCTCTCTATGTGATATCCTATGCCACCTTGGGACTCTGTGGAGAGTTCCCATCAGCAAGAAGGCCCTCACCAGATTCGGCCCTCAATCTTGGACTTCCCAGCCTCCAGAACCAGAAAAAAAAAAAACAAAACTGTTTCTTTGCAAATTACCCAGTTTCAGGATTGTGTTATAATCAACAGAAAACGGACTAAGACATTTCTAATAGACTGCAGCTCCTTGAAGGCAGAAACTTTTCTCTGTATCTCTCTATGCCCACAGCTTAGCATAGTATAAAACATACAGGCCAGGCGCGGTGGCTCACACCTATAATCCCAGCACTTTGGGAGGCTGAGGCAGACGGATCATGAGGTCAGGAGTTCGAGACCAGCCTGAACAACATGGTGAAACCCTGTCTCTACTAAAAATTAAAAAATTAGCCGGGCATGGTGGCACATGCCTGTAATCCCAGCTACTCAGGAGACTGAGGCAGAGAATCGCTTGAACCTGGGAGTCGCAGGTTGCAGTGAGCCAAGATCACATCACTGCACTCCAGCCTGAGTGACAGAGCAAGACTCCGCCTCAAAAAAAAAAAAAAGAAAACATACAGTAGGTGCTAAATAAATGGCTGCCAGGTTGAAATTAGCTCATGATCTTCTTGTTCAATACAAAGTGTCCCAACACTGCAGGAAGCGAGGAGGGGAGGGGACAGGAAAGAAGAACACTCCAGTAGCTATAAGCCAACGCCTTGAAAGTTTCATCAATAGCTTCCTCCTTCCCAAGTTGCTGAGAACCCAAATGAAGCAAAGGTCTGTACAGAAGGTGTGGCCACAGCAGCAAAAACATGAGTTCAATTCATCAAGTCTCTTCTTTAAACTATTTCAAGTTCTGCAAATGAAGGAACTGACCATTTATAGATTGGGTCACTGGAACGAGATGGGAAGGTGGGCTGTGGTATACTATTCTAGAAAGGATTTTAAAGGTTAGCTGACAACACTTTTCCTGAAATGATTAAGACTGAAGAATTGTCCGAGGGCAGAATGTATTTAAATACTCTGTCAAGATCTCTCAGAGACTTGACACTCTCGGCCTAGGCAAACATATTTGGCTAGTGAGGTGGGGAGGGGGTTCCCATGCCCTGAAAACAATGCTAACTCCTCACTCCTACCCCAAATAGTTTCAAGCATAAAAAAGTACAAGCAGTTGCTTTGCTGCTCCTAACGTTATCGGATAATTTTTCAAATTCTTACTCAATTACATATCACGCTCTTATCTTCAATCTCCACAGGCCACATAGCCTTGCTTTCAGATCATGCCCACTAAGCCTGGAGAACACAAGTATCTCTCCCAAGTAATTCCAGCTCTCATAAACATGAGATCATTTTACATTAAGTTTTGTTAGAGTATTTGTGTGTACAGTGTTTGTGTGTGTGTATGCGCACACGCATGCGTAAGTGTGCATATGCCTTTTCTTCTAATAAGAGTATGGAGATTTAATGCAAGAGAAGGTTAGAAACTTGGGAGGTTTCTGTTTCTGCTTAATGATTAACTCTTTTGCTACTGAATCCAGAAGAGCTGGCCTTTCCGGACTGGTAGTCCTGCTCCAAAACAGCAAAAGAAAGCTCATACACACACATTCACCCTTAGAAAGAAGTAACTGGCACAAATCGGTTTCAGCTTTGACAGTGAGAACACTATTGTAGTTTTAAGAATTAGGTGTTTCCACATTGTGTTGTTACTAGCCTTAAAATATCCAGATCAAGAACCTCATTAATCAAAGTAACACGTCATCCACCCAAAATGCTTCAATGTTTGATTTAAAATTGCTGACAGCAAAGAACGGAGATACATAACCACAAATCACTGAATAAATAAGAGAGATCAAGAGATACAGCACAACGGACTCTAAAAATGGCTAAAAACACAAAGCCTAATTAATGTCATTTAAAGATGAAAACTTTAAGAAGAAAACAAAGAAAAAAAAAGATGAAACCTTAAACCAGAAGTAGGAGAGGGGAGTAGGAAGAACCTGTGCTATCTATTCTCTGGTTTCTATCCTTCCCTCAGGACAATAATCAACATCTAGACTCTATGTGACAACTCACCCAACAATAACCATTTTTTGTTCATATGTCCTAAAAATCATGAAGCAAGGAACTAGTAATCCATCTTTCCACTTTCCAGCTGAGAAGCTGAGAATCCCAAAGGTGGAATGACACCTTCAACATTACATAGCTGGTCCTCCATTACCCTACATTTCTTCCTCCCTATGAACGATATTTTTTAAATGCTGTAATGATAAAAATATGAGCTGTCATTATTATTAATAGTACTCATTTAAAACAACAGACTGTTACTAGCCTATTCATTAGGCGAAAGGAAAACAAACATAAACATGAAAACATTTCAATTCCGCATTACAGCATGCTTCATCACAATCCTCAAAGAAATCCTTAGTTGACAAAAGGCCTAATATATAAAGAGCAATGTAAGAGGCAAGAGGCCACTCCACATCCTAAAACGGCCTGAAGTCACTTCCCGAACAACCCAGATGTCTAGATCAACCCTATACCAGTTCCATAACCACACTGCCTCCCCCAGGTTTGTCCCAGACCAGATGGCAGAGATTAAGAGCCTCCCACTTCCTTATTTCTTTAATTTTCATTAAGGACAATCAATCAACTTCCTTTTTCTTTTAAATTTAAGTACTGCACACAACAACATAAATATCTATAATACTAAGAGTTACACAAATTCCATTTCTGGCCCACCAACATGGATGGGGAAAACCATACAAACCAGTTACAGCAGGGAATTTTCTAACTCTAGAAGTCTCTGAGCTTACTGGAAGTCCAAAGTTTAACAGTTATCCTGATTAAAGCGTCCTGATTAAAGTAATCCAGTCACAAGTTCACCTGCAGGCCCACCAAGTAACTCTCTCTCCCCTCGATTTTTCTCCAGCTGTGAGGCACATCTTCCTATTAGATCGTGATACTTCAACAAGTATCACTTCAACTGCTTTCCAGGCCAGCTGCCACTCTGGTACTACCTACCACCTGGGGCCTACCCTCCGTAAGTGTGCTGCAGCCATGCAGGCATGGCAAGTTCTGGGGGTGGAATGTCATTCAGAGAATATAATGGTTTTTGTACTTCAAAGTGTGTCTACTTAAAAGGGACAAATCATCATCTTCAACATCTTTTTTGTTGTTTGTTTGTTTTCGAGACGGAGTCTTGCTCTGTCACCTAGGCTGGAGTGCAATGGTGCGATCTGGGCTCACTGCAACCCCCGCGTCCCAGGTTCAAGCGATTCTCCTGCCTCAGGCTCCCAAGTAGCTGAGATTAATTACAGGCACCCGCCACCATGCCCAGCTAATTTTTGTATTTTTAGTAGAGATGGGGTTTCACCATGTTGGCCAGGCTGGTCTTGAACTCCTGACCTTAGGTGATCCGCCCACCTCGGCCTCCCAAAGTGCTGGGATTACAGGATTGAGCCACCCACCTCGGCCAATCTTCAACATATTAATAAGCAAAAATCATGAACCTTGAAAGCTGGAAGGACTTTATAAAGTTTCTAATGTTAACCCCTAGTATCTTAGATGAGAATACCAAGGCGTAGGGAGGTACACAGTAGGTATGTAACAGAAAGACATTTAAAACACTCCATTCATTCTTTATTGTACCAAGTTACGAGGAAATGAGGACAATCAACTGAGTATGTACAGCATCTCATAGTTTCAACTGAATTCTTTCATTTCAGCTTCACACCAGTGTTAAGTCAGCTTGGGTTCATAATCTGTCCTCATCACTTACTAGCCATGTGCTTCAGAGCAAGTTATTTAACCTCATTGTGCGTCATCTGTAAAATGGGGATAATAATAGCAGCTACCTCACAGGGCTGTTGAGAAATTCATGAGTTCATATATGTAAAGCACCTAAAACAGAGCTAAGACATAAGAGGCACTTGATAAACGCTAGCCATCATCATCATCATTATTGTAAGGGCCAAGAATTGTTGTTCCCATCTTATAGGGATTTTATAGGGAAACTAGGGATTTTGAGACCTTAGGTGAGTTATCTCCAAAATCACAGTAGTCAGTGACAAAGCTAAACTAGAACCCAAGCTCTCTGCCTCCCAATCCAGCACTCTTTCCGTTAGCATCATTCTGCCTGTGTAGAATCCTGTAGCTCAACATGTAACAAAGTACTGTATTGGCCCAAAAGAAATGTTGCTCCAGAATAGGTACCTCAGTCAAGATGTCTTCCCAAAGAGCAGCTTACTCATCTGACAAGCTCTGGTGCAGTATCTCCACTGCCTACCAAAGTAATAAACACATGCACACACAAAATCTAATAGGAAAAGGAAGCAGGTTTCTAAGGGATTTCAATGTTTGCAGAAGAGTTGGCAACAGCCAACTCTTCAGAAACAAGACATATTTCATAAAGCTTATGGCATGGCTTGTCATGGCCAGCTCATGCTCTTGAGTCCCTTTGTTTTCTGTGCTTTGTCCTCCTGTGGAGCCCTGGCCACCCAGCCACCCATGGCTGCCAGGGTCATCTTCTCCAGGGAGAGTATTCAGATCCTGCCCACCATGCCATGATTCTAAACGCAAGATCTGGGCTCAAACAGCAAAGATAAGGTCCCAACTTTCACAGTGATTTCTGGGTCACCTCTCCACTGATTAATGCATTTAGAAGATATGGTTAAGAAAAAAACAAAACAAAACAAAAAACAAAAAACAAAGAGAATATGCCTTCTCCCTAAAGGATGATATCCTAAAATATACACCAAAATGGAGGAACATGTCCCAACTGTTTTTCCTTCCTCACGAATACATATTTCAAGTTCAGAACCATTCATTCACAACGTATAAATAAGGTCAAGGCTATTTCATACCAAATGACTTGAAAAACCATAAGGGACCATTTTCCTGCTTGTTCCTTAGGACCTCTCCTTCACCATTTACCAAAGATCTCACAGCTGCTTCTAACCAGGCAGTAGCTCTCGCCACACCGTGCTTTGAAAAAGTAACAAAACAGTTCCTTTTTCAGGTCAACCCAGTTTTAACTCCAGGTCAAGACAGACAAACTTTCTCAAACTTAGACTTTTAGTGCCTGATTAAAATGGTGAATAAATCCTGGACAAATGTAGAATGTGTTTTTGCTTCAATTACAGAAAGCCTTATGTTTGTTTTAAACTCTCGGGAATTTCAGTGTTAACATTTTTCTTGGTTTCCAAGGTAAGAGATGTGACTGAAGAAATTTGGTCAACTCAAGTATAGCTCTAGGTCAGTCACTCTAAAGAGGGCAGTGATTCTAAAGAGGGCCGTGCCAGCAGTAAATTTAAGGAGAAACACACCCCCGTGGGGGAGGATCCATAAGGCTATGTAGTTTGTACTTGTCCTTGTATAATGCAAATATATTCACAATGTTTAATCTATATCAAATTTCAAATAATATTAACATAGGGCATGCGTTTCTTACTGGAGTGGGGGAGAAATGCAGAAGCGTGCCATCATGGCACTATCACATCCAAACTCAACTCAGAAGTTCAATTCAACTTATAAACATTGTAGTGCTTACTATGTGTCAGGAGCTGGACATGCAGAAATGAATAAAAGACCGTTCTTTCCTGAAGGTTCTCAGTGAGTTGTCAACAAAGAGATGTAAATGAAGAAACTGCAATGTAATATGACGAGTGCAATAATACAAGAGTGTACAGACACTGCAGAGGAGATGCTGAGAGCGCACTGATGAACTCTGTGCAGAAGGCAAGGGGAGATGCTGAGGAATCCTGCTTGGGATCCTGCACAGGGGAGCAGGGAAGGCTTCCTGGAAGGGTGGCATCTGAGCTGCTTTAAAGGATGAATAAGTTTTACAGGTTCAAGGAAGAGGACCCATTCCAAAGAGAGGGCACTGCATGGATAAAGCACAAACCATGACACAACATGATAAAGAAAGGAAACTAGAGGCAGTTCAGCTGTAAGGCAGTATAAAATGTAAGCAGGGTAAGTGGGAAGTGATTAACATTAAGTCTTTTATGCTATGATGTTAGCAAAAAAAATGAGTTTTTAAAAATCACTCTGGTGACATTGTGCAAGATACAGTGTCAAGATACAATTAAACTATTTCTAAAAGATTATTTTTAGTAGTTAGATCATCCATTTATTCATTCAGTACTACAGACAATAAGTGTTTACTGAGAGCCACCATTTGAGCTACAATAGTCTTCCAGACACGTTTCCTATCTGAAGGGACCTTATAATAAGCTATTTATTTAGCATTTAATATTTGCCATACACTGAGCCAGTACTCTTAACACAACTGCAATTAATAGCAAGGCAGGTCTCATCATCTTCATGTCACAGAAAAGGAGGCTTGGAAGAGAAGTTAAGTGACTTCAGCAAGGTCACACAGCAAGGAGGTGATGTTGACAAGACTCCAACTGAGGGCTGGTTCCAGAGCCTGTATTCTTTGCATTGCACTACACAACTTCAAAACATTCCTACATTCAGAAGTCTGGTAGAAGAAAAAAGAATGAAATACAAATATTCCAAACATAAGGCAGTATGAGATCAATGCCATATGAGATCTATTAAGAGAAGCACTGTGTGGGTGAAACAGAGAGAAGGGTTATTTCTGGTCAGAGCAATTAAGGAAGGAATCCCAGAAACGTTGGGCTTTACCCAATGTTTTACCTTAAAAGAAAGGTGAGATTTCTTTCTTTCTTTTATTTATTTATTTATTTTTGAGATAGAGTTTCACTCTTGTTGCCCACGCTGGAGTGCAATGGTGCGATCTTGGCTCACAGCAACCTCCAACTCCTGGCTTCCAGCCATTCTCCTGCCTCAGCCTCCCAAGTAGCTGGGATTACAGGCAAGTGCCACCACCCTCAGCTAATTTTATATTGTAAGTAGAGACAGGGTTTCACCATGTTGGTTAGGCTGGTCTTGAACTCCCGACCTCAGGTGATCCACCGCCCCCGGCAGAAGGGTGAGATTTCAATAGGTGAAGATACGGGACTGGGCAGCAAAAAAGGGGCATTCCATGAACAACACGCAGAACTTAGACTCTGGCGACAACCAAGGTTCCTATTCCATCATTCACCAGCTGCAGACCCTGGGGGAATAACTGAATGTCCTACACCTCACTTTCTTCATCAGTAAAATGGGATACTAGTAACATCTTTTTCCTAAAATTGGAGTAAGGATTATCGAATAATCTATATAAAGTATTTAGCATAATGCTTAGTAAGTGGTAAACATCCAACAAACAGCAAATGTTAGCTAGTAGTCTATGTGTTTAAAGAATGGTAAGCAGTCAAGTTAGGCTTCCAGTCCTCTTAAAGCAAAGTAAGAAATGTGGTTGAAACAAGAGGTTGCAGTCAGATTGAGAATGAAGTTCATGTCTACCTTAGAAAGTTGGTCTGTATTTAGCAGGCAATAGGGAGTCAATCACTAGAAGAAAGAAGCCATATTAAGAACATTTTGAGTAGATCTCCAGTGGGAGCCCCTAGCCCCTCTCCTTGACATCTGGCTCATTTGTGACCCCTTCTAAAAAGGCATGAGGCCCTAGGACTAGTTCAAGCCAGATCTACTTTTTCGTTTGTTTGTTTTTTGTTTTTGAGACAGAGGCTTGCTCTGTCACCCAGGCTGGAGTGCAGCGGCACGATCTTGGCTCACTGCAACCTCCGCCTCCCGGGTTCAAGAGATTCTCCTCCCTCAGCCTCCCGAGTAGCTGGGATTACAGGCACCCACCACCATGCCCAGCTAATTTTTGTATTTTTGTAGAGATGAGGTTTTACCATGTTGGCCAGGCTGGTCTCGAACTCCTGACCTCAGGTGATCTGTCTGCCTCGGCCTCCCAAAGTGCTGGGATTACAGGTGTAAGCTACCACGCCCAGCCAAGCCAGCTCTATATGAAAACAGACACTGTCATTTGTCCACTCCTAACATGCCCATGATTTTTTTTCTTTTCTTTCTCGCTCCATTCCTGTACCTTCCCTCCTAAAAGCAGAGTAATGGCTGAGACACAATTATTAGCCTGACTTCCCTTGGATATTGTCTTGGTTAAACAAATTTTCCAGAAACTAATCTGGGTAGCTTAGATCATTATTTATTTGTTACTTTTTAAAATTTGTTAATACCAGGCTTTCACTTAGTTATCTTGAAGCTAATGCCTCTTCTATAACATAATTATTAGCTCTATCACCTAGGCTATAGTGCAATGGTGCAATCAATCATGGCTCCCTGCAATCTCGAACTCCTGGATTCAAGCAATCCTCCTGCTTCATCCTCCTAAGAGAGCCTAGGACTACAGGTATGTGCCATCACACCCAGATAATTTTTTTTTTTTTTTTGAAATGGAGTCTCGCTCTTGTTGCCCAGGCTGCAGTGCGATGGCGAGATCTCGGCTCATTGCAACCTCTGCCTTCCGGGTTCAAGTGATTCTCGTGCCTCAGCCTCCCGTGTAGCTGGGATTACAGGTGCCTGCCACCACACCCGGCTAATTTTTTTATTTTTAATAGAGACGGAGTTTCACCATATTGGCCAGGCTGGTCTTGAACTCCTGACCTCAGGTGCTCTGCCCACCTTAGCCTCCCAAAATCCTGGGATTACAGGTGTAAGCCACCGTGCCCAGCCAGGTTTTTTTTTTTTTTGCAAAGATGGGATCCCACTATGTTTCCCAGCTTGGTCT
Source organism: Symphalangus syndactylus (assembly GCF_028878055.3). Taxonomy (NCBI): domain Eukaryota; kingdom Metazoa; phylum Chordata; class Mammalia; order Primates; family Hylobatidae; genus Symphalangus; species Symphalangus syndactylus. The sequence goes on from NC_072434.2 coordinate 16,843,076, forward strand.
TGAACTCCTGGGCTCAAGCAATCCTCCCACCTTGGCCTCCCAAAGTGCTGGGATTACAGATATGAGCCACTGTGCCTGGCCAATAGTACTGGTCTATTAATACATTATAATGAAGAAACTTTGGGGGTAATGATTAGATTCACTATCTTGATTGTGTTGGTTTCATGGGTATTATATATGTCAAAGCCTATCAAACTGTATATCTTAAATATGTGCAATTTATCAAATGTCAATTAAATCTCAATAAAGCTATTAAAAATATGGTAAAAGTTTAGTAATTCATGTAATTATTAAAAGGTGTACAACTTTATAATTAATAATATACTAATATACAAGCTAATACACATATTAAAACCTTAAGTTTAAAAAATTTCTCAGGACAAGTGATTATATACAAATGTATATACAGGCTTGTAAAACTTTGGTATAGTGTACCTTTTGAAAAAAATAACCAGCCTGGGCAATGTAGGGAGACTTCATCTCTACAAAAAATTTTAAAACTAGCTGGGTGTGGTAGCATGTGCCTATAGCCCCAGCTACTTGGGAGGCTGAGGTGGGAGGATCACTTGAGCCCAGGAGGTCAAGGCTGCAGTGAGCCGTGATCAAGCCACTGCAATCCAGCCTGGGTGACAGAGTGAGACCCCATCTGAAAATAAAGAAAAAACAACACACCTATGTTACACCTATGTTCACAGCAGCATTATTCAAAATAGGCAAAAGGTAGAAACAACCCAAGTGTTCATCAGTGAATGAATGGGTAAACAAAATGGGGTATATACATACAATTACATATTATTCAACCTTAAAAAAGAACTTTGGACATACGCTACAACATGGATGAACTTTGAGGAGATTATAGGAAGCGAAATAAGCCAGTAACAAAAAATAAATACAATATGATTCCACTTACCTGCAGTATCTGGAGTTATCACATAGAGACAAAGTACAATGGTGCTTGCCAGAGACAGGGGCAGGAGGGAATAGGGAGCTGTTGTTTAATGGGTATAAAGTTTCAGTTTTGCAAGATGAAAAGAGTCATTTAGATGGATGGTAGTGATGGCTGCACAACAATGTGAATGCACTTAATGCTACTGAACTGTACTCTAGAATGGTTAAGATGGTCAATCTCCTGTGTATTCTACCACAATTACAGAGAGTAAGGGAGATATGAGAGTTCCTACATATTATTGTAAAATCAGTAAGGGTGTTAATTTTGTAATTTTTTAAAATGCTTTTAAGTGCTGCTATTACTTATTTTTAAACCAAACAACTTCCAAGACTTTCCCAGATTCCCCAAAAAGTCAATTCTGGAGCTGACACCAGGTTAAAACTGTTCATCTGAATTTTATTACTACCAGAAATCTACATATCAACTGCTTTTTCCCTGCAATATGACATATTTTCCTAACGTAGATGTCAGAGGTCAAGGGTATAAGGTAAGCACAATTCCCATGAAGCATTCTCACTTCTGGAAGGACAACTCTACAGGTGCCACTGGGTAGCCCAGTTTATCTGGAGTGAATAATGAGAGTCAGGGTCTGGGCACCTGCTGATTTTAATAGTGAGGGCGCCTACATACTGCAGCCGGGTCCATCTCTGGACACCTCATAGCAGAGAAATGATCAGAGCCTGTCTAAGCTTTCAACCTGCATGATACATAACAGATATGGCCATAATTACCAGATAGGCTTCTTCAAAGGAAATTTCTGTTCTCATTCCCCAAGAACACCTGAAATTGAAAAAGCTAAGGACCCCTCATGAACACTGTTTCCAACTACTGCTTCTTTGCACAGTACACTGCATCCCTTGACTCCTTGCCCACCACCTTCCTCTAGGGTCTTTCAATTGCAAGATGTAGAGTATGGTACTTGAATGTTTCCAAGAGTTTCATTTTCTTCCAGGAGTTCACCTTACTGCTGCAGAGTAGCTTTTTTTGTTGTTGTTTTTTCCCCTGAGCAAGGGACAGGAGCCCTCCATCATCTTGCAGGAAAATGATAGCATCTGCTTGAGGATTCCAACTAAATGTTTTACTGCAGCTTTTCAAACTGATTATATTTAAAACTGATTAACTGATTCTATTTAAAGCTCCCTTGGGGAATGGGAGCTGTGAGGAAAGAAGCTTTGGAGAAGACCTTTGTTGGCATGAATGAAAAATTGCTCAGACCTCCCAAGGGAAAGAGCTTGTTTATACACCAGCCATCAACATTCCCAAGTATATATACATACACAATATGACTCCAGTTTTAAATTTCATCTCCTGCTCTTGAAGGGTCTTGAAAGGGTTAAACTGTTCCAGGCAAAGGCCTGCACTTTTTCTATCAAAATGCTCCAGATGGAAATTACAAAATTTCACTTCCAGCTCTGTGGTGCACACACACTGTTCTCCTAAGACATTAAAAAAAAAAAAAAAAAAAAAAAAAAAGACAAGACCCCTAATGTTCTCAAGAAAGAAAATGTGACTGCTCAGCATACAGTGCCACTCTGTTTCAAACTATTTCTTCTGGAATATTTGCATGAACTGTCAATCTCAAGCTTTCTGGGAGACTGTAAAAACTCAAGGTATAGAGAGGATAAAGGAAACGGGCCTTAAATAAGGAAAGATCAATAGCTGGGACTGTATACAATCATGTGTATTCACCCAAATATCACCTAGATTCACAACCCTGGTAACCATTACCAGGTTAGCACCTTACCACCTTCGCTGCTCCAATCCCAGCAACAAGCTAACAGGCTAGAGAGGCCAAAGGCTTCAGGTTATGACCATGAATCTGACCAGGGTTGTAATGAATTTCCAGAGATTAATGTACATCAGCCCTCCATACCTGCAGGTTCCATATCCGCAGATTCAACCAAATGGGAATGGAAAATATTCAGGAAAAAAAAAACAATAAAAATACCAATACAACAATTTAAAATAATACAAATTTTAAAAGCAGTATAACAACTATTTACATAGCATTTACACTGTATTAGGTATTATAAGTAATCTAGAGATGATTTAAAGTATACAGAAGGATGTGTGTACATAGGTTATACGCAAATACTACACCATTATTTATCAGGGACTTGAGCATCTGCAGATTTTGGTATCCTGGGGGAAGTGGGGGCAGTCCTTAAACCAATCCCCTGAGGATACTGAGGGACAACTACATATGAAAGCACATTGTAAATTGGAAAGAGCTATGTAAAAAGACTAAGAATATTATTGCTTTCAAGTCAGACATTGAGAGGCATGAACTTTCAAAGGAATCTGGGCACCCACAAACCAGAAACAATAATGGTTTTTAAGAAGACACTACAAGGCAGGCCGACTAAGGAGGCACACCCCTCATAAAACCACTCTGGGGTAGGGTTGGGGCTGAAGCCTGAGGAGTTCCTCAGGGCATATGCAAGCAGGTGGTTTATAGGGAGGCAAAAATCAAGGGATAGAGAGGGTCCCAGAAAGAGTCCCATGAGATGAGGGTCCCATTTAGAGTCCATTTGACTCAAACAATTCTGATTGAAAAAACAGGACCTGGGACTCTGGTCAAAGACAGGCAGAACCACAGTGGCCAATAATTAGTTTACTTGTTCACTGACAGAAAAAGAAACTGATGTCCACAGGGTTTAAGTGACTGACCCAAGATCTTTTGTTACGACTAAATGAACTTAAGCTAGAACTCAGTTTCATTCCTTACTTATTTCCTATCATTTAATAGCTGGCACTTTGGGAGTGAATATGCAATGCAGCCTCAATAGTCAGCCCAATTCAGCAAAAGAAAGGCTCACAGAGAAGTAGACCGTACCATTATTGAGCACTTACAAGTGCCAGATACTGTTCTAAACAATTTATATATCTCATCAACAACTCAGTACTATCTTAGGAAATCTATTTTATTTTACCTATTTTCCAAATAAGGAAACTGAGCCTCAGACAAGTCATGTAACTTGCCCGAAGTGAAAGGCTAGCTAGTGGCAGAACCAAGATTTAAACCTGAATCGCTTTGACTCTAAAAATTGCACTTAACCACCAAACCAAACTGCATAGCTGTTACAGCAGTTTTCTTTTTACCTTGGCATCTGTAGGAGAAGTAAGTCTGGCAGCACCATGAGTCCCATATAACACATAAAAAGCTGACACTCATAATAATTCTGACCCAGGGCTTCTAGCTAGTGGAGGGCAGAGCCAAACCAGATCGCAGGCCCTTTGTCTCCAAGTTCTGTGCTGTTCCACAGAGAGCCCAGCTTCCAGAATATAAGCTCCACGAGGGTGGAGACTTTTTCTTCTTCACAGCTGTATGGCCAATCCCCAGAACACACAGCAAGCACTCAATAAATAGTTAATGAATAAAGGAATGAAGTCAAGCTGCCATGGTTTGGCTGTGTGACCTTGGAAGGGCTTCTCATCCTCTCTAAGCCTCAGTTTCCTTATATGGTGAATGGAAGGTGACAATAATACCCATTTCCTGGGTTGAGGTGAGGATTAAACCAGACCATTCATTTAAAGCACTTGGGACAGACTGGAACATAATGAGCAACCAAAATGTAATCTACTATTATCATTATCATTATTACTACTATTATTCATTGACAGATTTGGGCTCCTTAAGAATTTTTTATTTTTTCCCACCCTGGTCAGATGATGTTTCATAGTAAAGATACAGAATAGAGAATTGAGAGTTGGTAAATCTGCTTCTAGTTTCAGATCTGCCACCATCTAGCTGTGTGACCTTGGACAAGCCTCTTCAGTTCTCTGTATTCTCCTCAGCTGTAAAATGAAGGACTAAACTATTCAAATCAGTTCCATAAGCATTCATCAGGCACCTTATCTGAGTAAGACATCATGTGCAGCCACCTATAAAATTCTATGATCCTGAATAGTATCAATGGGAAAATATCAGAGCAAAGCAAAATAGTCTGCTTGTGGCAAGGTTGAAGAGAAAACCCAAATAGCCGACTGCATTACATCATCTCAATGAGCAATGTTTGTAAATATCCAAAGTGTTTAATTTTGAGACACTCTTGAGAAATCCTTTGCCAATAAGAAATTGGCAGATATGGTTCTATTAATACCTATCAGCCTTGAACCTTCCAAAAAATAAACATTTAAAATCACTTTGCACCTTAGTCAAATAGTGTGCTTCTGGAGAGAAATCTGGGAAGATCAAAGTTATTAACACTCCGATGGCAACAGTTTAAGAATAGGATGTGTTAAAAAAAAAAAAAAAAAAAGACATATCTGGTTAAAACTGCAGGGGGGATTCCAAGAGCAAATGCAATGCATCTGGACAGGACACGGAGGCCAGTGGCCTATTGTTTACAAAAACAGGCCTGGATTATGAACAGTGACAAGAGGCCAAGACCTCAATTATAACTCACAACCACACCTCTCTCAATCCCAGTTCAACTGAAGCTATCAATCAGTCAACTCCCCCATCTCTGTAATAAACCTACCAATATTTGCAGCCAAGTGGATAGAAGGCCCCTTAGGGCACCTCCAGCACTGACCAAACTAATGACATGGAAAAGATCCTGTAGGTACAATGAGGACTTCAGACTACCTTCCAACCTTCCAAGAGATAAGGGAGCTGCCCATTTCACACTCTACGCCTGCCCCCACCCCCCAGCAATCATTAGAGGGGAGACATGGCCCTTCCCAAGTCCTCTCAGATAGGAAAAGGTCTCCTTGCACTGGTGCAGGGAAAGGAGGGGCCCCTCCCTCTGTACTCTGAAACAAAGGAAAACCCAGAGCTCCAACCATGTGGTGTAACATTCAAGGCCACCCACCTCTTCCACTCCCCAGCTAAGGTCTCAATGGGCTGGAGCCACATGGCTTTTTCCAGTGACTGACCAGGAAGGGACAGTGCCTTGCACAAACACATGCTGCAGCTCTTTAACAGGCAGGAACCCTTCCTATGGGAATTGCTGGTTTAAAAAACGCTATCTGAGTAAGGGCTCTTATTCATGAGTCAAGTCAGACAGTCGACTAGATGAGAAGACAGGTCACTTGGTTTCTCCTAGTCCACATTTTGCTTTACCCTTCACATTTTTCAGGAGAGGGAAATGGGGCTTTAAAAGCATGTCTTCCGGAGCAGAGGGCCACAGCACAGAAGGGTTAAACAATTATGTCTTCCCATTTTCCAGAATCAGCACCAACCGGCTACCCTAACATCCTCCCAACTCTATTCAGATTTAGGTGAGGGCGGAGACCGGGCGTGGGTGGCCTTATTCTCTGATCTCTGATTGTATGCAGGCCGACCAGAGACCAGGCAGGTACAAGGTACACCCAAGGTGGCAATGGACTTTTGGTGCCAATGCCATAGCAAATCTCATGTTTTAATATAGTGCATTCGAAAAACCCCGCCTTTCCCAAGGCTCTCCAAATGGTACACCTTCTCAAGGTTGCCTTTCTGTCTGGACTCCTCTTCAATCTCTGAAACAAATGTCCAAACACCTGTCAGATTTCAGTTGTCTTTCAAGGAAACCTGACCCAGAGAACCAGAGGCAAACTGTGCCTTTCTCTAAGAGTCTCCTGCCCCTCCCCCCACCCTGTCTGGCTTGGGGGAAAGGGCTGCCAAAATCATGGTCAGTCACACAAAGATACTCCTACAGTCCACTGCAAAAATTCCTTTCCAGTGTCAGTGGACCCCTGGCACTGCCCATCCTTTGGAGGTTCAGACCTATCTATGAAACCACCTCTGGGGTCAGCCTGCCCCCATCTGCTCCACCCAAAGAAATGAACAACCTGCAAATCACGGTGGAAATACACGCCTCACCAGTCCACAGAGCATTTGCAGTGTGCTGTTTTTCAAAGCCCTTACCTTTGACCTGAGTATCGTACTCTGCTATGATCTCCTTATCCTTTTTGAATTTGGCTGGAGACGTCATGTTTTCCTTCTTTCTTCCAAATTCGAATTGTGAATTGATAGATCCACGGAAAAAATCCAACCACCTAAATCAATACCTCCAAGACCGCTTCTCTCGAGGGCAGAAGGGGCCCCCCACGGTGGTCTCCAGCGCTCCGTGGAGCGCGGGCTGCGGGCTGGGCAGACGGCTACGGCGGGCACATGCAGACGGTGGGCGCTGGGGCCAGGTGCGGCGGCGGCTGGTGCCTGTGCTAGAGCCGGAGCCGCAGCCTCAGCATTAGCCGGGAGAACTGCAGCGCCCGGAGGCTGGCCTGGGGTCTGACATCAACGACACAGGCGGGGAGTGGAAGTCCTTCCGCACAACATGGTGTGGGGCTGCGGGGGTGTGGACGCGCCCAGCTGTGTCCCCGGGAGGGAGTGGGTGCTTTTCGGGGTGCCGGGGGAGGGCTCGGCGTGCTTCGCGGTTTTTTGTCGTAGAGACTCAAAGATGCTGCAAATCAAATCCCAAACGGGAGCCGCAGCAGCGCAGACTGGATCGGAAGTCGTTTGCTCTGGTTCACTTGCCTGTAAATGCAGGAAAAGGGGGAGGGGGCGATCAGCCAGAGCGCAGATCCTAATCGCGGCGGGGGTGGGGTAGGGGACGTCGTTCCGAGCCCGCCCTGGGCCCATTCCTGTCCGCTTAACGCCTCCCGGCCCGCAGAGCCGGCGCTGCGAGGTGGGGAGGAAGGAAGCTCCCTCCGGATTTTAAGGCTGAAAGAAAACACTTTGGAGCAGCCGCCTGCGCGGGCTCCGGGCTGGGACTGCAGGAACGCGGGGCACCGGGCGGGGACTGCGGCACCTCGGCGGCCTCCTGAGCCCCGCCAGCGCTGGGCAGCGGCCAGCCCGAGGGCGCCCTCCCGACCCAGCCCCCGACGTGGCCCCAGACCCCCGGCCGGGGCACCTCCCTATACATCAAAGGGGATCTAAGCCGGGGAGGGACAAACCACCCGGGCACAACTTTTCTTCCCCTCCCGCCCCTCCTCCCAGTTGTTTTGTTTTTGGTTACTAGCTTCTCTTGGCAGCAAAATGTTGGTGGGGGGGTGGGGGGGGGCAAATCTGCAGGAAAAAGCCTGCTCGGCACGGGACACATCCAGGAAAACAATGTGGTCAGCGGAAGCAGGAAACGGGTTAGAGGATAGGGTCGGAGCCGGGAAAACCGGGGGGCGGCGAGTGGAAGGCAGCCGTCGCCTCCCCCAAGCTAGGGACGATAATGACTATAAATGCCACCCCCAATATTTTTTTGCCACCCAAGCCCAGAGATCCCAGATATCGCACCCAATCCCAGGCTGGGGATGGGAGGAGGTCGGTGAGGTCGCAGTCCTGACTCCTCGCACCAGGCGGTGCCCGAGAAGATCCTGCCCCGGACGAGGCCCAGGGGGCTGGAGGGACGCAAGCGGGAGCGCGGATCCCGGCGTCTAGCTCCCCCGCGTGCCGCAGCGGCGACCCTTCCTACTTGGTCGTTCCTTTTCCTCCGAGCGCCGGGAGGAGGAAGCTCCCGCTAGCGTCTCCCACTTCCCTCGGCTGGAGGAAGGGGCCACGCTGAGGGAGCAAGACAGGCAGCAGAGGCGGCGGGGTTCAGGCGGGCGGGAAGCGGGAAGCGAGAAGCGGGTGTGAGATGGGGTCCTGAGGCTGGAAGGGAGCCCGGGGACAACTGGAGTTGCACACGCTCGGAAGGCGGGAGGGGGCAAGGAGAAGGCTGCCTTAGAGGTGAGGGGAATTGGGGCATGATCATGGGCCGCGATGTTGCGTGAAGCGCAAGGATGTCAGGAACTGTGGGGACCGAGATGTGGTCTAGGAATGGGAGTGGGCGAAGAGAAGTCCATCGGGGCGGGCCGGGGGGGTGGGACTGGGGGAGAGCCCCGGAAGCTGCGCGGAACACCCATCCTCTTGGATCCTAGGCTGGGACCCGGGCTGTCCGCCAGGGCTGGGAGACACTGGAGGAGGCCGGCCGATGGTTACGCGCGATGCCAACGACGACTGCCCCACGGTGGACCGCGGCTGCCCGTTCGCGGAGGAACGGGAGAGGCGGCTGGGTGCGGGCTGCCCGCGGTCCGTGAGCCAGGACGGAGTCCCAGGCTGTACAGTGATGGGCGGAGAGACTCGCAGTCCTGAGAAGTATTATGGGCTGTACTGGGAGATTTGGAGAGGGTGGAGGGGGGGCGGTCTGAGGGATTCCGGGCGGCACCGCTAAGGCGATGCCGCGAGCAGCATCCGCGCCCTCTCCTTCCCGCCCCAGCCCGGGTTTGTTCAGTCAGGGCTCCAGCCCGGCGGCCGGGAGGAAGAAAAGGAAGAGGGAAGGAGCCTTTACCTGGCTCTGACGCGACGGGTCCCAGGCCCCCGGCTCCGCTTCCCACTCAGAGCTCTCCTCCCCTCTCTTCCCCGCCACCCGTTTCTACGCAGATCGGTGCCCCAGTCCCTGGAGGAGCCTCCGCCAACTCCGCAGGACCCCGCCGGGAAGTAGAGCCCACCCCTTTACCAATCACCGCCCGTTTTCTATCGACCGATGGGGCCCATAGCCAATAGGAAGAGCTGATCCCGAGAGGCCCGGAATGAGGGGGAGGAGCTGGCAAAACTTGGAGGTGTGACTAGCACTGCCGAGGCGTGGTCACAGATTAAGCTCCACCCCGGGTTGTTGAACCCCTAAGTAGAACTGATGGGCAGGATTAAGATGGAACCGACGACCAAACACAAACTCTTGAGCTAAGGCACGGCCAATTGGGCCGGGGTAGAGAGGAGGGGTGTTGCGGAGATTTTTAGCCAATAAAGAGTAGAGACCGGTGGAGACTGTAGACCCTCTTCCAATAAGAAGCGGGAAGGGCGTGCCGTGCCACTTCCACTAGGGCGAAGGCAGGGTTTGCCGAAACCTCCCGAAGCCGGCCAATGAGATCGGAGGCGGAGCCAAACTCAGCCAACCAGAAAGCCGAACTGATCTCAGCACCGTTACTGGGGCGGTGCCTACGGTCTTCAAGCCACTAAGCTCTCGTCAGGGGAGGCCCCGGAGCCTTCCAATGAGGGACTGGGGCGAACTCTAGTTCTTCCAATCGGTGCGCGGCGCTGGCAATTCAAACTGACACCGGGTTGGAGACGCAGGAAAAGCGGAAGAGGGAGCGAAAACCAACGTGTTCGGTGACAGACCCCAGCGCCGACTGAGCCCCTAAAGCGACTTCAGCCCTGCCCCACCAACACCACCGCGCGCCCGGGAACAGCCGCTCCGGGAAGAGACCTGAGGGGACTGCGGGGGGCACGAGGGACAGCTGAGGGAAGGGAAGACGCGAGAGACACAGCGCGAGCACGCTGAGGGCCGGGGGTTGCCAGGAGAGGGGCCCGCGGACCCGCAGAGCGGAGAAAGGTCCGGGAGAGAGGGGCTTGACGGAGGAGAATCCGGGATCGCCTGGCAGAAAAAGAGAAGGGAGTTTCTGAATCCTGGGAAGAGGAGGCGTGGGTAGGGACGCTTAGCCCGAGATCCGACAGCAGGGAACGGGACCGCTCCGGGGGAGGGGCTTAATGCTAGGGAAGGGATGTCTTAAAAGAGGAGAAGCTTTAAATTAGACTATCGGAGAAGGCTGCGGGAATTGCTATGAAGGGGCGGGAGCTGAAGAGTAGAGGACTCCTTTAGACAGCAGAAAGGGAAAGCTGTTGAGAAGTTCCCTTCAAACTCCACCTGCCTCTTCTCCAATTCAAACTCCACTCCCTTCTCCAAAAGTTAAAAGGAAAGCCAAGTTTGCCGCGCTCCCCTGTTCCTACTCAATAAATACTTCTACTCCGCCACCGGGAAAACAGGAAAAAAAAAAAACTAATTTCCTTCCCAATATTAGGACTTAGAAAAGCTCTAGGTCTCGCAATTTGAATTTTAGCCTAGGGGAATCAAAGTAGTAGGAGCATTACTCTTGTTTCCTTTTTCAAAATTCCACACCTCATCTTTCCTGCGACGCCATGTCTACCAACATTTGTAGTTTCAAGGACAGGTGCGTGTCCATCCTGTGTTGTAAATTCTGTAAACAAGTGCTCAGCTCTAGGGGAATGAAGGCTGTTTTGCTGGCTGATACTGAAATAGACCTTTTCTCTACAGACATCCCTCCTACCAAGTAAGTCGTGCTAGTGGCGGGCAACGGTAGCTTTTAACTAAATGGGAACACTTATGGCTTGGATCTGTGGGAGTCAACAAGGAGGTTATCATTTCGGTGTTCCAGCCACTCCCACCAGTTTGATGATCCTCTTGGAATATATCTAAGTGGGCAGACTGTCTGGACAAAGTCTGTAGTTTAGCCAAGGTGGTCAGTCCTGATGTAATGCTTCTAGTTCAATTACAGTCATGCGACCACACATCTCTTAAGTTTGATCCCTGGTTCAGTGCCCTGCCCAACCATCCTATTTCACTGAATCAAGTCCATGGCGTAGACTTTAGGTAAATTCAGGCAAAATTTTCTGTACTGTTGGAGAGGAGAGGTCATTTAAGTTTTTCATTTTTATCCGTGAAATTTTGAACCAAAAAAAACAAAATCCATTTTCTATCATTATTTGCAATTGGCATCCTAAATCAGATCGGTTGTTCATCAAATTCAGTTTTCTTTCCTCAAAACTCTTTCTCTGAAAGAGATGTAAATAGATTTTTATGGGATGAAAAATAGAGACTTAGCCTTAATCTTTATCTCCAATAAAGCCTATTTTGGACATTACACATTTGTTCCCATAATTGAACCCTTTTAAAATCTGTTTGTTTTCAGCCACTAACTGCTTTGAGTCCTTAAGAATTTGCTTCCTATTTGGTAAAATAGCCATTATGACTCAAATAAACCTTTTTCTAGCTCTAAATAGTACTTTCCCTTTCCATAGTCAACATATATATGCCCTACATGAATCTTCAAAATTTAGTTCTTTATTGAAATTTTATTATTAAAAGGAAAGTAATTATCCAAAATATCAGTGGACAGTTATTCTCTAAGCCTTTGGATATAGAGCCAGAGGAAGCAGGTTAATAACCACAATTCATTTTAAATGAATTTCATGATAATGATAGAAACTTTACAAGTTTTTTAATTTACCCAGGTAAAGCTGTGTACTCTTCCTTTCTTGAAATGTTTTCTGAATTGGTCTAAGTGTAATCATGCCTAACAGCAAAGCCAAAGGCTCTCATTTATTGCAGAGATAAATGGGTTATTTTAAAATCTTTATAATTTTTTTAAATTCTAAGTTAATATTTTACATTTGTGTGTGTGTACATCATATATGTATTTCAAAAAAGGAAAAACATTAGAAAATAAATCATAGAACCTACTGCTACAAAGTTCTGTGATTCATTGTCCACTGCTTTTTCTTTTTAGTAGCTCATACACAAACTTAAAATATTAACCCATTCATCTTTGCAATAGCTATGGTAAGTAAGAAGGCAGTCATAAGGAAGGCGGTGAATTGTTACAGGTTAGACCCAAGTCTAGAATACAATCAGGTTTTTCCTATTTTCTACTCTTCTTTGTAGGGGTTAAAATAGTAATGAATTAGGATGCTAAGATGTGTGTGAATCAATGAACACATAAAAATTTTTTTAATGGAAAATTTGTCAGATGTTTATGTTGAGCTCACAAATATGAACTGCCTCTTTAAAAATATACTATAGTTCTATGTTAGCTTTCAGCTCTTTGGATTGACAAAATTTGTGCTAAATCAAGCATAGAATTACTATCTGATCCAGTATTTCTGGGTACATATCCAAAAGAACTCAAAACTGGATCTTGGAAGAGATATTTGCACACCCATGTTCACTAACAGCATTATTCACAATAGCCAAGAGGTGGAAGCAATCCAAATGTCCATTGACTCTACAGATGAACAGATAAACAAAATGTGGTATAGGGCGCCTATAGTTCCACTTACTCAGGAAACTCTGGTAGGAGGGTCACTTGAACCCAGGAGATTCATTACACAGCAATGTGATTATATTTAACACATCTGCTCTGCACACATAAAACTTGTTATGTTGGTAAATTTTGTTAATTTTTTGCCACAATTAAATTTTTTGTAAAGTACATCTGACTGTCTTTTTATACCTTTCTCTCTCCAGCGCAGTGGACTTCACTGGAAGATGCTATTTCACCAAAATCTGCAAATGTAAACTGAAGGACATCGCATGTTTGAAATGGTAATTTGTGGCACTATTCTGGATAGCCCTGGGTTTGGAAGATGGATATTGACACCAAAGCATAGAGAAAGGTTCAGTGGGCTGCAACAAGGACTGGTATAAAGCATGCAATGAGCCATTGAAAAATAATTTATTACTTAGAGCTATTTTTTAAAAGGGTTTTGTGATGCTTCACATTAGTATATAATTTTACAATTTTCAAAGTGTATTCACAGTATCCGCTTCAATTTTCAGAACAAGGCAATGGAGGTTAGGGGGGAAAAACACTTGGATTTACAATAGTAAAAATCATGTTTGAGGTCTGACCCTACCCTTACTCTCTATGTGATCTTGAGTGAACTCCTTAAGCCTCTAAACTGCTGAACCTCTGTGTTCTTATTTAATTTCTAGGTTATTACTCTTTCTTTCTTTGTTTTTAGAGGGGTCTCAATACTGTTGCTCAGGCTGGAGTGCAGTGGCATGATCATAGCTCACTATAGCCTTGAACTCCAGGGCTCAAGTGATTCTCCTACCTCAGCCTCCTGAGTAGCTGGGACTACAGGCAGGCACCACCATGCCTGGCTAAGTTTTTTATTTTTTGTAGCAATAGGGTCTTGCTATGTTGCCCAGGCTGATCTCAAACTCCTGGCCTCAAGTGATCCTCCCCCCTCAGCTTCCCAAAAGGCTGGGATTACAGGTGTGAGCCACTGCATCCTACCTTAATTTCTTTCTTTCTTTTTTTTGTTTGAGAAGGAGTTTTTGCTCTTGTTGCCAAGGCTGGAGTGCAATGGCGTGATCTAAGCTCACCACAACCTCCATCTCCCAGGTTCAAGCGATTCTCCTGCCTCAGCCTCCTGAGTAGCTGGGATTACAGGCGTGCACCACCGTGCCCAGCTAATTTTTTTTTTTTTTTTTTTTTTTTTTTTTTTTTTGTATTTTTAGTAGAGACAGGATTTCTCCATGTTGGTCAGGCTGCTGTTGTGATCTGCCTGCCTCGGCCTGCCAAAGTGCCGGGATTAGTGAGCCACTGCACCTGGCCATTCTGTCTTATTAAGATAGAAATTTAATAATCTTCTGTGTTTACCTTATCAAGTTATTATAAAGATCAAATATGAATGTTAAAAGTCTCAATAAACTATAAATTACAACACAGCTGAGAGCTATTACTATAATCTTTTGAGAAGTAGACGTGTTATTATTTTCATTTTAGGAGGATAAAAGTTGAAATTTTCTCATTTAGATGGGGTTTGTATTTAGAAGGGGTTTGTATTATAAATAACAATCCTAATAATTTAAATTGGCAAACTCTTCTTATGTGCTATTTGATTTCATTCCTTTATTTAAGCTATACTTGTATTGAGGAGCTAGTATGTGGTAGTCTTTGTTACAAGGGTTACAAGGGCTGGAAATACAACAAAAACTAGATGAAGTCACTGGCCTTTGGACATTATTTTCTTTCTTTCTTTCTTTCTTTCTTTCTTTCTTTCTTTCTTTCTTTCTTTCTTTCTTTCTTTCTTTTTTTTTGAGACAGAATCTTGCTCTGTCACCCAGGCTAGAGTGCAGTGGCGTGATCTCAGCTCACTGCAACCTCCACCTCCCAGGTTCAAGCGATTCTCCTGCCTCAGCCTCCTGAGTAGCTGAGACTACAGGCACGCACTACCATGCCCAGCTAATTTTTTGTATTTTAGTAGAGACAGGGTTTCACCGTGTTGCCCAGGCTGGTCTCGAACTCCTGAGCTCAGGCAGTCCGCCCACCTTGGCCTCCCTAAGTGCTAGGATTACAGGCGTGAGCCACCGCACCGAGCCCACCTGGCTAATTTTTGTATTTTTAGTAGAGACAGGATTTCGCCATGTTAGCCAGGCTGGTCTCAAACTCCTGACCTCAAGTGATCACATGCCTTGGCCTCCCAAAGTGTGGGATTGTAGGTGTGAGCCACCGCACCTGGGCAACAACATTTTTTTGTTTTGTTTTGAGATGGAGTCTTGCTCTGTTGCCCAGGCTGGAGTGCAATGGCATGATCTTGGCTCACTGGAACCTCCGTCTTCTGGGTTCAAGTGATTCTCTCACCTCTGCCTCCCGAGTAGCTGGGACTACAGGCACGTGCCACCACGCCCAGTTAATTTTCGTATTTTTAGTAGAGGCGGGGTTTCGCCATGTTGGCCAGGCTGGTCTCGAACTCCTGACCTCAAGTGATCCACCCACCTCAGCCTCCCAAAGTGCTGGGACTACAGGC
Organism: Symphalangus syndactylus; assembly: GCF_028878055.3. NCBI lineage: Eukaryota > Metazoa > Chordata > Mammalia > Primates > Hylobatidae > Symphalangus > Symphalangus syndactylus. Next base: position 16,858,309 of record NC_072434.2, read on the forward strand.
ATGAGCCACCGCACCCGAACAACATTTTCAAAAGAAAACCAAAACAGGGAAGTTAATTTTAATCATATATTTTGTCTAACCCAATGTATCCAAAATATTATTTCAACATGTAACCAACATAAACTACTAATGTAATATTTTATATTCCATTTTTTGTTCTTACTCTTTGAAATCTGGTGTACATTTTACACTTAACAGCACATCTCAATTCAGGCCAGCCCCACTTCAAGTGTACAACAGCCATATGTGGCTAGTGGCTATTATTCTTGACAGCATAGATCTGGACCTTGGTATGGAGAGGTTTTTATTTTCATTTTTGGCTATTGAAGGGGTTTTAACCAGGGAGCAGAATGATCTGATGTAGCCCCACTAGAATGTTAGCTCCGTGAGAACAAGGGCTTTGTTTTGTTTACCGCCGTATTCCTAGCACCTAGAGCAGTGCCTGAAAGATAGTAGATACTCAATAAATGTTAGTTAAGTGATGCATCAATGGATGAATGAATGAATATAGGCGGTAATTAAAGTCATGGAATTTACTCTTTCAATATAGTCTTACAAATAACTGGCACTCCTAGTTCAAAAACAACTTTTGTTTTCATTTGTTTGCCTTTCAAGCAAGTTATAATTAGAAGACATATTTTAGGTGGAATGGTACCTTTTATAGTAATCTTTATTGGGTCTCATAAAAATGACTGACTCACAAATCTCACAGAGTAAGACTAAGCTTCAATAAGAATTTTTACAACTCAAGGTATAAACAGTTCATGTTGCTATTTTTTTTAAAGTACTAGCGAAAACGTTCCCTGTAGGTTCACTCTATTTAATATGTGACTAGCTAGTTAAAAAAAAAAATTGTGAAAGACTGAGGTACTTATAATCAGCTGGATAATTCTGAAAACTGTAAAAACTTTTGCAACTTTCTCTGGAGGCTGTAGATTGCTTTATTTCTGAATTCCTTCAAAAACACTGAGACTAAAATTAGAGCAGCCAGATTGTATTTGGTTTACAGGGACTCATGCTGTCTTCCTACCTCTCCATCTGTTGAAACAGTTTTTAGGTGCTGGCATGAAACTAGAACATGTAAGAACCCAACTTGCCACAGTCCTGGGATAGCAAAAACCTTTACCCACAGAAATGAGTTTATTTAATTTATTTTGTCTGTACAGCACATCAGTTTGGGTGGTTTATAAAACAAATCACAACATTATGGCATCTAGAAGCTAACTTCTGAAGGGAGAATGCATAAAATAATACTAGCAGGACAAGCGTGGTGGCTCACGCCTGTAATCCCAGCACTTTGGGAGGCCAAGGCAGGTGGATCGCCTGAGGTCAGGTGTTTGAGACCAGCCTGGCCAACATGGTAAAACCCCATCTCTACTAATAACACAAAAATTAGCTGGGCATGGTGGCACACACCTGTAATCCCAGCTATTCTGGAGGCTGAGGCAGGAGAATCACTTGAACCTGGGAGGCGGAAGTTGCAGTGAGCTGAGATTGGCGCCATTACACTCCAGCCTGGGTGACAGGAGCAAAACTCGGTCTCAATAATAATAATAATAATAATAATAATAATACTAGCAAAGAAATGTGAGAATATGTTACTATTATTCACTTAAAGACTGCTTTCCCACTTGATGGTAGAACTGCACCCCCATCCCATCCCAAAGATCTCAGCAATGAAAGTTGTTAGGAGGAAATGAGGTCTAAATTATATGGTCTATTTATATAAGCACATGAAAAGACTTATCTAGCCAGTTATTACACGGTATCTGGTAACATTTACTTTCTTTTCTAGTGGGAACATTGTAGGTTATCATGTGATTGTTCCATGTAGTTCCTGTCTTCTTTCCTGCAACAACGGACACTTCTGGATGTTTCACAGCCAGGCAGTTTATGATATTAACAGACTAGACTCCACAGGTAAGAAACAATTGACTTGGACATTCCTGTAACATTTCTCTATCAATACCTGAGTAAAATTCCCAACAGAGCATTTCAGGATTCCTTTTAGATCTTCTTAGCTGGATCAGCTAGAGTGAAACTTCAATTCTTTTTTCCCAGACATTCACTTATGAAAACTATTAGGCAAAATTCATTGTCATTTCTATGTTCACCCTTGTACTTAAGGCCTCAAACTTGGCTGAATTTCTTGGTCTTTTAAAATGAATATTATAATTGCTCTCAACTGCTGCCTTGATACATATTCTGACTCCAGAGAATTTTTGAAGATTTTAGATTTGATAGTCTAATGTGTGTGTGTGTGTGTGTGTGTGTGTGTATTTGTGTGTCTGTGTGTGTGTAAGAAAGGGAGAGGCCAGTCCTAGGGCAGTGGGAATTGAGAGGAGGAGGACTAAGTAACCTCTGTATTTGGTGATGCTTCAGAATAAAAACAGGCATTTCGACATCTATGTTAATACGTTATGACAGAATTTTAGTCAAGGGAAATATTTAACACCAAAGTATAGAGTATGTTGTACAGGCACAATTGGAGATATTGTGGGTTCAATTCCAGACCACCATAATAAAGCAAGCAAATATCACAATTAAAGCAAGTCACAGAATTTTTTGATTTCCCAGTGTATATAAAAGTTATGTTTACAATATATTTTAGTCTATTAAGTGTGCAATAGCAGGACATTTAAAAAACAATGTGCATACCTTAATCAAAAAATACTTATTCGGCTGAGAGCAGTGGCTCATGCCTGTAATCCCAGCACTTTGGCAGTCCAAGGCGGGAGGATGACTTGAGCCCAGGAGTTTGAGACCAGCCTGGGCAGCATGCTGAGACCTCATCTCTACAAAAAAATACAAAAATTATCCAGGCATTGTGGTGCATACTGTCGTCCCAGCTACCCAAGAGGCTGAGGTGGGAGGATCACTTGAATTTGGGAGGTAGAGGCTGCAGTGAGCTGTAATGATCATGCCACCGCATTTCAGCCTGGGCAACAATATGAGACCCTGTCTCAAAAAAGAAAAAAAATGCTTTATTGCTAAAAACTGCTAATGATCGTCTGAACCTTCAGCAAGTCATAATCTTTCTGCTGGTGGAGGGTCTTGCCTTGATGTTGATGACTACAAACTGATCAGGGTGGTGGTTGCTGGAGGTTAGGATGGCTGTGGCAATTTCTTAAAATAAGACAACAATGAGGTTTGCCATATGGATTGACCCTTCCTTTCACAAAAGATTTCTCTGTAGCATGTGATGCCATTTGATAGAATTTTACACATAGTAGAACCTCTTTCAAAATTGGAGTCAATCCTCTCAAATTCTACTACTTTACCAACTATGTTTATGTAATATTCTAAATCCTTTGTTTTCATTTCAACAATATTTACAGCATCTTCATCAAGAGTAGATTTCACCTCAAGAAACCATTTTCTTTGCTCTTTCTTAAAAAGCAACTCCTCATCCATTAAAGTTTCATCATGAGATTGCAGCAATGCAGTCACGTCTTCAGGCTCCATTTCTAAGTGAAGTTTTCTTGCTATTTCTACCACATCTGCAGTTACTTCCTCCACTGAAGTTTAAAAGCTCTCAAAGTTACCCATGAGGGTTGGAATCAACTTCTTTCAAACTCCTGTTAAGGTTGATATTTTGACTTCCTCCCATGAATCAGGAATGTGCTTTTCCAGGTTTTCAATGTACTTTGCCCACATCCATCAGAAGAATTACTATCTATGGCAGCTATAGCCTTATGAAATCTATCTCTTAAATAATAAGACTTGAAAGATTAAATTACTTCTTGATCCACGGGCTGCCAAATAGATGTTATGTTAAGGCATTAAAGCAACATTTATCTCCTTGTACAATGCCATCAGAGCTCCTGGGTGACTAGGTGCATTGTCAATGAACAATAATATTTTCAAAGGGATTTTTCTGAGCAGTAGGTCTTAACAATGGGCTTAAAATATTTAGTAAAACATGCTGTAAACAGATTTGCTGTCATCCAGGCTTTGCTGTTTCATTGACAGCACACAGACAAAGTATATTTAGCATAATTCCTAAGAACCCTAGAAATTTCAGAATGGTAAATGAGCATTGGATTCAACTTAAAGTCATCAGCTGCATTATCCTCTAACAAGAGATTCAGCCTGTACTTTGAAGCTTTGAAGCCAAGTATTACTTCTCCTCTCTAGCTATGAAAGTCCTAGATGGCATCTACTTCCAATAGAAGGCTGTTTTGTGTATATTAAAAATCTCTGCCGGACGCAGTGGTTCACGCCTATAATCCCAGGACTTTGGGAGGCCGAGGTGGATGGATCACCTGAGGTCAGGAGCTTAAGACCAGCCTGACCAATATAGTAGAACTCTGTCTCTACTAAAAATAAAAAATTAGCTGGGCATGGTGGTACATGCCCAGCTACTTGGGGGACTGAGGCAGAAGAATCATTTGAACCCAGGAGGCGGAGTTTGAAGTGAGCCGAGATCGCACCATTGCACCAAGAGTGAAACTCCATCTCAAAAAAAAAAGGTAGTAAGAGGCCAGGTGTGGTGGCTCATGCCTGTAATCCCAGCACTTTGGGAGGCCAAGGCGGGCAGATCACCTGATGTTGAGAGTTCGAGACCAGCCTGACCAACATGGAGAAACCCTGTCTCTACTAAAAATACAAAATTAGCTGGGCATGGTGGCGCATGCCTGTAATCCCAGCTACTTGGGAGGCTGAGGCAGGAGAATGGCTTGAACCTGGGAGGCAGCGGTTGCGGTGAGCCAAGATCACGCCATTGCACTCCAGCCTGGGCAACAAAAGTGAAACTCCGTCTCAAAAAAAAAAAACAAAAAGAAAAGAAAAATCTGTTGTTTAGTGTAGCCACCTTCATCAATGATCTTAGCTAGATCTTCTGGATAACATGCTGCAGCTTCTACATCAGCACTTTTTGCTTCACCTGCACTTGTATGTTGTAGAAATGGCTTCTTTACTTAAACTTTATAAACCAACCTCTGCTAGCTTCAAACTTTCTTCTACAGTTTCCTCAACTTTCTTGCTCTTCATAAAATTGCAGAGAGTTAAGACCTAGCTCTGGATTAGGTTTTCGCTTAAGAGAATATCATGGCTGGTTTAATCTTCTATCTAGGTCACTAAAACTTTCTCTGTATCATCAATAAGGCTGTTTCACTTTCTTATTCATGTTTTCACTGGAGTAGCACTTCTTATGTCCTTTAAGAACTTTTCTTTGCAGTCACAAGTTGGCTAACAATTGGGCATAAAAGGCCCAACTTTCAGCCTGTCTCAGCTTTCAGTATGTCTTCCTCACTATGCTTAATCATTTCTAGCTTTTGATTTAAAGTGAGAGACATGCCTCTCTCTTTCACTTGAACACTTAGAGGTCATTGTAGGGATATTAACTGGCCCAATTTCAATATTGTTGTATCTTAGGAAATAGAGAGGCCCCAGGAAAGAGAGAGAGAACAGCTGATCAGTGGAGGAGCAGTCAGAACACACAAAATATTTATCGATTAAGTTTGCAGTCTTAAGTGGGTGTGGTCTTAAGTGGGTGTGGTTCATAGCACCCTGAAACAATTATAACAGTAACATCAAAGATCACAGATCACCATAATAGATATAATAATAATGAAAAAGGTTGAAATATTGAGAGAATTATCAAAATGTAACAGACACAAGGTAAGCATATGCTGTTAGACTTACTCAATGCAGGATTGCCAAAACCTTCCCTTTATATAAAGCCCAATATCTATGGTGTGCAATAAACTAAAGCACAATTGAGGTATGCCTATACTAATTATTTTAGCAAGGCCAGGCATGGTGGCTCACACCTGTAATCCCACACTTTGGGAGGCCAAGACAGATGATCACTTGAGGTCAGGGGTTCGAGACCAGCCTGGCCAATATGATGAAACCCCCGCCTTGAGCCTGGGAGGTGGAGGTTGCAGTAAGCCGAGATGGCACCACTGCACTCCAGCCTGGGCAACACAGTAAGACCCTGTCTCAAAAAAAAACAAAAAAAAATTATTTTAGTAAGAAAGTATACTACCAATTCTTTAAAAAAAAAAATTTATTTTTCCTCGTGTTAAGGTGCTGAGGCACTGAAATACTAATTCTTTTTTTTTTTTTTGAGACAGAGTTTCACTCTTGTTTCCCAGGCTGATGTGCAATGGTGTCATCTTGGCTCACTGCAGCCTCTGCCTCCTGGATTCAAGCGATTCTCATGCCTCAGCCTCCCGAGTAGCTGGGATTACAGGCATACGCCCAGCTAATTTTTTTGTATTTTTAGTAGAGACAGGGTTTTACCATGTTGGTCAGGCTGGTCTTGAACACCTGACCTTAGGGGATCTGCCCGCCTCAGCCTCCCAAAGTGCTGGGATTACATGGGATTACAGATATGAGTCACCATGCCTGGCCTGAAGTACCTTTTTTTTTTGAGATGGAGTCATTCTGTCACCCAGGCTGGAGAGCAGTGGCATGATCTCGGCTCACCACAATCTCCACCTCCCGGGTTCAAGTGATTCTCCTGCCCCAGCCTTCTGAGTGGCTGGGATTATAGGTGCACACCACTACACCTGGCTAATTTTTGTATTTTTAGTAGGGACGGAGTTTTGCCACGTTGCCCAGGCTGGTCTCGACCTCCTGACCTCAGGTGATCCACCCACCTCAGCCTCCCAAAGTGCTGGGATTATAGGTGTGAGCCACTGCACTGGCCAAAGTACCAATTTTTAAAGGGGATTTATATAATACTTTTTATATTGCCTGAAGCCATTGAGTTTTAAGACACATGTTCTCAATGTCTAACATCTATTTACACAATAGATCAAGTTGATTATAAGGAACTTTTTTTTTTTGGAGACAGGGTCTTGCTCTGTCACCCAGGCTGGAGTGCAGTGGCACAATCTCGGCTCACTGCAGCCACGACCTCCCAGGCTCAAGCGATTCTCCCACCTCAGCCTTCTCAATAGGTAGGACCACAGGTGTGTGCCACCATCCCTGTCTAATTTTTTGTATTTTTCGTAGAGACTGGTTTTTGTCATTTTGCCCAGGCTGGTCTCGAACTCCTGTCCTCAAGTGATCTGTCCACCTTGGCCTCCAAAGGGCTGGGATTACAGGCCTGAGACACCTCACCAGCTGACTTTAAGGAACTTGACAATCTAAGTTGACACTAGCATTCTTAGGTTCCTAAATGCATGTTTTAGTCTTCTTTAGAACTTAAATGTATTTTTTAAATACATGATTTGCCTTCACAGACCAAAAGATCACGAATTGCAAGCTAGGTTGTCAAGGGTCTTTAAATCCTCCAATTATGCTTAGATTTTTATAGATTTGATTTTTTTATCATCTGGGATTCAACTGTGGCTCTCAATCTATCATTTATGGGGTCTTAATTTAAAACTTTGGTATGTTAAGAAGGCCATTTTCATGTAAGGACTTATCTGAACTCCCCTAAGTGGGATACAGTCTCCTAATTTAAGCCTCCAGTTTTATATTTGTGTTGCCCATGGGACCCATTAAAGGAAGTTTCTGCTTTGATAGTATTTTTCCTGCTTTACAGAATTCAAAACACAGGGTGGAGATTTTTCAAGTTTGATTTACTTTTTAATATTGGTCAATTTTTCAAAGATAAAAGCCCCACGTTCTTCCATTTGCACTGAATCTAATCCATAAGAAACAGATGTATCACAGGATTTCCTTCCTCCCTTCTTAACAGAGAAAGGAAGGTGCTGCTTCTGTCAGATCCAATCTCTTAGTTTATTTTTCCTCCTTTGAACCAATTGTGCTGAGCTGCTTCATGTCTCTGAGTACTGACTCCAAGAATATCAAGCTTCTGCTTTGTAACCCTAATATTGTGATTTCAAGCAAGATTTTCTAGATGCTTGGTATCAAAGCAAGTTTCTAATGGCGTCACAACTGTCCTTGAATCACCTGAACCAGCAGTGTCAAAGGAATGCATAGACAAGCTTTATAAATTCTAGAATGTTTAAACTGAAAAGGACTCCTGGAGGTCTGTTTTCTAGGCTAGTCTTCATTCAGAGACTTGATTTCCCAGAACTTTCTGGAGGAGCCTTGGGAAACCTCAGCTCAAATTTCCTGAAATTGGCAAATGCCCTCAGAGGCAAAATGGCTTCAGCCCTCCATTTACATTTATGGGTTCTAATTTTCACTTTGATTTTTGCCTCGCAATTCCTTACAGCTCTTCCTGTCAGCTCTTCCGTGACATTTACCAGGAGCAGAACACCATTCATTCTTAGGGTGGGGGTGGGATAGCGTTTTCTATTATAAACAATTCAAACACAAAAAGATTATAGAAGATAATAAGATACACATCTGTATCCCCACCAGCATCAAACACATGCTAACTTCTTGCCAGATTAGATTCCAGTATCTCCCTCAGTCAAGGTAAACAGTTGATTATTTCTACTGTTTCAACAATGTCACACTACACATCCCTGTGCATGTCTCCTTGAACCACCTATGCAAGATGGGCAGCTGAGGAAGGGATGAACAATGGGCTGTATTTGCAACATTTTTAAAAATTCACAAAATGGAATACTCTCCAGAAGTAAAAATAAATGAGCAAAATCTACACAAGTCAACATAGATTAACCTCAAAAACATAATGAGTGAAAAAAAAAATTAGAAAACAACATGTAGTGTAATAACATTATATACAAAATTTAAATACACAAAACAGTAATATATATTGTTTATGTTGCATGCATTTGTAGTAAAACCATGCATGGTGTACTAGCAGTGGTGAACACTGGATTCAAATCAAATCTCCAAATCCTGGCTCATTCCATTCTACCATGTGGCTGCTATCTCACTGTGTATGGAGTGGATATCCTGAATTGCTGGGTCCTCTTTGTGTCCACACTGATAACTGGACAGCTTAAGATTTGTTTTTCTGGCCAAGCGTGGTGGCTCACATCTGTAATCCCAGCACTTTGGGAGGCCGAGGCGGGGGGGATCACCTGAGGTCAGGAGTTCAAGACCACCCTGACCAACATGGTGAAACCCCATCTCTACTAAAAATACAAAAATTACCTGGGCATGGTGGCATTCGCCTGTAGTCCCAGCTACTCGGGAGGCTGAGGCACAAGAATCACTTGAACCTGGGAGGCAGAGGTTGCAGTGAGCCAAGATTACACCACTCGACTCCAGCCTGGGCAATAGAGTGAGACTCTGACTCAAAAAAATAAAAAAGATTTGCTTTTCTTGTGAAGTTAATTGGCTATCCTAGAGGTCAGTTATTTTCTATTTAGTGCTTTTAACTTATAATGTAAAATATACCCAGAGTAATAAACTTGTCATTATCCTCTACTGTATGTTTAGTCATTTACTGTATACCCATGCTGCATTCTTCAATATGAAATCTGACTATTCTTTCTCAGTGAAGCTTTTAATTATTCTTTTGTTTATTATAGTGACTGCTGCAACCTGGCCCTAAAGTTTAGTTTAAAGCTCTGCCTGTGGACTGAAACCCACTGGTATCAAGGATTGCAGTTCATACTGTAACTGGCTCCGAACTCTTGCTTTTTTTCTGAATCAGAAAAATGGCACCAGCTACTTCTCTGCTTATTGAAGGGATGAGGAGACTTATTCAGGACTTCTCCCTGAACCCTCAAAAGAGGCACTTAATCTAAAAGCATCTTGTGAGATCTCCATTCTTAAACATCATTAAAATAGATCAGAAAATTATCAGTGTACAGTGATTATGTTATAATGCAGCTGGAGGCAGGGTTTGAGTAAATGGACTCCTGAGAGCCCTTTGAGCTGTAAAATTCTAGAATTCAAGCCCTTGCTTAAAAGGATTTAAAGAATGTTTATGTCCTACCCCTTAAAAAAAGTGTTTGCCAGGCATGGTGGCTCATGCCTGTAATCCCAACAGTTTGGGAGGTCAAGGAGAGAGGATTGCTTGAGCCCAGGAGTTTGAGACTAGCCTGGGCAACATAGTGGGAACCTGTATCTACAAAATAAAATTAGCCATGTGTGGTAGTACACGCCTGTAGTCCCAGTGACTTGGGAGGCTGAGGTAGGAGGATCACTTGAGCCCTGGAGGTTCAGGCTGCAGTGAGCTGTGATTGTGAACCATGATCCTGCCAGGCACTCCAGCTTGGGCAACAGAGAGAGAATTTATCTCAAAATAAATAAATAAAGTTTATGTCCTAGATGGATAATATTAGAGAATTTTATTTGTAGTACATTATTTAATAGCTACTCTTTTTACTGCTAACACTATGGTTTATATAAGAATATTAACATATGAAGTTTCATAATTCGTGTTCTGAGTTATAACAGTAGTGAGCATTAAAGAATTTTTATGACTTTTTATTTTCAGGTGTAAACGTCCTACTTTGGGGCAACTTGCCAGAGATAGAAGAGAGTACAGATGAAGATGTGTTAAATATCTCAGCAGAGGAGTGTATTAGATAAATGGAATTATGATATATATGATATACAAACTTTTTTCTATTTAAAAATATATTAACGGATCAACTTTGTTAGTTTGCCAGTGATCTTTTTTGGAAAACAAAAATGGGGCATCTGTTGATTTATTTATTTTCCGTCTCTAATTAATTACCTCAGTTTGATTGAAGCCAGTGGAGTTGTGCTTTTCCTCTACTTCTACTTCCTCTCCCCCACCTTCTTCTGCCCAGTGTAGGTGTATTCTTAAATTCAGACAGGAGAAGATTCTTTCACATATCGCTCAGTTACCTCCCAATCTGGGGGAGTTTTTCTTACAACTTGATACCAGATACCATTAATTTTACATTCCTGAATAAAGGCCTAGTACCCACGCATATTTCCACCATGCATATATCAAGCTCAACCGAGTTTTAATAGGGGATTAAAAAAACAAGCTGTTAGGTTTCCATGGGCACTGGTTCTCATAGGTTCTATTGGTGATAACTGCTTTAATATGGAGCAAGAGTTTGTGAATCAGGAAATAGAATAAATTAAAATTTAAAATATATGGAGGAATCCTCTTGATTGCTCAGTATGATGTTAGATAAATGAGTTTGTCAGAAAATATCAGTATACACTGTTTACCAATGTTATTTATTTACATTCTTCTAAAGCCATTACGGATATTGTATTATGAGAGCTAAACCTAAATAAGTTATCCTGTTCCCTAGGACTTTCTCTGTAAATAGCGAATTTTAGACGAGTAGTCTGTCCTAAATCTTAAATAGAAAAAAAACTAAAGAAGCGATTGCTTAAGCCATTGTACATTATAAAGAGCTGTTTTGTTTTGTTTTGCTTTGCTTTGCTTTGTTTTGTTTTTTTAAAGCTGCGCTCAGAGCCACAAAGGAATAGGAAAGTAGGATAGTGTTGGATTCTGGTTTTATGTAAAGCTAAAATAAATGTATCTCTTTAATATCTCAGTTGTAGGGATTTTGTCAATACCAAAGCAGACTGAGTTGTGGTTTTGTAAATAAAGTTTTTTCTAAAAATGACCATTCTTCCTTTAATCTTTTGTTATACTCACATATCATATGTAAAAATATAAATAAATAGTACTTAAAGTATAGAATATAAGGCTAATGTTTATTGAATACTTACCATATGCCAGACACTGTCCTAAGTGCTTTAGACATTTAACTCCTCACAACAAACCTATGAGGTAGGTACCATTATTATTCCTTTTTTTTTTTAACTGGTAAATCAGGTGAGACAGAGAGAAGTTAAGTAATTTGTTTAAGGTAGCATAACCGGTTAGAGGTGCTCAGACAGAAGACTGACTCCAAAAGCTCCTGCTCATATCATTTATTTATGGTCTTACTTAGCCAGGATACCTGCTGGGTAACTAACTACATTGTTATGTGCCCTAGATGAGGGCAGAAGTGACTGATTTGAAGGTTGAATAAACTCATGCAGGGTCTTAGGGTATAAGTGACCTGAGGGCACTGAAAGAATCATTTGCCACAAACCAAGATAAAGGGTGCTTCAGGAAATGCTGTTACTCCCACCTGGAAAACTTTTCCAAAAATCTTTCACACCAACCATTAACACTGACAGAAGGCCATCAAAAGAACCAACAGAAGGCCATCAAAAGAACCAACGGAATGAGCGTGGAATAATTTGTTTCCCAATTTGGTTTTTTGGGTATGTGTGTGTGTGTGTGTGTTTTAACCTCAAGTTCTTAGGTGAGCATAATCTATAAGAGAAAAATATATATATACTTCTTTGGTTAACTTGCTCAACTAGAGAAGAAAAGTCTAATACTAGACTAGGAAATGTGGCAAGTTTAAAATTCAATAGAGTTCATCTGGTTTCCGTTCAGCTCATGCCTTCAAAGGCTCTGGTTGACCTAGGGTCTCTTTGAAGAGCAAAAGCAAGATAGAGGTGCACTGATTGAAGCAAGCCCCAAATGTGATTCTACTCCAGCTGCGGAATATTTCAAATTACTCAACTACCTTTGGTTAACTGGATTATGGGAAAGCCAGTTCTAAACAGAAAGCTGATTAATAAAATTTTATCTAAAGAAATATATTCATGACACTAGTGTGGTTCAAGGGTTTTTTGTTGTTGTTGTTGTTTTCTTTAGAGACAGGGTCTCGCTTTGTTGCCCAGGCTGGAGTGCAGTGGTGTGATCATAGCTCACTACAGCCTTGAAGTCCTGGACTCAAGCGATCCTCCTGCCTTAGCCTCCCCTGTAGCTAGGACCACAGGCATGCACCACACCTGGCTAAATGACACTGGTTTGTGCGGTTTTTTTGTTTGTTTGTTTTGTTTTTGTTTTTAAGAGAGGGTCTGGCTCTGTTACCCAGACTGGAGTGCAGTGATGTGATCTCAGCTCACTGCAACTTCCGCCTCCAGGGTTCAAGTGATTCTCATGCCTCAGCACCCCCGAGTAGCTGGGACTACAGGCATGCACCACCATGCCTGGCTAATTTTTGTAGTTTTAGTAGAAGGAGTTTTGCCATGTTGGCCAGCCTGGTCTTGAACTCTTGGCCTTAAGTGATCCACCCGCCTCAGCCTCCCAAAGTATTGGGATTACACGCATGAGTGTGAATCCAACACTGTTTTTGGGATTTTTTTTTTTTTTTTTTTTTTTTTTTTTAGGCACAGTTTCACACTCGTTGCCCAGGCTGGAGCGCAATGGCATGATCTCGGCTCACTGCAACCTCCGCCTCCCAGGTTCAAGCGATTCTCCAGCCTCAGCCTCCCAAGTAGCTGGGATTACAGGCATGCACCATCATGCCCAGCTCATTTTGTATTTTTAGTACAGATGGAGTTTCTCCATGTTGGTTAGGCTGGTCTCGAACTCCTAATCTCAGGTGATCCTCCCGCATTGGCCTCCCAAAGTGCTGGGATTACAGGCACGAGCCACCGTGCCCGGCCTTTCAACACTGTTTTTAAATAAAAGCAAATTACATTCACTCTGGTAAGACAAAAGCAAAATCACATATGTGGATTTAGGATACACCTTCTACTCCTAGTATAATTCCTAGGCCTAGAAGATCCATCTATTCTTTGGTCCTCTTTTAATATTTGATTCAATTCAACATACCTGTATTATTCTCCAAGAGTGTGGCAAGAATTGTACAATGACATGCTCACACTTGCCTTCAGGGAGTACACAGTAAGTTGAGGAAAGGATAGAACTCTATGAGTCCATCTATTTCATTGGGTTAAGTGATTTAACAAAGGCATGCTTAAAGTGCTATGACTCCAGAGATGAAAGAGCAATCATTCTGAGTAGCAGGAGAGAGTGGGAGTTGAGCAAGAGAGTGTAGGAATTGAGAAAGCTACTAAGAAGAAATGATACTTGAGGCAGGCTTTGAAGCAGTTAGGAGTTGCCAGCTGGGATGAGAGTTTTGAGCAGAGGGAATAGTGTAAACAAATTGATGGGAATTTAAAAGTATCTTGCTTATTTGGGAAGTTCTAAGTTGTCCCCCATACCTTCCAAGACATGTAGTAAGAATTAATTCAGCCAGGCATGGTGACCCACGCCTATAATACCAGCACTTTGGGAGGCTGAGGAGGAAGGATTGCTTGAGGCCAGGAGTTTGAGACCAGCCTGGGCAAGATAGTGGGAACACATCTCTACCAAAAAATACAAAAATAAGCCCAGGGTAATGGCACAGGCTTGTAGTCCCAGGTACTTGGGAGGTTGGGGTGGGAGGATCACTTGAACCCAGGAGGCTGAGGCTGCAGTGAGCCATGATTGGACCACTCCACTCCAGCCTGGGTGACAGAGTGAGACCCTGTCTCAAAAGTTAAAAAATAAATAAATAATTTTTTTTTAAAAAAAGAATTAATTACAAGGTGAAGTTAACAAGGAAAGTTATATGTTATGAAGAATATTCTATATGATTGTAAGTTTAGACTTGGTCCAGTAGCAATGTGGAGTTATTGAAGTTTTTAAGCAGGAGAATAAAATGATCAGATTGAGGATGATGGCTCTGATGGTAAAGTATAATCAAGTTTAGCTTTCCTAATGTCCTTTCTTTGATGCACTTAACAACTTGACCATGGAAATTAAACTTACTGCCTTTACCCTAAGAACCCACGTAGTTCTTTAAGTTCTCGGAATTTCTTGGGTTTCATGGAGCCTCTAGTCTGCAGTAGGGCATTGCCTTTTTTTTCCCCCTTTTCCATTTTGTCATTCCTGCAGTTCAAGGAAGGGGCAGTGAGTCATCAGCTCACCCGCCATGACATTTTTGCTACTTTATCTTTCTCCTTAAGCTAGTTTCTCAACCTCAAACTTAGCCTCTGAGGAGGCATCTTGGGTGCAGCCTAATCTTAAAGACATACATTTTAAATAATCAATGGCTCTGAAAAACAGGTCCTTAAATATTAGTAATTTAGAGAGATTACCCAAAAAGAATGCTTTTATGACCTCTGAGTCACATGTGGCTTGTTAAGAATAATCTATATTGTTTAACTTTAGTGAGGAAGTGACCATGATATATAAACCATGATCTAGAAAACAACTAACCACAACGCAAATAGGGAGTGAGAGGAGGTAGGTGAGAATATGGATCAAATAGTCTTGATTCAGTAGTGAATTGCTTGATGAAAGCTTTCCCTATTTTAACATTCCTGCTTATAAAAGGAAATAGTTTCCTTTTCTGCCTTTTTTTTTTTTTTTAACTTTAAAAGCAGCCTAAACCATAGTTTCTTTCTTGCCTGGTATTGAGTGTATGCCAAATCTACCCTAAACTGCACAGATGGAAAAAATTAGTCTATGTCTGTGGTACCTCTGGGGTTGAATATTTTTAGTACCAAAATCTTTAGCTAAAGATTCCTTTTTCCAACACTCTCAAAGAATCCCTTGTCATCCAATGGAAAAACCTACTGAGATAGAAATTAACAATATCATGCTTTTGTATATTCCTTTACAGTTTATTAAGAGCTTTCACATACAGTGTCATTTACTCCTCAGAATAACCTTGGGAGCTATCATTCTCATTTTACAAATTAAGACAGAGGCCAGGCATGGTAGCTCACGTCTGTAATCCCAACACTTTAAGAGGCTGAGGCCAGAGGATCACCTGAGGCCAGGAGTTTGAGACCAGCCTGGGCAACAAAGTGAGGCCTAGTGTCTACAAAAATTTTAAAAATTAGCCAGGTGTGGTGGTGCGTGCCTGTAGTCCAGCTACTCGGGAGGCAGAGGTGGAAGGATCACTTGAGCCGGGACATCAAGGCTGCAGTGAGCTGTGATTGTGCCACTGCATTCCAGCCTGGGTGACAAAATGAGACCCTGTCTCAAAAAATAATAATAATAAGTAAATAAATAAATGAGAAAATTAAGAAATAAAATCCTGGTTGCAATACCCAGAGAGTTGGTAGAATCTGAACTTTAATCAGGCTTCTCATCTTAGTTTAGGGTTTTCTTCTACCTCCCTGACTCTAAACTGCTGTCCATTCTTCCCTCACTAGCTATAAAACTTAGGAGAAATTTCCTTTGACTTTCAACCTCAAAGCCCAGTTATTTTTCATTAATCAATTAGTTCAACGAATATTTATTCAGTGCCTACTATGGGCAAAATAGATGCTGGGGATACAGAACTAAGTAAGACAGAATCGCTGCTCTCATGTGGATCTGACTTTCTAGTTGAGGGTAAAGAAGAAAATGAGTTACCATTGATAGAGGGCTTACTGTGTGCCAGGCATTGTTCCAAGTGCTTCACATGTAACCCCTAACTGATGGATCCTATCCTCCCCCTAAATATCAGGAAACTGAGGCACAGAGAGATTGTTCGTGGTCACCCAGCTAGCAAATGACACCACTCTAAGATTTGGAAAGCCCAGAATTAAGTAGCTTAATAACTGCTTTCTTTTTCTTTTTTTCTTTTCTTTTATTTTTATTTTTATTTTTTTTTTTTTGAGATGGAGTCTTGCTCTGCTGCCCAGGCTAGAGTGCAGTGGCATGATCTCAGCTCACTGCAACCTCCACCTCCTGAGTTCAAGCAATTCTCCTGCCTTAGCCTCCTGAGTAGCAGGGATTACAGGCACATGCCACAATGCCCGGCTAATTTTTTTGTATTTTTAGTAGAGACAGGGTTTCACCATGTTGGCTCAGCTGGTCTTGAACTCCTGACCTCAAGTGATCCACCCACCTCGGCCTCCCAAAGTGCTGGGATTACAGGCATGAGCCACCGCACCCAGCTCTTTTTATTTTTCGTCTTCTATTCAAATAAAACAAACAAATAAAAATTTAAAAATTAAATACAAATAAAATGTAAAAATAAAAGTTTTCCATTAGCAATCTTCCTGTACACATCTTTTCCTATTAGACCTTAGTTGATTTTTGTTTTAAATTGAGATGGGGACAACAACATCTCCTTTTTCAGTAAGGGAGATTTGGTTTATCTGTAAACAATAAAAATGTTAGTCTTATACACTATAGAGAAAGAAAAAAATTATGCAAAACTCTTACTTTACAACTTTGCTGTTCTATCTAGAAACAAAGTCTTTTTTACTAGTCCAGATTTTTATCTTACAAGCAACAAAAGTTTACAGCAGAGTAAATAAGCTCTTTAAGCTATTTGTATGTCTCAAATATTTCATAATAAAAAGTGAATTAAATGACTGCCTTTTGCAAATTGCTCTAATCTCAGCCTTCTTTATAAGCTTGTATTTAAAAATCTATTTATATGGAATTTCAGAAGCAGCCTTGCCTTAAATGAGCACTACTGAATCTTCATAACAAGATTATGTATTTGTTATGTGGAAAGCAAAAATAGGTATCAAATTCATATTCGAATTTTGAGACTTACAGAGGAATGCATTGACAAATAGCTGACGATTAATTGGATCTGCTAAATATGGGCACCAATGAAGTGTGCCCACCAGAATGCATCTCTACACCTCCGTTCACACAAATCACTTCCTCTGGAAAGGCGCCCGTGGTAAAAGTAGGCATATGGGAATGATTCACTTGGGGAAAGTTGTACCCAGAATATCAAAACAGTTTGCTTTCTGTCGCTATATTCTTGCCATAATTTTTCTACCCAGAGGAACCACCTGCTATTATGGCTGTGACACCTGAAAAGCTTTCTGTATATTGCAGGAGATTGCTCATGTGTGGGTGGGTTTTCAGGCTGTTCAATGGTATTTTAAAAAATGGTTCTTTGGGGAAAATATTCTCAGAGACTGGAACATTGCCTTGTCTTATCAAAATTGCTCTGTAGTCATGTTCACAAATACCTTCAAACATTGAGCTACAGATGGAATTCAGTAGAAGGCATACTGAGCTAATTTCCTTTGTGTGACATTACCCAGAGAAATCAAGCTGTCAGTATCCTGAAGAACAAGCCCTCAAAGGGAGATGGTGGCCAAAGCCATAGGAAGCAGAAAAGATTGAAGGGCTTGCCCTTCGAAACCTTCTTCCCATTCTCCCAAATTCATCTTTTCCAATTAAAATTTATTACCAAAAAAAAAAAAAAAAACAAATAGACTCAGCATGTCTGACTTGGGATGGTTGTACACTTATAGTAAAGATGGTAAATACTGGGCTGAAAAAAATCCTGAATCCTAGATCTTTCTTGATATTCCAGAATATATTCATAAAAGAGAATTACAGAAAGAGAGTTTTAGGCATACAGAATTTCATACTTTGGGCTAACTAGAGACAGTCATTTCTTTTTTTTTTTTTTTTTTTTTGAGACGGAGTCTCGCTTTTTCACCCAGGCTCGAGTGCAGTGGCGCGATCTCGGCTCACTGCAAGCTCTGCCTCCCGGGTTCACGCCATTCTCCTGCCTCAGCTTCTCCGAGTAGCTGGGACTAGAGGCGCCCACCACCACGCCCGGCTAATTTTTTGTATTTTAGTAGATACGGGGTTTCACCGTGGTCTCGATCTCCTGACCTCGTGATCTGCCCGCCTCGGCCTCCCAAAGTGCTGGGATTACAAGCGTGAGCCACCGCACCCGGCCGAGACAGTCATTTCTAAATTATGCCTTTGCTTTATCAAACTTTAGTTCAATCATTTAACAAATATTTAATGAGCATCCCTTTTGTGTGAACACTGTTGTGAGTGTTACATAGTGAACAAAGCATTTTTTAAAAAATTCTTTCTTCTGTGCCTTCCCACACTGCCTAGGCCAAAAAGCTAAAAGTGGGCTGGGTGCTGTAGCTCATACCTGTTAATCCCACAATTTGGGAGTCCAAGACAGGAGGACTGCTTGAGCCCAGGAGTTCGAGACCATTCAGGGCCACAAAGTGAGACCCCAGTCTCTACAAAAAATCAAGAAATTAGTGGGGCATGGTGACATGCACTTGTGGTCCCAACTACATGGGAGACTGAGGTGGGAGGAAGATCTGAGCCCAGAAGCTCAAGGCTGCAGTGAGCCATGTTTGCACCAATGCATTCCAGCCTAGGCAGCAGAGCAAGACCCTGCCACAAAAAATAAACATAAAAAATAAAAAAGCTAAAAAGATTCTCTTGCAGCTAGGGGTTTATATAATTTACTTTTTCCTAGTTATATGCATTTGCATAAGTCTTGATTCCAGAACAAACTTCAGTGGGGAAAAGTGGTCACAACACTTTATCCATTTTGCTATCTAAAATTGATGTGTGGTATGATTCTGAAGGCAACAGACTTGTGGAGACTTCCTGATGTCCAGAGCATGACTAAGATAGTGTGTTTCTGAAGCTAGAAAGTGGTTGATGGCTTCTTGATCCTTAGCTTCTAGACTGTGGTAGGAGCGGCAATTCTTCTAACAGGCCAGTTCTGCAGTGTTATTCTGTGAGTCATTCCTGGAGGCCACATTTACAGCCTGCCCCACCAACCCTCCAATGGTTTTGCAATCCCTAAATTTAGTGACATTTTAGTTATCTCTTGCTGTGTAATAAGCACCCCAAAAACTTAGTTTGGCTGGGCAATTCTGCTGATCCTGCCTGGCCCCACATATGTGGGTGTATTCAGCTGTCAGTGGCCCTACTTTGTCTCACTTGCATGTCTAGGATTTTGGCAAGGATGCCTTGAAAGCCTGAGCCCTCTCTCTCCTGTGGTCTCTCATCTTTCAGTAATCTAGCCTGAGCTTCCTTACAGGATGGCTGCCTTCTTCTAAGAGGGTGAGAGTGGGAGCCGCAAAGCCTCTTAAGGCTACGTCTGGAAGTGACACAGCATCACTTCTCCCTCATTCCATTGGTCAGAATTAAACCGAGGGCTAGCCCAGATTTACAAGGAGAGAAAAATAGACTTCATCTCTTTATGGGAGTTGTGGCAATTGCAAAAAGGTGTGTGAAACAGGAAGGATTTTTGTAACATCAATCTACCACAACTGTTTTGAATCCCTTTCTGCTTCAAATAGCTAGAATGGCTTCTGTTATCTGCAAATGAACTCTGGCTAATACAGAAAGCATGCAGTGAGACCAGATAAGAGGCTGCTATCAGAAGTGTGTACATTAGCTGATAAATGAGACCTACCAGCCTGTTTCTGGATTATTGTCAGTTTCTTTGCTGACGATAACCTATTCCATCCCAACGTGTCCTTGTTTGAATTGATTGAAATCTTTCATTTATTTCCACTAATGCCAAATGTGTAGATGTGAGTATACAATATAATATATCAAGTCTATAATATATATAATATAATCAAAATATCATGTTTTGATAGCAGCCTCCTATCTGGTCTTCGAGATAGAGGAAGATTTGGGGCATATTTCGAAAGTAGAGCTGACAGTACTCTGATGGATTGGAAGTGAATATGACAGAAAGTGAGGAAGATGCCAAGGATGGAGTCAACAGTGACTTCAAGGTTTTATGGTAATCATGGTGCTATTTATGGAGATGAGGAAGGACAAGTTTGGAGAGAAAATTCAAGAGTTTGTTTTTGAATATGCCTATTAAATGTCAATCAGGCAGTAGGGTATAGGATTCTGGAGTTTTAGGGAAGAGGTTTGGGCTGTAGATATAAATTTGAGAGCCATCTGCATACAAAAAGACATTTAAATATGAGAGACTTGATTTGATTAACAACGGAGAGGTGTAGGGAGGGAGATACTGAGCACAGCAATGTTTAGATGTATGGAAGGTAGATGAGTAGGCTCCATTTCAGTGTATACAGGAATCCCTGGAGACACTTGCTAACAATGTAGATTCCAGGGTCCTGGTCCCATAAATTCTGATTCAGGTCTACTATTGAGGCCTGGCAAACTGCATAGTCAATAATGCAGGTTATCCTGAAGTGGGTAATCTGGGAATATCCTTTGAAAAACACTGAAATACACTACCATCATCTATGAAAACATTTACGGGTCCTTAAATTTCAGGATGTTTCTTTTCTTTCTCCCCATTTCCTCTCATCCATTATGCACGAAAGACTTCTGCAAGATGCCAAGAGGGGAACTTGGCCTTTATCTTTTTTCTAATTGCCTTTTACAGAGTGATGGAAAGTTAACTACGAACTCCTGCTGGGAAAAGAAGAGACGACCTAGGCCTAAAAATTGTGTCTACTCTCTAAGAGAGGTATATTCTCCTTTAAACACCCAATTTGATGCCCAGTGGTAACACTTTACGAAGCAAGACCAAGAGCAAAGTCAACATTTCTTTGTTCCTTAATTATAAGCAGCATGTGCACCTTGCATATCTCAGCAAGTGATAAACAGTCATACTCCCCCAAATATTGAATGGAGGGTTGAGAAGATTGGATGAAAAACAAATGCTTAACAGCCTGCTGTAGATTTTACTTTCCTATCTCTCAAAATTAATGCTGATTAAGCCTCTATAAAAGGAAAATGCACCTCCCTGTTCATGCCATCATTGATACAAGGCTGAATTCTTATTGACAGTGAACCTGTATTTCTAAAATATATAAATATGAAAATATGTTCACTCCTATCTAGTCTGAGACTGTGAATCAAATGTTGTGTTGGTGGTAAAATTATACAGACATAGTCTCCTCTTTTGCAGTTCAGTGGTTGCAAGAGGGCCTGAAGCTGCAGTAGCCATGTGCTGTAATAATGATTGCATTGATTAAGTGCCAATTACTTCTGGAGACTTTTCAAAGGCCTCTGCTGCAGAGCTGAAACTAGGCTTTCTGTCTGATATTAGATACATCTCTGTAATGCTAGGTGATGGCTGGTTTGGGATCTCTGGCAATTACTTCTGTCATGTACTTTAATCAACAGCGTGCCTACTATTATAACAAGTCCCCACACCCACTGTGAAGCATTACTCAGACTCTCTTTCCCTTAACCCCCACCCTGCTCACATGAACCTGAGCTTCTGACCCATAGATGATTAAGTTGCTCTGGTGAATCACCCTCACTGGGATGGGGCAGCCTTCCAACCACAGCCAGATCTTTACCACAACCAAGTGCTTGTCTGGAGGGATGATGAATCCTACGGGCCCAGCCAGAGGTCAAATTACCTGTCTAGCTATTCTGCTGGGTATCAGTCTTCTGGCAGGCATCCTATTTAGCACATGCTTCCATTAGCAAATATTTAGGAAGGACCTATGCTTGCATATAGTTCCCCGAAAAATTATTTGCAACAAAGTTTTGGATCTAATCACCATCATTGGCTGATTTTGCCACCATCTTTGAAATAGTTGGCAGACGGCGATAGAACATTGATGGACTGAAAGTTGAGCTAAAAGAGTGACTAAGTCACCAACTTGCTGTGTGACCTTGGGCATTTATTTCAAAACAAGGGGATTGAGCAATACATTTTCTGAGATCCCGTCCAACTCTAGCACTCGGTGGATTAATTTCATTTTTGCAGTGAGCTTCTTATTCATTTGCCGGAGGCAATTGAACTAATTCACTAGGGCTGCCACTCAAATTTCTTCAAACTGGGTGACATAAGCAACAGAAATTTATCTTCTCACCGTTCTGGAGGCTGGGAACCTAAGATCAAGGTATTAGCAGAGTTGGTTCTTTCTGAGGGAAGTGAGGAAGGAATCCATTTCAGGCTGCTCTCCTTGGCCTGTAGAGGGCCATCTTCATCTTCATATGGTGTTCTTCCTTTGTGTGCATCTGTGTCCAAATTTCCCCTTTTTATACGGATAGCAGTCATATTGGAGAAGAGATGCCCTAACGACCTCATTTTAACTTGATTACCTCTATAAAGACCCTATCTCCAAATAAGGTCACATTCTGAGGGACTGAGGGTTAGCACTTTAACATATGAATACTTGGGGGACACAATTCAACCCATAACAAAAAGTAAGTATTAAATATAGGTAAGGAATAAAGAATAATGCTTTGGTGGCCTTTAAGGCTGGTAACGGACAGGGACATGGTCAGCCAGCAAGTAAGCATAGATTGTCAAATTTATGTTGTAACTCTAATGGCTTAAACCTACATTAACACTAATTTTATCTCCACATATGGATATTGTGTAAGAGTCAGCTCTGAATTCTCTTCTACCTGAAATTTTTCAGCGTTGCCCTGCTTTCCAATGTTATTTCATCTGTTTTTATAATTGGATGTGAAACTTCTTGAGAAAGGGTCCTATGACTCTTTAACCAATTATTGTTCAAAGGAGTCCCCAAAGTGTTAAGTAGGTAGGTCATTGTTTAATTAAATGACCCTGTTGAGATTTGATTGAGCTTGGCCCTCAGAGGATATAATTATAAGTGGAATATGCTTTCCTGTGCTGATATGGATCTCCTGATTATATAATATTATTTATATATTAAGAAGAAAGAAAAGGAATGCATTAGATTTTGATGACTCACAGCTACACATCTGGCATTAATGGAAATAAATGAAAGATTTCAATCAATTCAAACAAGGACACGTTGGGATGGAATAGGGCATCGTTAGTAAAGAAACGGACGATAATCCAGAAACTGACTGGTAAGTCTCATTTATCAGCAAATGTACACCCTTCTGATCACTGATCTCTTTTCCAGAGTCTCTCTAGCCTGGAAATCCACTAGGTGGAGCAAAGGATCAGGAATTAGCTGCCCAAGAGCTCTCACAAGCAAATATCAACCAGTACTGCAGCTATACCTTTTCCTCTATAAAACCTAGACAAAGGCTGGGGGAAAATAGAGTTTCTGAAGCTGCTTGAGATCAAATGTTCCCTGTTCATTAAAATGGACAGTAGCTCAAGGAATAAAGAAACTCAGATTTGCTGAGCTGGACATGATTACTAAATACACAGGAGGCACACCCATCTTGGACTATTTCCCCATGGCTTGGCTCTCATTACATATTTCCTTTCTGCTTTCATTGGTGGCAGATGGAATTTGGGACAGACCTCTTATCCAAGCTCCTGTATTCGAAATATCCTATGCTTAGATCATACATCTTTTTCCCGCCTACTCTAGGCACCCCAAAGTTCTGGTATCAACCTGGTTTCTATTTAAATATATTCTCTTTGATTCCAGGCCCTTGGATTCTAACATTTCCTTCCTTGGATTCCAATCTTGTCTTTTTCTCTGCACTTATGTGTTGGTTAGCTGAGCAGAAGCCAGTTTCTTATTTGAGGATTTTTAAGGTGTAAAGGGAGACTGTCCTTGTTTCCCTATCAGTTCTTTGTCCCTTGTGCAAAGTGTACTCTGTCTGCCTTTGCATTCAAACTGCAGTTGTTAACTGTCCTATATCTCAGTCAAAATCTGCTACCAATAGAAGGCATGGTTTATTACAATCATCATTCCATAACACGCAAGTCCAAACACTTGCAGAGGGAAACTTGACATAGGAGGTAAAGTCCAAATCCAAAGTTATTCTGTTTTTCGTGGCTATGACTCTGGCAGGATAATCTATTGAGATATTAATTTCTTTGTCTACTTTCCATACTTTCTCTACCCCTTTGATCTAAGTGAGTTAGGTAGGCCCTTAGTAATTTCTTACCTTAGAGATATTTTGCAGAATGATCTAGCTGTCTGCAGATAAAACCTGAACTCAATGAAGATAGTATTATCAACGTCTTTGAAGGCAGCAGGAGAAGGAAAGGAGGAAATTTCCCAAGAATATAAAGAAGTTTTCAGTCTATGGGTGAGGGTGAGTAGGACTACACATGGCCACAGGAGAGTACTGGACTGCAATGGACATGTCAGTGGTAACCAGTATGTATTGACAACTGGCAGGATCTCTGCCAGGCTTTGGTGCCATATAAGATTCCAGGACCTTGCAAAACCCTTGCAGTGGGGAGTCCAAATAATGACTGAGATTACAATTTCTGCCAATCAAGCTGGATGGGGACTCAGAGTCAGAGTTAAGTAGGTGAAAAGCAAATGAAGAAGTGAGATATTTCTTGCACATCTGAGTTTATCTGAGTTTCCTATTGCTGCACTCTAATTAAGAGTTCATCATGGAGGTCTGTGATCTCAGAGCAGTATAGAATGGTGGGTAAAGTATGGTCTCTGGAAACAGGCTGCCTGGGTTCAAATCTGAGCTCTGCTACTGATTAGGTATGAATCCTTGTACAAGTTATTCAGCCTCTCTCTACCACAGGTTTCCCCCCGTGAAGTGGGGATGATAATAGTACGTATCTTACAAGGTTGTGGTTGAAAAATCAGTACCTGACATATAGCAAAATTAAATGAATGTAAACTATTATTTCTATAGGGTTTTTTGCATCACTATAACGGTTGTTGAAATTTAAATTAATTTTTAAAATACACAGTACACACAAATGGTACAAAAGGTTTTAAAAGAGATACAATGAAAGATAAAGGTGTACAACAAAAAATTGTTCCCTAATTTTCCTCCCCAGATGCAACCTGTGTCACTAATTGTATATTAAACAAATGAAACTCCTTACATATGTTTCTGCACCTTTCCCCCCCTTAACAATACATTGTGAAAATTGTTTTTTGATAGTATTCCATTATATGGATATATTCTAGATTATTAACTTATTGAACTAGTCTTCCTCATGGACTGGTTTTTTACTCTTACAAATAATACTGCAATAAAATCTTTGTACCTACATCTTAGAGCATGTCTGGAATATCTGTGGGATAAGTTCCTAAACATAGAATTACTGAATTCAAGGCTCTGTACATTATAAAATCTGATAGATACTGTCAAATTGCCCTCCATACAGCAAATTATACTCCCGAGGCCAAGGCGGGCAGATCACGAGGTCAGGAGTTTGAGACAAGCCTGGCCAACATGGTGAAACCCCATCTTTACTGAAAATGCAAAAATTAGCTGGGCGTGATGGCAGGAGCCTGTAATCCCAGCTACTCGGGAGGCTGAGTCAGGAGAATTGCTTGAAACTGGAAGGTGGAGGCTGCAGTGAGCTGAGATCATACCACTGCACTCTAGCCTGGGCAACAAGAGTGAAACTCCGTCTCAAAAAAAAAAAAAAAGAATGCCAACGGAGGAGGTTGTTCACTTTTCTAATGTTTGCCAATCTGTTAAGTCCTCTTATAATTCATATTTGCATTTATCTTAATAATGAGATTGAACATATTTTTCATATTTTAAAATCCCATTTCTATTTCCTTTATGAGAAACAAACTGCTATAAAAAGCATTGTTCAGAAGTGACAATAACATATCTGATGGTTATATGAAGATCCTTCTAATCTCATCACCAAGAAAATATGTTTCTGCCATCACAAGCTTCCTGACAGTTCCATTATGTGATGTACTCTGAATTCTTTGTGGTTATCCCTCAATTCCACTGCACCAGGGAGCTAAGAGAAGATTTTTGTTTCCTTTAGTATATCTGGTAGTGAAAGGCGCCCAAGGATCAAAGGATGAAAGTGATAAGATGCTTCCTTGGACACATTCTTAGATGCAGTCACTTCCTCAGAGAATACGGAGAATCCAAAAGCAAAAGAACTTGAATGAATCTTTGCAACCAAGACACTCCAGTAACAGCTTTCAAAGGTGAGAGAAGCAGAATAGAATTTTTTTAAATGTCTGAATAATTTAAAAATGATTACCTTGTGCTGTTATACCTACTACAGTTTTTCTGTGAAAGTGAAAAATAAGTGAAATGAGAATGGTTCAATCAAATGTCAGCCATTTATCAAAAGAACCTCAGGGAAACCATAAGCTCCCTTTTCTAGGCTGTTGTCTAGAAAGGAAGAGACACCAGGAGAACTGCACAGTCAGAGCTAACAATAATGCAAGGAAGAAACTGATCAGAAGGGGCTGTTCTGTCTGACACATACTATTTCTTTTCCAGGAAGGAAACAGTGCTCACTAAGAAGCCAAATCCAAATTTAGAGATTTAATTAATTTTCCATTTGAAAGTTACAGTTAGGATAATCAGTATCTATTTGCGGGACACCCTCTCTGCCACCCTAAGCATCAGCACACCTGTGTGTGTAATTGACCTAGAAGGTGGGCTGTTATCCCAACCATAAGATGGGTAGAATCTAAAATTTTGGGTATAATCTAGTTCATCATTTTACAGATGCAGGAATCTAAGATGAGAGTCAAGTGGCTTCTCCAAGGCTAAACTGTGGAGAGTGGATACCACTGCTGAAAGGGAAATGTAAGCTCTTCACCTCATCATACTGTAGCATAGGGCTCTTTGCATCAGTAAAACCAGCTATGTGGCTTCTGCAAGGTTCCTATTCAAAGATATGTTTACATATAAATCTGTATTAGTCTGCGAGGTTGCTGATAGCAAAATACCAACAAACAACACACCAATACCAAAATATCAACAAATACCAACAACAAACAAAATGCCACAGACAAAATGTCTGTGAAACAACAGACATTTAGTTCTCCCAGTTCTGTAGGTTGGGAAGTCCAAGATAAAGGTGCTGACAGCTTCAGTTCCTGGTAAGGGCTCTCTTCCTGGCTTGCAGTCAGCTGCCTTCTTGCTGTGTCCTCATAGGACATAGAGAGAGCCCTGGTGTATCTCTCTCTCTCTCTTGTTTTTTCTTTCATTTTGAGACAGTCTTGCTCTGTCACCCATGCTGGAGTGCACTGGTGAGAACCATAGCTCACTGCAGCCTCAACCTCCCGCCTCAGCCTCCCAAGCAGCTGAGACTACAGGTGCGTGCCATCACACTGGGCTAATTTTTTTTTTTATTTTTATAGAGATGGCATCTCACCACGTTGCCCAGGCTGGTCTCAAACTCTGGGCTCAAGCGATCCTCCTGCTTTGGCCTCCCGAAGTGCTGAGATTACAGGCAAGAGCCACTGCACCTGGCTCTTTCTCTTCTTAAAAGGGCACTAATCCCATCACGAGTCCCCCACCTTCATGATCTCTTCTAAATCTAATTATTTCCCAAATGCCCCATCTCCAGATACCATCATGTTGGCAGTTAGGGCTTCAATGTATGAATTTGGGAGGAGAGGGAACACAATTCATTCCATTGCTCTTCCTCTGTATGTATTCGTTGTTGTTTTTGGCTTCCTCCCCCAAGGAAGAAAGCTCCACAGATTTTGTCTGTTTCATTGACTTTAGTACACTTAGCAGCTAAAACAGCAGCCACACCTATATTCAATAAACATTTATTGAATGAATGGATTTACTGAGTGCTTGCTCTATGCCATACACTGTCCTAAGCACTTTAGATTAACTTAAAATCCTTGTAATGGCCCTATAAGCTAGGTACTATTACTCCCTTCATTTATTTATACATGAGAAAACTCAGACATGGAGGGGTTAAATAGTTGCCCTGGTT
The DNA here is from genome assembly GCF_028878055.3 of Symphalangus syndactylus. Classification (NCBI taxonomy): domain Eukaryota; kingdom Metazoa; phylum Chordata; class Mammalia; order Primates; family Hylobatidae; genus Symphalangus; species Symphalangus syndactylus. Next base: position 16,886,271 of record NC_072434.2, read on the forward strand.
TCATAGGAGACAGAGCCAAGGTTGTGAAATAAGGCAGCCTAGCTCCTTAGCTCATTTTCTTTTCTTTTTTTTTTTTTTTTTTTGAGGTGGAGTTTTTGCTGTCGTTGCCCAGGCTGGAGTGCAAGGGTGCGATCTCAGCTCACTGCAACCTCCGCCTCTCAGGTTCAAGCAATTCTCCTGCCTCAGCCTCCTGAGTAGCTGGGATTACAGGCATGCACCACCACCCCCAGCTAATTTTGTGTTTTTAGTAGCGGCGGGTTTTCACCATGTCGATCAGGTTGGTCTCGAACGCCTGACCTCAGGTGATCCACCTGCCTCGGCCTTCCAAAGTGCTGGGATTACAGCGTGAGCCACCGCACCCGGCCCTTTAACTCATTTTCTCATCCATTACACGATGCACAGAGTATTATTTTCCCCCAAAGCTACTAGGAGGTGCCTATGGAGTTTAAAATTTGCATAAATGTAAAGTACAATGTTGGCTAATGTGTTGGCTTTTTCCCCTAATATTTCATAGTTTCTAGAAATGCTTCTGATTATAATACCTAAATTCTTGCATATAAAAGCTGTCCTGGTGAGGACAGTGTTTCCCCTGCACTGTTGTTATCCAGGCTTATATTCTAGGTGTTTATTACTGGTTCTAGTCCTGTGTTTCTGGTAGCCAGGGGACGGGTTCCCTCCTATTCAGATCCTTCCTAACACAATATTACCATTGACTTATTTTTCCATTCTCAGAGGCTTCTCATCGTTGTAAAAAGTGATAATAAGTGAGGTTATTGATGGCACATGGACTTGGGGTGGGGGCAGAGATCTTTAGAGGTGCACCAATAGCAAAACATGACACAGCTGTGTTTTGAGATAAAATGTCATCTTACTGCTCAGGATGGACATTCCAAGAATATCAAATAAATTTCAAGTTTACTCTGGGCTGGGCACTTTTATATTTTATGTTATAGAATTCTTACTTAACCTTGAGATGTGGGTATGGAAAAGAAACTGAGGGCTCATAGCTAATAAGAGGAAGAACCGGAATTTGAAACCAGGTCTGTGTGACTTCAGATGTCTGCTATTTCACTGGCCTGTTATTGCCTTCTTTCCAGGGAGAGCACAATCCCCTAAAAAAGTGAGATGGCAACACACATCATCCACTCTTTCAGGTAAGTATTTGCAGTTCTTAGGGATAGGAAGTGTATGTGTCCAAATCAGGAAGCGAATTATGCTACCATCATATCACAATCTGATCAAAAAGTAAAATTCATCAATGTACCAGTCATATCTCTAACTAATCTCCAATTCTTTTCTGTAGCAACTGCACAGACTTTCTTTCTCTCTCTCTCTCTTCGCCCCCCAGCATTGAATGCTTATCCCAGACTGAAGTGCAGTGGCACAATCATAGTTCACCGTGTCTTCGAACTCCTGGGCTCAAGCAGTCCTCTAGTCTCAGCCTCCAGAGTAGCCAGGAATACAAGCACTTGCCACCATGCCTGGCTAGTTTTTATTTTTTCTAGAGATGGGGGTCTCACTATGTTGTCCAGGCTGGTCTTGAAATCCTGGTTTCAAGCAATCCTCCAGCCTCAGCCTCCCAAAGTGCTGGGCCCTTTTTTAAACAGCTTTATTGAGATAACTTACATACCATAAAGTTCACCTGTTTAAAACATACAACTCAATGGTTTTTATTTAAAGAATTGTGCATCATCACCATAATCTAATTTTAGAATATTTTCATCACTCCCCAAAGAAATTGTGTACTCATTAGCAGTCATTCCCCAATCACCACCTCCTGAGCCCTAGACAACCACTAATCTATTTTCTGTGTTTAGATTTGCTTATTCTGAAGATTTCCTATAAATGGTTTCATGCGTTAATGTGGTATTTTTGTGACTGGCTTCTTTGACTTAACATGATGTTTTTGAGGTTCATCCACATTGTGGCATATATCAATACTATATTTCTTTTTATTGCCTGCAAAGTCTCCTTTAAAAAACCCTTCCTTTATTCATAAATGTGTTTTGAATTTGGGCTGACCTCTCCAGTGAGCCCAACCTTGACCAGAGCCTGTTTCCTGGCGAACCAGCTTCCACATGTGACAAGGACAACGTCAGAACAGGACAGACCAACCTTGGGTTCCTTTCCTGGCCGCTGCCAGTAGAAATCCCAGAATTTCTTCAAAGGACAAGGTGTGGCTCTGTAGATGGCAGGAAGGGAATGACATCGGGATCTGTCGTGGCAGGGGCCAATGGCACCAGTTCCTCACTCTGTTTTGTTTTTGTTTTGTGTCGAGTTTAGATTTTTAGATTAAAGGTTTTTACTCAAAAGCTGCTTCTCCTCCGAAAACCATTTGAAACGTTATACAGCTGGCTGGCTCAAGTTTCTGCAACCAGAAAGCTTGATTCTGCTGCCACCTGCTGTCTGAAGCCAGAAACAATTTTGGATAAGAGACCTTGTTCAGAACATGTTCGAATAAGGCATGAGTTGCAGTTCTGAAAAGGCTTTTTCCCAACGCTATGCTTATATATTTAGGTCTCTTCTTTATGTCTGTATTTTTCTGTTTTCTGCCTAAAAGTTCTGATCCCTTGAAAACCCACCAAAAGAGTGTTCCACTAAAGCTTTGTGAATATGAAAAGACCCATACAAGCTTTTTTCCTTTCTTTAATCAGGCCTCAGGTGCTACGATTGTTCATTTCTTTGCTTCTTTCCCTCTCTTATGTCCTTCTTGCCTTTCATAGGCATTTGTTTAGTGTTTATTATGTAGCAGTTTTTGTGAGAGCTGTGAAGGTATAAAATGTGAAAGACTTGGGTGATTGCCTTTGAAGAAATTACACTCTGTGTGGTGGTTATGCCCAGATAGCCAGGATGGCCTGCTGAGCAGTGAATCCCCTAGACTTTTTTCTATGAAAAGAAGGCATAATTCTGCACATATTTTTTACTTGTTTTTTTTTAATCTTAAAATACTTTTTGGCGATCCTTCCATGCCACACAAATCTATTCCACTTAATATAGAATTTCACTGTATTTATGAATCATGGTGAATTAAACCTTTCTCCTATTAGTGGGCATTGAGATCATCACTGTTTTACTTTTACAAACAATGTGTAAGGGAACTTCCTTGTACATGTCTCTTGGAGGTACATTTCTGAGTATTTCTTTAGGATACACACCTGGAGGTAAACTTACTGAGGCAAAGGTATCTATGTTTTTCATTGTAATAGATACTGCTAAATCATCCTTTTCAAAAAGCTGCCCAATTTACGCCTCCACCATCGGATTCAGATTTCCCATTTACACACAGCAAGATGGACACTTTATATTTTCAGGCTTTAGTTTCGGCCAATCTGATGAATAAAAATTGGTATTTCATTGTTTTAATTTGTCTTTCCCTGCTTACTTAATAAGATTAAGAATATATTTTCATATGTTTATTGGTTATTTGTATTTTCCATTAATTGTTGATATCTTTTGCTCACTTTTTGTATATTGCTTTGTCTTTTTTTCTTATTGACTCTTAGGTGCTCTCTATATATTCTGGAATTTTTCTTTTTTTTTTTTTTTTGAGATGGAGTCTTGCTCTGTCGCCCAGGCTGGAGTGCAGTGGCATGATCTTGGCTCACTGCAAGCTTCGCATCCTGGGTTCACGCCATTCTCCCGCCTCAGCCTCCCAAGTAGCTGGGACTACAGGCGCCTGCCACCACGCCCGGCTAATTTTTTATATTTTTAATAGAGACGGGGTTTCACCATGTTAGCCAGGATGGTCTTGATCTCCTGACCTCGTGATCTGCCTGTCTTGGCCCACCAAAGTACTGGGATTACAGGCGTGAGCCATCGCGTGCAGCCTATTGTGGATTTTAATTCATTGTTAGGTTTGCTGCAGAATGCGCACTGTATGTACAATTTCTTGTTCTCACAGCAACCACGGAAGGTAGATTTTGTCATCCCTGTAGCAGAATTGTCCTATCTGAGCCTAAATGTCCACTGGGCATGTGGGACATGTGATCACCCCTGTCCCAAGCATATAGTTGTATGATCTGATGGACAAGAGACTTTTCTGTGTGCACATATGCATGTGCATGTGTGTGTGTGTGTGAGAGTGTAAGAATGGAGAAAGTTCCAGAACAGGTGTCTTGGAGGCAGTGGGAAGAAGAGAGGGAGGGAAGGGAGAATGGAAGAAGGGAAGGGAGCATGGAATGGTATGGTGCCTAGTCTCCCAGCCTAGCCTCGGTTTGGTAGAGGGAGCTGTGGGGGCATCAGGGGCAGGCAATGGTGTTTCAGGGCCCAGGTGACAAAAGCACAGTGCAAAGTGAAAGGAGAGGCATTTTTCCTGTTTCTCCTAGAACACAGCAGAACCACCTGGCAGGCCTGCTGAGCAGCAGCAGTGAAGTGTCAGAAAGGTGCCCCCTCCTGGCAGGCATGGCAGTGGTGGCAGTAGCCAGGGGTCCTTCCCAAATAGCTTGTCAAGAGAACGTGGGCATCTATGAGAGACCTCCTCTAGGCACATAGAAATAACAGAGGAGATTCTGTGGTTATGCAGCCAGGAATCAAGTGGTCAGCATATTATTGTGCTGGCCTCACTGTTACCCATGGGCATGGGTGGCCCTGAAACATTTAGCTTACATGTACGGGGGGACATTGAAGCCCAGAGAGTTTAGGTAACTTGCCCAAAGACTTCTAGCAAAGAAGTATTGAAGAAGCCAAATGTCCTACATCTTTGTAACTTTTTTTTAAATTAAAAAGTGAACTTTAATGTCGAAAATGCAAACTGTAACCTTTCAAATATGGCTCCCAAGAAGGATCATAAAGCAAAATCAGAAGAAATGATTCCTTGAATATTTTTATGAAGCTGGACCTGAAAAGGATAGAGCATTGACAGATTCTGTGTTAAAATCAACTCCCCACAACAGGACATGTAAAGTCCCAGGAGGCCCATTAGGGGAAAATGTCACAATTCCAGATTTTTTGTGGCTGTGCTGTAGAAGAGGCCTTCCCCACCCACTTTACCAGTAAAGCTGGGACTCCTGCCTCTGCAGGTCACAGGGGAATCCAGCTCAATTAGACTTTCCCCCAGATTCATTCAGATACAGATGTTATCAAGACCCCAAAATTACCTGTCCCAGGCTTGATTCAGAAATCTCATACATCACTCATTCAACCTGTCAACCAACAATCACGAGTTTCAATTTGGGGTCTCAGGCACTGTCCTAGGCTTGAGAAGGATAAATAGATAAAACCTACTGGTTCTGCCTCAAGAATTTTACAGTCCAGTGAGGGAGGCAACAGGTAAATGGATATTTACAGCACAGCAGTAAGTGCTATGAAGAGGGGAGCCCAAGACCATGAGATCCTAGAGGAAGGTCAAGTAATGAAAATTGGGGAGAGGTCATTTTAAAAAAAATCTTTTTTTTTTTTTTTTTTTTTTTTGAGATGGAGTTTCACTCTTGTTGCCTAGGCTGGGGTGCAATGGCACAATCGTAGCTCACTGCAACCTCCACCTCCAGGGTTCAAACGATTCTCCTGCCTCAGCCTCTGAATAGCTGGGATTACAGGCACGCACCACCATGCCCAGCTAATTTTTGTATTTTTAGTAGAGACAGGGTTTCACCACGTTGATCAGGTTGGTCTTGAACTCCTGACCTCACGTGATCTGCCCACCTCGGCCTCCCAAAGTGCTGGGATTACAGGCGTGAACCACTGTGCGCAGCCAAAAAAAATTTTAAATTGTGTATATTTGAGGTTTATAGCGCAATGCTGTGGGATACATATAAATAGTAATATGATTACATTTATGAAGCAGATTAATGTTTCTATCATCTCAAATAGTTACTTTTTTGTGACAAGGGCAGCTAAAATCTACTTATTTAACACGAATTCCCAGTATGATGCAATTTTTTTAACTTTAGTCTTCATTTTGGACCTTAGATGTGGAGACTTTTCATATTTTGTATCCTTTGACCTACAGTGCCTCATTTCCTCTCCCCACCACCCAATCATGGTAACCACTGTTTCCTTCTGTCTGTGTATTTGAGCTCTTTTTAAAATGCCATGTATGAGTGAGATCATGCAATGTTTTTCTCTCTGTATCTGGGTTATTTCACTTAGCCTAATGTCCTCCAAGTCCACCCGTGTTGTGGCAAGTGACAGGGTCTCCTTTTTTTGACTGCATAATGTTCCGTTGTATGGGGGGAGCTTCAAAAGGTTCATGGAAAAAAGATAAAAATTGAAAATATAAACTATTTCTCAACATAATCTCTATCAAGTTCAAGATGCTTTTGAAAGCAATGATACCAGCCATTTAGTCCATCTCTGAAGAACTGAGGGTCTTGGGAATTTAACCACATCAATGCAGTCCTTTTTACATTATTAACTGAAGAAAAATGGGTGTACCTTATAGGGTTTTTTTAAGAGTAGGAAACCAAAAAATGTCAGAAGAAGCCAAATCAGGACTGTAAGGTGGATGCCTAATGATTTCCCAATGAAACTCTAAAAAGATTGTCCTTGTTTGATGAGAGAAATGAGCAGGGACATTGCCATGGTGGAGAAGGACTCTTTGGTGAAGCTTTCCCAGGGATTTTTCTGCTAAAGCTTTGGCTAACTTTCTCAAAACACTCTCATAATACGCAGATGTTATTGTTCTTTGGCCCTCCAGAATGCCAACAAGCAAAATGCCTTGAGCATCCCACAAAACTGTCGTCATCACCTTTTCTTTTGACCAATCCACTTTTGCTTTGACGCGACCATTTCCACCTCTTGGTGGCCATTGCTTTGGGCTTTGTCTTCAAGATCGTACCTGTAAAGCCATGTTTCATCTCCCATTACAATTGTTTTGCTTTAGGAGCTTGATGTCACTTCTTTAAAATTTGGATTGAAAGCTCTGCTCTTGCCTGCAGCTGATCTGGGTGCAACGGTTTTGGCACCCATTGAGTGGAAAGTTTATTCAACTTGAATTCTTTGGTCAGATTTACGTAAGTGGAACCAGTTGAGATGTCTCTGGTGTTGGCTATTGTTTTTGCTGTTAGTCATCAATTCTCTTCAATTAGGGCATGAACAAGATTAATTTTTTCCTTGAAAATTGATGTGGATGGTCTGTCACTATGGGCTTCATCTTCAACATTGCCTCATCTGTTTTTAAAACAAGTTATCCATTTGTAAACTGCTGATTTCTTTGGGGATTGTTTCCATAAACTTTTTGTAAAGAATCAGTGATTTGATCATTCTTTCACACAAGCTTCACCATACATTTGATGCTTGTTCTTGCTTCAATTTTAGCAGAATTCATGTTGCTCAGACAGGGACTCTTTTCAAACTGATGTGTTATCCTTAGTGTCTCTAACTAGATCCTGACCAGACATGTTATAAACAAGTTGGTACTAGTTTATTTTGTTGTGAACAATTTTGAAATCCATACATAGTTTTTTTGTTTTTTTTTTTTGAGACGGAGTCTCGCTCTGTCGCCCAGGCTGGAGTGCAGTGGCGCGATCTCGGCTCACTGCAAGCTCCGCCTCCCGGGTTCACGCCATTGTCCTGCCTCAGCCTCCGGAGTAGCTGGGACTACAGGCACTCGCCATCACGCTTGGCTAATTTTTTTTGTATTTTTTAGTAGAGACATTGTTTCACCGTGTTAGCCAGGATAGTCTCGATCTCCTGACCTCATGATCCGCCCGCCTCGGCCTCCTAAAGTGCTGAGATTACAGGCCTGAGCCACTGCGCCTGGCCACATCGTTTTTTTTGTTTTGTTTTGTTTTTTTTAATAATACAGACTTTCCATGAACTTTTTGAAAATACCTTGTATGTACACCACAATACTCATTTTCTTTATCCACCCTAAATGTCAATGGGCGCTTAGTTTGTTTCCTTATCTTGGCTATTGTGAATAACATGACAATGAACAGGGGAGTGCAGACATGTTTACAAGGTGATGATTTCATCTCCTTTGGGCATATACTCAGGAGAGGGATTGCTGCATCATATGGTAGTTCCATTTTTAATTTCTTTAGGAACCTCCATACTGTTTCCTATAATGACCGTACCAATCTACGTTCCCACTAACAGTGTACTGTGGACCTGAAACCATAAAACGCCTAGAAGAGAACACAGGTGAAAAACCTCTCAACATTTGCCTCGACAATGATTGTTTCTTGAAACGGAGTCTCTCGTTCTGTCACCCAGGCTGGAGTGCAGTGGTGTAATCTTGGTTCACTGCAACTTCTGCCTCCCGGGTTCAAGCAATTCTCCTGCCTCAGCCTCCCGAGTAGCTGGGACTTCAGGCGTGTGCCACCATGCCTGGCTAATTTTTGTATTTTTAGTAGAGATGGGGTTTCACCATGTTGGCCAGGCTGGTCTCGAACTACAGACCTCAAATGATCCACCCACCTTGGCCTCCCAAAGTGCTGAGATTACAGATGTGAGCCAATGCGCCCGGCCTGATTTTTCTTTTTTTTAATATCACATCAGAAGCTCAGGCTACAAAAACAAAAATAAATAAAGGGGACTACATCAAACTAAAAAATTCTGCACAGCAGAGGAAACAATCAACAAACTTAAAAAGCAACCTATGGACTAGGAAAATATAATTGCAAACCACATATCTGATAAGGAATTAATATCGAAGATAGATAAGGAACTCTTACAACTCAATAGCAGAAGAACAAATAACCCAATTTTAAAAATGGGCAAAGGGCTTTTCTGCCTCCATTGCCACCATGGCGCCTGTGAAAAAGCTTGTGGTGAAAGGGGCCAAAAAAGAAGCAGGTTCTGAAGTTCACTCTTGGTTGCATCCACCCCATGGAAGATGGAATCATGGATGCTATCAGTTTTGAGCAGTTTTTGCAAGAGAGGATCAAAGTGAACGGAAAAGCTGTGAATCTTGGTGAAGGAGTGGTGACCATTGAAAGGAGCAAGAGCAAGCTCACCGTAACACTGGAAGTGCCTTTTTCCAGAAGGTATTTGAAATATCTCACCAAAAAATATTTGAAGAACAATAATCTATGTGATTGGTTGTGCATAGTTGCTAACAGTAAAGAGAGTTATGAATTACGTTATTTCCAAATTAACCAGGACAAAGAAGAAGAGAAAGATGAGGATTAAATTTTATTTATCTGGAATATTTTGAATGAATTCTTGAATAAAACTTGGGAACCAAAAAACATGGGCAAAGGATCTGAGCAGACATTTCTACAAAGAAATGGGTCACATCAGCTCATTGCTGCAGCAGTGGTGGAGTAAAAAGGTAGGTAATGAATGTGAGCAGTATGTGGGAGGTGTCTCATGTACTTTATTAGGGAGCTTGAAGTCTTCCCTGAAGGTAATAAAAATCCAACAATGCAATAAAATTTATTTTTCAAGTTCACCCTGGCAGCACTATCGAGAAAAATTTAGAAAGGATTAAGATGAGAGCTAGGGTCTGTAGATTAGCTTTTAAGGGTTGTCTGTTATATGTAAAATTTTGTGCTTATGTGACCATGTGATTCTTCCGTGGAGAGGTTCAGAGATATTGTTGGATTCTCAAAGGGCTCCATGGCCCAAATAGAGGAGGGTGATCATTAAGGCATCTAATGCAACTGTGATGATGAGAACATGAACCAAGACTGTGGGTGGTATGGCCAGGTGTAACTGGAATTTCTCCAGGCATATCAACCTGAGGGTATGGCTGGGGTACAAAATACTGTAAGCAGGATTATAGTCAAGCACTGCATAATGACATTTCGGTCAAATGGACCACATATATCATGGGGTCCCAAAAGATTATCATGGAGCTGAAAAATTCCTGTAGCCTAATAACCCTGTAGCTGTCATAAAGTCCTAGCACAATGCATCACCTATGGTGATGCCAGTATAAACAGACCCACTTGCTGCCAGTCATATAAGAGTCTAGCACATACAGTTATGTACAGTACATAATACTTGGGAATGATAACAAATGACCATGTTACTGGTTTATGTATTTACTACATATTTTGTTGTTTTAGAGTGTATTCCTACTTATTAAAAAAAAAAAAAAGGTAACTGTTAAACAGCCTCTGGGATGTCCTTCAGGAAGTATTCCAGAAGAAGGCATTGTAATCATAGGAGATGACAGCTCCATGCATGGTATTGTCCCTAAAGACCTCAGAGTGGGACAAGATGTGGAGGTGGAAGACAGTGATATTGATGATCCTGACCCTGTGTAGGCCTAGGCTAATGTGTGTCTTTGTGTCCTAGTTTTTAACAAAAAAAAAGTTGAAAAAATAAGAAAAAATTAAAAATTTAAGATAATAGAATAAAGATTATAGAATAAAGATATAAACAAAGAAAGTATTTTTGTACAGCTGTACAATGTGTTTGTGTTATGCTAAGTGTTATTACAAAAGAGTCAAAAAGTTTAAAAAATTAAAAAGTTTATAAAGTAAAAAATTTACAGTAAGCTAAGGTTAATTTATCATTAAAGAAAAAATGTGTTAAAATAAATTTAGTGTAGCCTAAGTATAGAGTGTTTATAAAGTCCACAGTAGTGTATAGTAATGTCCTAGCCCTTCACATTCACTCACCACTGACTCACTGACTCACCCAGAACAGCGTTGAGTCCTGCAAACTCTATTTATGGTAAGTGCCCTATACAGGAGTATACGTTTTTATCTTTTATACTGAGTGGAAAAAACAAAAACTGTTTTTACTCTCCTCTCACATCACAACCACAAAAGATTCCTGAGACCAAATGTATGGCGGTTTCTCGCCACCACCAAGCAAGCAGTCGATTCTACAGACGTGCTAGCTTGGTGTCCTCCAGTTCAATTCATTCTGATGCTCTCTACCTGGAGATAGTGTCAGATCACACAGTCCCCAAGACTGCCCCTACTTCAGATACCTGTCACAAGTCTGGACCTCTGGAACTTCTGACCAACTGGCTTTAAGTTGAGATTCCTACATCCTCCTCCTTAGGCTCAATTAATCTGCCAGTGCTGTTCACAGCACTCAGGGAAACACATTTGTATATTCTTTATAATATATAAAAAGTTATATATTATAAAGAATACCACAAAGGATGCAGATGCAGAGATGCACAGGGCGAGGTATGGGGAAGGGGCTCGGAGCTTCCATGCCCTGCTTGGGTGTGCCACTCTCCAGAAACCTCCATGTGCTCAGCTACCTGGAAATACCCTGTACCCAGTCCTCTTGTGCCTTTATGGAGACTTCATTGGGTAGTCATGATTGACAACCATGCAGGAATGGGCAAGAAGGGTATGGTCTAATACTACTAGACTGAGTGGAGAAACTCAGCAAGGCCTGTCTGTTCAGATTCTTCTTGGCATCTCTGTGCAGCATTCGTTCCTCCTGGGTGTGGGCAGGACTCCTTCCGAATTGGGGGTTCTTATGACCTACAATCAGATAGGGTAGGTAAGAGAATTTCTTTATGGTCACCTCCAAGAGAGTTGAGAGAATAGTCCTGCCTTAGGGAGAAAAAGGAGGGCAGGAGGTGGTCAGAAGGCCAGAGAGACAAATATTCTGTTTTCTGAGGCCTAAAGCACCCCAACATTATATAACAAGGGCTATGGGAGTTATGAGTCAGGAACTGTGGACGAAAGCCAATATGTATACCAAAATATCACATATACCATATTTTTACTGTACCTTTTCTATGTTTAGATATGTTTGGATATGCAAATACTTACCATTGTATTACAATTGCCTACAGTATTCAGTACAGTAGCCTGCTATACGTGTTTGCCACCTGGGAGCAATAAGCAACGCCATACAGGCTAGGTGTGTAGTAGGCTCCATCATCTACGTTTGTGTAAGCACATGCTATAAGGTTCACACAATGACAAAATCACCTATCAATGCATCTCTCAGAATGCATTTTTAAGTGGTGCATCACTGTATTTGGGGACTTTCTCCTTGCCCACTTATATTGCTAAAGGGTGAGGAGAGGCAGAAGTCCCTAGGGTGTTTTACCTATGGGTAAAACCTGAATTTCTGAGTAGAAATGTAGCTTTCCAGGCACTGAATTGACCCTCCATTTATAAAACCATGCCTCCAGGCATGGAATCTGCTACTCTGTGTGTGGAATCCCAATATCCAAACATGGAAGCTGGCCCTACAAACATGAAATCTGGCACTCCATGTGTGGAATCCCAATTTCCAGAATGGATTTTGACCCTAAAAGCATGGAACCTGGCACCCCATGTAAGGATCTCTATCTCCAAGCATGAAATTTAAACTTTCAGGAATGGAATGGACCACAATGTGTGGAATCTCAATCTCCCCATATGGAACATGGCTTAATAAGTATGTTGCTTGGCACTCCAGACATTAAGCTTGTGTCTCAGTCATAGAAGTTGGTCACCCAAGACATGAAACCTGGTGCTCCACATGCATGGAAGATGGCACTTCATGTATAGAATCTAAGAATATCCAAGAATGGAAACATGCAACAATCATGGAACTTGGCATTCCATGAAAGAAATCTCAACCTCTGAGCATGGAATCTGGCCCCAAAAGCATGTAATATGGCATTTCATGTGTGAAATCTGGAACTGATTTACATGTTTTAGATGTGAAGTCTACCTTTCCAAGTATATAATGTAGAAATCCATGAGCCCCAACCCTACAGGCATGGAACTTGAACCTCTAGGCATGACATCTAGACATCTAAACATAAATACTTGCTCCTTCTGTGTAGAATGTGGCCCTTAAAACGTGGAACCTGGCCTTCCCACATGGATTCTGAATGTCTAGACATGAAGAGTCTCCCCACTTGTGATCTTCCCCAGGCATTAAATATAACACTCTAGGATTGAAACCTTTACTTTTAGATATGGAACTTGACCTTTTAGGCATGGAATTAGGACTTCCAGGCATGCCGTGGGAGCCTGTGAGAAATCCCTCTCTCCAGGCTTGGAACCTGACCTTCTAGGTTGGAACCCGAATCTCGTGGCATGTCACCTGGCCCACCAGGTATGAAACCTAGCTAACTTGGTACAAAATCTCACCTTCCAAGTATGGAACTTGGAATTTTAAGTAGGAAACAAGACGTTGTATTCATGAGAACTGATCTGTAGAAGAGGAATCTGGTTCTCCAAGTAAGGAACTTGGCCTAAAATGGGAAAAAAATCTGATTTTCTGTGAGCAGAAAGGTAAATATGAAAGTAATTTGAGACCCACTAATAAAACTGGAACTTAGCACTCCATGTGTAGAATCTCAATCTCTAAGCATGGAGACTGGCCTTCCAAGTATGAACCTGAATCTTAATGTTCAAGCATGGAACATGACCATACACACAAAGAGACTGGAGCTTCAGATATGGAGTGTGGCACTTCTGTCACAGAATTTGGTTCTCCAAGCATGGCAACTGGTTTACCAGCATGTAATCTGCACAGTAGGTGTGGAACCAGTGCTTTTATGTGTGGATTCAGGCCATGTAGATATGAAATTAGGCTTTAAGCATGGCATGCATTGTAAACTGTGTGAAATTTCTCTCTTTCAGTTTGTAACCTGGCCTGGACTTCTGTGGAATTCGTGTATAACCTTAATGTCATCTGGCCTACCAGGTATTGAATCTCACCATCCAGGCCTGGAATCTTACTCTCCAAATATAGAATCCAGACTTCCAAGTATGAAACAAGGATTAGCCATCATGAAACCTGTTCTATAGAACCCGAATCATAAGGCAATCACCTGGACCTCCAATTATACAATGTGGTGGGCATTAGGCCTAGAATTTGACATTCCAAGTATGGAATCTGTATTTCTAGGCATGAAATATGGCCAAGAAAGTAATGAATCCTGATCTACAGAAGTGGAATCTTACGCTTCATGTTGGGATTTGTGTTAGTTAGAATTCCCCAGAGAAACAGAACCAATAGGATATATATTTACGTCCCAGAGTCCAAAGGCCAGAGAAGCAGAAGCTCCGGTGTCTAAGGGCAGGAGAAAATGGATGTTCCAGCTCCATAAGAGAGAGAACTTTGTCTTTTCTTAACCTTTGTGTTCTATTGGGCTGTTGTGGATTGGATGATGCCCACCCACATTGATGACAATGGTCTTCTTTACTCAGTCTATCAATTTAAATGTTAACCTCTTCCAGAAATACCCTCACACAGATACACCCAGAAATAATGTTTTACCAGCTGTCTGGGCATTCCTTAGCTCAGTCAAGTTGACACATAAAATTAACTATTGCAAGAACTTTACCATCTATAGGTAAAACCTGTCTTGCAGAGTGTGGAAATGTAAACTTCCAAGCTATTACTTCATCCTCCATTTGTAAAACTCTACCTCCAGGTATAGAACCTGGCACACCATGACTGTAATCTCAACCTCCAAGGATGGATCCTGACTATACAAGCATGGAACCTAGCAATCCATATTCAGAGTCAAAATCTCAAAGCATGGAAAATAATCATAATAGGCTGAAACCTGAAATTACACACACAGAACTTGTGTGCCATTCACAGAAATTGGATTTCCTTGCATGGAATCTGTTATGCCAGGCATAGAACCAGGGACTCCATATGGAATCACAATATCCATGCATAAAATCTGGCCCTGCAAGCATGCGACATGGCACTCTATGTGTGGAATCTCAATCTTCAACATGGAACAGCCCCACAAGCATAAAACCTAACACTTCATATTTGGAATCTCAGTGTCGAGCATGGAACATGACCTTAAAAGTGTGGAATCTGGTGCTCCAGTCATGGCACTTGGCATATTTATTATAGATCTTGGCTTTCCAAGATCAGGAACCTAATTTCCCATACAGGGAAACTGGCAGTCCGTGTACAGAAACTCAATCTCCAAAAATTGAACCTGGCCCTAGTAGCACAGAACTGGGACTCAATGTATTAAATCTCTAACTCTAAGCATGGAACATGGCTTCACAAGTGTATGACCTGTCACCCCAGACATGAAACCTAGAGTTTCAGTTGTAGAAGTTTGCTCACTAAAACATGAAGCTTGGCCCCCAAACAATGAACCTGGCACCAGCTGTTTGGAATCTCTACTCTAATATGGAACATGGTCATACTATGGAACCCAGGAATCCATGTATGATACTTCAATATCTAGGTATGGAATTTGGCCCTACAAGCATAAAATCTGGCACCCCATGTATGGATTTCAATAATCATCTAACCTTGCGGTCCATTCATGGAATCTGGTACTGCATTTATGGAATTTCAATCTCCAAGCATAGAATCTATATACTTAAAGCGTGAAACTTGGCCCTATGAGCATTCGACATGGCACCCCATGTGTGGAATCTCAATCTTCTAGTATAACATGGCCTTATAAATGTGGAATCTGGTATTCCAGGCATGAAACCTTGGGTTTTAGTCATAGAATTTGGCTCTCCAAGACTTAAAAACCTATTTCCCCAGGCGTGGAACCTGGCAATGCATGAATGAATTCTTAATCTCTGAGTGTGAAACTTGAACTACTAATGCTGCAATTGGTACTTACTATATAAGAACCTCAATACTCAAGCACGGGACCTGGCCCTAAAAGCAGGTAACTTAGCATTATATGTATAGAATCTCAAAACTCCATCCATGAAAGCTGGCCTTACCATCATGGAATCTTGCACTCCATGTATGAAACCTAGACTTGCAAGCATTTCATTAATTGGGATCTCCATATAAGCCCCACCCCTACAAACATGGAAACTGGCACTCTGTATATGAATTCTCAATCTCCAAATATGGAACATGCCCTTACAACTGTGGAATCTGTCACTCTAGCTAAAATTCCAGGCATGGAACCTGGCATTTGAGTCACAGAAGCCAGCTCTACATGCATGGAACCTGGTCTCCCAGATATGGAATCTGGAACTCTGTGTGTGGAATATCAATCCCCAGCCATTGAACCTGACCATATAAACATGGAACCTATACTCCATTTATGAAACATGGACTTTCAGAGATATATTTAGCTCTCCTAGGTGTAAATCCTGCCTTTTTATGCATATATAATCTGCTTTTCCACATAAAACCTGGCTCTATAAACATGGAAATTGGGTTTCCAATTATGAAACCTGACTTTCCAGGGTTGGAAAGTAGCTCCTGATGTGAATCCTGCCTCTCTAGGTATAAAACCTGATTCTTTAGTTGTGGAATCTGGGCTTCTATATGTATGCCTTGGTGATACAGTTATTGAATTAGACCTTTCGAGCATAACATGAGTATGAAATCTCTCTCTCCAAACTTAGAACCTGCCTTGTGAGGGTGGAACCAGAACCTCCTGAAGTGCCATCTAGCCCACAAGTAAAAAAATTCAGGGTAAGGTTAAGTGACTTTTCCAAGGTTAAACAATTGATTTTCTGTGGAGCTGGGGATGGAATCCAGGTCTCCTGATTCTCAGCCAGTGCTCACTATAGAGATGGTTGTTCTGCTTATCTTTCTTGAGAATGGTGTAGCGAGGGAAAAGAGAACTAGACAGGTGGACAGGAGTCAGAACATGCAAAGTCTGTTGACAGCATTGCCCTGTCTGTCCTGTCTGCCTCTGTTGCCCTTAGACAGATGGCCCAATCCCATTGAACTTTACCACCCCCCTTTTCACGCAAAGGGGGAGTCAGACAAGATGGTTGCTGAGACCAGTTCCAGCCCTGGCATTCTGTTCTCTGCCTCTATGTTATGCTTCTCTTTATTAAGAGCCTCTTCTTGTCTTTGAGCAGCGTGAGACTGAATTGGTCTGGGGCATATCGAGCCATCTAAGCAAGGAGCAACAAGGAGATTAGCTTTGATCCTGCCCTGACACCCTCCTCCCTCCTGTGGTTTCCTCCATTATTTCAGCTGTTGGCCATGGAAGAGATTTTTGTATTTGGTTGAAGTGTCCCATTCAACCCAGAAAATCCAATAGCATTTTAAAAGATCCTGACTTTGGAGTTAGCCTCATAGCTGCCTGGGGTGCCACACGATCCCTCTCTATTCAAAGGCCTGTTCTTGTTTTCCATTTTACAGCTCATGTCCTGGACTCTTCTTTCTGCTTGGGTGGGGTTGACTGCCTAAGGGACTCAGGTCCTATTGCCACTTGGATCTAAGCAGGGGAGGCTATTAGGGCCAGGGGAGGGAATCAGACTAACCAAAGAGTTGGGGGAGTTGTTAGGGCATCTCCTGTCCTTTTGCCTGAGGGTAACCACTCCCCTCCCGCCCTGCCCCCCACCCCCAGATGGAGTCTCTCTGTCCCCCAGGCTAGAGTGCAGTGGCACGATCTTGGCTCACTGCAAGCTCCACCTCCCGGGTTCACGCCATTCTCCTGCCTCAGCCTCCCGAGTAGCGAGACTACAGGTGCCCGCCACCACGCCCAGCTAATTTTTTATATTTTTAGTAGTGACGGAGTTTCACCGTGTTAGCCAGGATGCTCTCGATCTCCTGACCTCGTGATCTGTCCGCCTCGGCCTCCCAAAGTACTGGGATTACAGGCGAGAGCCACCGCGTTTTAACTCTTTGTCCTTCATATGCCCGAAACATAAACTTCTAGTGCTTTTTCTTCACTTATCAATTTTGGACGTTATCTATTTATTTTCCGCAATGGTAGGTAACTCTTTCACACACTGATGCTTCTCAGCTCTTCTCTTCCATCTTCCTAATATAATATCTAGGCTTTTATGACCCTGAACTACTGTTGACCCCAGAATAAGTATGCACTATGCCATGATTACATTTCTTTTCCTCTCTAGCTTTTCTCTGCCCCTAATTTCAACATTTCTTTCTTTTTCCTCATACTATTTGCCTTGATCCTTGCCGCATTCTCTTCTCTCCAAACCTCCATCATCTCACCTATTTTATCTGCCACCTTTCTTCCCAGAGATCTTGTACACAGAGTCCTTTGTAGAAGGAACACATTCATTTGTTTAAAAATAGACATGGAGTGCCCACTGATAGCCAGACCTGCTTCAGTTAATTTATGAAGTCATTAAGTCATTGCTTTCAATAACCATATGCTGAGTGCCATGCATGAATAATACAGAGATAAATAAAATATAGCGTTTGTGCCCAAGTAGCTACCCTGTCTCTTTCCCTCACCTGGGTCAGGATCTCTCTTGTTCCTGGTACCTAGCCCAGTACTTAGCACATGGGTGGCCCTTAGTAAATATTTATTGTTGAGAACATTATTGGACCCATTTTTCAGGCCCATCTTCACTCATCTCCCCCGAATGTTGCTTAAATAGGGATGATCCTGGTGTCATCCCTATTTAAACCCATGGCACAGTGATTTAATCTCAGAGGTGCTCAGTGCAGGTTTCAGGTTCTCTTCTGCCGTAGCCCTATTATTGCATGGCATGCAATCCTGCCCCACTTCCAGCCCCAGATAAGGTTTCTTGAGCTGCATCCTCTGGCACAAAATCCTTCCTATCCCCAAGGGAGGCAATGTATGGGTCCTAGGATACCATTGAGAACAGGGAACTAGGCATCTGCTCTGATGTCCTCATTCTCTAAGCCTAAGGCAGTCCCAGCCCTCCTCCAAGTCTCTGTTTCCCTGGCAGCCCTGCGCTTCCTCCCCATTTCTGTTTCCCTGGCTGTAAAACTCTGAAGCAAGGCCTGCCCTTCTCTCCTTCCCCTGCATGCAGTTTAGGACCAGGTGGAGGTTCTTAGCTGTGAAAGGCCTCATGAGGACTATTAATGTACTCTTTAGAAGGATTTTGTTTCAGCTCAAATGCATTCTGCAAGGATTTCACAGTGACAAAGAGGTCGTGTATGTGTTGCGAGACAGCTCCCTTCTCTTGCCCTGAGGGAGTTTGCACCTGCTTACTCAGGACAGGCTTTTCCACAGACTGTCCTCCCTGCTGTCCTCCCACCTCAGGTGTCTGGTTACTGCCAGAACCATTTATTCCGACCCTCCATCTGGCCAACAGATTAAAAATCCCCCACAATGCAAAGGGCCACTACAGATGGCCGTGCACCTGGGAGTCCCGAATCCCTGGGCCGCAGGACCTGGCGTTGGACTTCCCTGCTTGGCTGACAGCCTTGGAACCTCCAGTTCATCTAACAGGGAACTGTAAAGCCAGCCCCTCATTAGAACAGCCTGCAGCCCAAGTCCACACTGAAAAGAGGTGGAGGTGCTAAACTGATGCCTGTAACTTAATATCTGGTGAATTCACCCACGCAGTGCACAAGAGACGCGCACTCAGCCACCGTATGTGACTGGCACTCACAGTTCTTCTCCTCCCGAAAGCTACAGCTGCACACAGTGTACCCCATGCAGCCCTTCTCAGCAACCCTCGGGAGACATTCTCATGACTCGTCACCATCTGAATCCCTCCCTCTCATCTGTCTCTGGTGAAGAACCTGAGTTCAGAGGCTTCCAATCTCTTTTCCACACGGCAGCCTTAAAAATGTATATACTTTCAAATATAAAATGAAAACAGAAATGTTCTCCCTCAGTGCTTGCCAGTGCAATTAGAATATGACTCCAGCTGGTTCCCATGGTCTAGCAGGGATGTGGCCCTGTCCACCCCACCCATGACTTTGTCTCAGGTCGCCCTGCCCAGCTCTCCGTCCTCCAGGAGCACTCCCCTCCCGGCAGTTCTGAGAACTTTTTCTCTTCCTTGGAGTGCTTTTCTCTCCATATGCAGGATGGCTGGCCTTCATTTTTCTGGTTTTGGCTTAAATGCCATCTTGGAGACATCCTCAATGACATCTCTGTCCAGAATAGTTCTCCCCACACCCTTATTCCCCCAGATCCCTAGCTCCCTGCTCTTTTTTTTTCCAGGGCTCTTATCTCAATTTTTAATTGTATATTATTTTTTGTTGACTTGTTGATCTTGTGTTTTCCCTGAAACAGTAAGCTCCTTGAGGAAAGGATCATATATAATCTAACCACACAGCCTCTGGCATAGTGCATGGCACGTAGTAGTTGCTTAACAAGTATGTGTTGAATGTCAAATGAACAAATGTCAGGAAACAAATATCAGTCATTTCCTGAATTCAGTGCCTTTTAGGGCAGTGGTCTCAGACTTTGTTGCACATTAGAGTCACCTGGAGAGGTTTAAAAATACCTCCATAGCCATTAAATCACAACCTCTAAGGGGTGAGACCAAAGCACCCATTTTTTAAAAAGTCTTCAGGTGATTCCAATGTGCAGCTAAGAACCCAGTGTTTACAGCAGTGCTTCTTACATGTAGTCCTGGAATAGCAGTATCAGCCTCATGTGGGGACTCATTAGATATGCACATTCTTAGGTCCTACCCAGATCTACTGAGTCAGAAACTCTAGTCAAGCCACTTTCCTGAGCCCTCCAGGGGATTCTGCGGCAGGCTAAAGTTTGATAACCACTGCTTTAAAGAAGGGCTCGTACTGTCTCTACTCTTCGCCTGGTCACATTTTTTGGCATCAACAATAGGAAAATGGGACATTCTTTAGCAGGATGACCACTGTCCCAGTTTGTGGGGGACTGTCCCTGTTTTACTGAAAGTTTCACATCCCAGGAAATCCCTCATTCCCCAGCAACCAAGACAGTTGGTCCCCCTACTATTTAGAACTCTTTTGATTGAAATACCAGATCCACCGGGCAAGTTGAGTAAAGTGTGATAAGTGCAGTAGTAGGTTTTAAAATGTTAATGTGATCTAATATCCCTGTGATGGCTCCTCTGAGTGCTGGGGGATAGCTGTGTGGCCATCAGGTATGCTTGGTCACCATGGCTCCCACTTCAGATGTCTGCAGAAAGCAAACATTGCTATCCCTTGCTTAGGACCACCTCACTTAGTGCTATACGTGGATAATTTGGTTTTGTTTTTCAAAGGAGGGCACCACAGCATTATAAAACAATTCTTAGAGACTCCCACTGCCACCTTTGTAGTCACATAAATGACTTAGAATAAAGTGAAAATAGAGCTGTCTATTTCTTGTACAGGCAACAAAATGATGACATTGTTCACAGGTTGCAAAGGCCTCATCTGAGAGCAGCAGGAACTTATTTTTTTTTTTTCTCCCTCTCTCTTCAAAATGTATTTACTTTTAGATTTTCCAGTTAGCTGGGTATGCTACAGGGAAGCCCAGAAACGTGGCTTCAGATTAAAATTGCAAACCTGGATCTACCTGACTTCTCTCCAAACCGATGTTTACAAATGAATTTAAAACCTAAATGCCCAAGGGAGCAAAGAAAGAATTCCAAGTTCTTTTAACTCAAAGGCTGGATTCAAGGTGAATTTAAGCTTTCTGATGGTGACAGCTAAGATTATTTGGAGGTGGTTTATGACCAAGGGAGAAAATGATGACCTGCCTAATTCTCTGCCCTCCAGAAAACCAGTCTCTCAGCTGAGACCACTCAAACAGATGAAATGAGAGAGTTCTCTGACGCCCCCTCGCAGGATGTGTGATCGGGGTGGCTCATATGTTCAGCCGCTGGGTGCTCAAACCGCTTACAGGAAGCGGAGCATGCAGACAGTCAGGTGCAGGAGTCAGGGTGAGCGCTTTTTGGGCTCTAGCCCATGGTTGTGTCTATGGGTGGGTGTCTGCGACTCCCAAAGCCCAAGTGGGCACGTGTTACAGTGTTCTCTTTTAGCCTTGCTGTCCAGGGATGGCTTAAGTGTTAGACAGCTCAGTAGACATTCTTGGTACCCAGGTCATTGTCCGGTGTCCAGGAAGAATCAGGTCACACACAGACTTGAAGGATGAATGCAGGGGTTTTATTGAGTGGTGGAGGTAGCTCTCAGTGGGATGGATGGGGAGTTTGAAGGGGGATGGAGTGGGAAGATGATCTTCCTCTGGAATTTGAATGTCCAGTGGCTGATCTCCTCTCCGAATGCCCCCAGCTGAATTCCTCTTGATATTCAGACATTCCTTTCCTTCCCTCTGCCGCATGGTTCTGCCCTTCTTCTGCTTTTCTGTTTGTCTCCTCATCTCCCTCTGAAGCCTGGGGTTTATCAACTTTGGAGCATGAAAACAGGAATGCCTGTTTCCATTTAGGGCCATGGATTTCCAGGCTTGAGGGTGGGGCCTTTGCCAGGGAACTATCCTCTTCTACCCAGTATTTCCCTGTCTCCTGTCTATATCACAAACACATTGGCAAGTTCAACCTGGTCCAAACTCTGGGCCTTACCCTGCTTCAGAAAAGGAAAGGTGAGAACATTTGATTCAGTTTCAGGTCAGTCTTGTTGGCGAATCCTGACCATTGGAGTGGGTCAACATTCATCAAGTGTCTGTGTTGGTGGTTGCAGATGCTGCATCTGATGAAATTCTCACAGGAATTCTGGGAGGAGTGCACAACCAGTGTGAACACCTCCACTTGACAGGTGAGAAAACCGAGGCTCAAAGAAGTTCTTTGACTTGAACAAGATCACATATCTAGCATTCAGCAAAAGTAGGATTGGAATCTGATGTCCTGACTTCCAGTTCAGTGCCAACTGACAGCTATCTTAATTCCAGCAATCAGATTCTGGAATATTTCCTTGTTACTACCACCATCACCACTCTTACTATTACCTCTACTCTTGTTAATTCCTCCCCCATTACCATGACATTTGCAATGACTATTTTAGTATTTACTATGAACCAGGCATAGTCCTAAACCCTATTCACACGTAATCTCATTTATTCCTCTCAACAGCCTCATTTCATAGGGATGTGGACTGAGACTTAGAGAGGTTAAGTAACTTGCCTGATCAAGCTGAGGTTTGAGCCTTGGTCCATTTGGCTGTGAAGACTGAGCTCTAAAATAGCTATCATATAGTGCCCTCCTAACCAAATGCCATGCCTGAATCTCCTCTCTTTTTCTCAAGGTTGAATTCCTGCCTGGGTTATTTGTCTGGTACTGAAGTTCCTGGAATTCTGGACCTGCTTGGTTTCTCCCATCCCTTCAGGACATTCTCGTCTCTGACTCTGATTAGATCCCTGCTGCCCTCAGCTCATGACCACAACCTCTCCTTCACTAAGGGGCCTGTTAGCTAAACCACTCACTATCTATGGCTGCCAGAATTCTCTCCTTTGGGTAAAATTTCTACCTTCTCAGTTAAAATTTTTCCCTACCCGCTACTAGTGGTTTCTTTTGAGATGTATCCCCCTTTACCAAACAGCCAGTACTATCTACTACTACCATCTTCCTTATTTCTCATAACGCGGAATGAGGACAGCCCCAAGTCTCCTTACCCCACTCTGATGGGGGTACTCAACCTCCCGGTCTGTGGTCTCCAATTATGCCATTTCCCTTTCACAAAGGTCTAGAGCAATTTATTCTTTTTTTTTTTTTTTCTAGTTCTTCTTGAGCTAGATTTATTTATTTATTTATATATTTTTAAAATTTAAAAAATTTTTGTGGGTACATAGTAGGTGTACATATTTATGGGGTACATGAGATGTTTTGATACAGGCATGCAATGTGAAATAAGCACATCGTGGGGAATAGGGTATTCTTTCCCTCAACCATTATCCTTTGAGTTACAATCCAATTACACTCTTTAAGTTATCTTAAAATGTACAGTTGAACACTTTATCCTTAACTTCTCAGGAAAGGGGTTGGGAGGACCATCATTCATATGTTTACATGGAGTGGTAATTTTGTGAATGTTCATTTGTATGTCTGTCATTCTATCAGGAAAAAGGCTGCTGGGCACGTGCATTTTCTACTCTCTCTCCATTCAAGAAACAGAGAGGAGCTGTCTCCCTGGGAGGGCTTGGGGACCCTCTCCCCTTTCCTCCAAACACCCCACTACTTATCTGAGGGGAAGCAAGTAAACTAGTAATTACAATAACTGTGCTAAGTTTTATCCATGGTCTTCACCCAATGGTGTGGACTCAGAGAAGAAAGGGTCGAACCCTGCCTGAATAGTTAAGGGAAGGCATCATGGAGGAAGTGACATTTGAGTTTTGAGTTTTGAGGAGTGGGAAAGAGTTCTTAGTGTTTTAAGATTTCTCTGTGTTGAGATTTTACTATCAATTTATAGCTTTTCACATTTACTAAAAATTCCACCCAACCCAGCCCTTCAAACTTTATTCAATAAGTTCTATGGAAAAATGTTAGCTGGTATGGAGATGGCAAAAGAATGTAAGATATGATCATGACCTTTCAGGAGCTTACAGTTTTGTTGTCAGCATACCTACATCTGTAACAGTTACATAACTTTTCAAGATCGTTGGTTTGTTAAGTCCTTGAATAGGAACTGTGGCTATCTTGTTCACTGCCCTGTCTCTGATTCCTGAGTATTGTTATTGCCCTGTATATCAGAGACAGTATTGCCCTGTCTCTGATTCCTGAGTATTGTTAATACTCTGAATCCTGAGTATTATTCCTGGGATTCAGTAAGTCCTCATTAAAGTCTGACCAAGTATAGGAATGAATGATAAATGCTTAGTGAGTGGGGAAGATTTGATTTGGACCTGAAAGGCAGGGTCATGTTTGGATAAAGAGGGAAAAGCATACACTATCTTGCCTTCCTTCATGTTTTTTGCATGCAGGTTGGTGTCACCAACTACCTTACATGGACCATATTTTATGCATCGTTTATAGCCAAATTGATATGGTGTGGATGTGTGTCCCCTCCACATCACGTGTTGAAATGTGATTCTCAATGTTGGAGGTGGAGCCTAGCAGGAGATGTTG
The DNA here is from genome assembly GCF_028878055.3 of Symphalangus syndactylus. Lineage (NCBI taxonomy): Eukaryota > Metazoa > Chordata > Mammalia > Primates > Hylobatidae > Symphalangus > Symphalangus syndactylus. The sequence goes on from NC_072434.2 coordinate 16,910,768, forward strand.
GATAATAGGGGCGGATCCCTCATGAATGACTTGGTCCCCTCCCCATGGCAATGAGTGAGTTCTTGATCTGTTAGTTCATGCAAGAGTTGGCTGTTTCAAGGAGGCTGGCACCTCCTCCTCTCTCTCTTGCTCCCTCTTTTGCCACAAGACAGGCCAGCTCCTCTTCCCTTCCGCCATGACTAAAAGCTTCCTGAGGCCTCACCAGAAGCTGAGTGGATGCTGGTGCCATGCTTGTCCAGCCTGTGGAACCATGAGCCAAAGAAACATCTTTTAAAAATAAATTACCCAGCCTCAGGTATTCCTTTATAGCAACACAAAATGGACTAACACACAAAGAGAACTAGGCACTTAGTAAATGATCATACATGTCAGTTAGATTCAAGGGCAATCTAGAGTCTTATCCATCCTTACTGAAAAGCTACACAAATATTGGTGATGGGAAAGGATGAGACTCATGTGAAATGTTCCCAAGTTTTTTGTCTGCCCAAGCTGAGCTTATTTGTGTATAATCTGCATATTAGTGGAAAAACATGTGTTAACTGATTATCTACAGGGCACATGTGTGTGTATATAACATAGACATTGTCACCATGTTTATGGAGCTTACAATTCTGCAGTTGAATAAGACAGACAATACAGCCAAGCATTATTAGTTGATGATAACTTCAGTTGATGACCTCAAGAGTCTCGAAAGCATATTGAGTATTTTGCCAGGTTAATCTGGGCACATTCCCCGAAGGAGGAGAAAGGTCTCTAGCTATTATTATTATTATTATTATTTTTTTTTTTTTGAGACAAAGTCTCACTCTGTTGCCCAGGCTGGAGTGCGGTGGTGAGATCTTGGCTCACTGCAACCTCTGCCAGCCGGGTTCAAGCAATTCTCGTGCTTCAGCTCCTGAGTAGCTAGGATTACAGGTGCCTGCCACCATGCCCGGCTAATTTTTGTATTTTAATAGAGACAGGGTTTCACCATGTTGGCTAGGCTGGTCTCAAAACTTCTGACCTCAGATGATCCGCCTGCCTCGGCTTCCCAAAGTGCTGGGATTACAGGCGTGAGGCACCGCACCTGGCCTTTAACTATTATTGAAAGCTGTGATTATTAAGTTTCCCTGAAAAGGTCAGAATTTCCTAGAATTGCTCATTTTTCTTGTTATCCATGCTTTTCTTTTTTAGGCTGGTATAACAGTAGCTGTAGCCCCTTGCCGGGTCAGATTGCTGATTTGTTGCTTCTTGGAAGAATAACCCTTGCTTTGCTACTGATAGGTTTGTGTTATGGATACTCTGTGTTACTATTTGTTTTGTTAATATCAAACGGTAATGATTAGAATTTTGGAAGACCATTTCCCTGAGGTCAGGTTCTCTGGAGTATACCTGGGAAAGTGGAAAGTATAAACAGAGCAGGGGAGGGTTTCAAAATTCACTGGACTCGGATTGTACAACTCTGCCCTATGAATGAGCAAGAACTAGGTGGGATTCTATAGAATGGGATCTAGGTAGCTAGAAAGGGCAAAGGTGAAGCATTAGATGTATTAGCAGTCAGGGAGAAACTACCAAGCAAATCCAAAGTATTCTGTTTGTACTGGGAAAGTCTGGTTTGTGAATCCAGAGTCATTCCCAGCGGGAATAAAATTCTTCCTTTTATAGCTGTCCAACTCTCTCCCAAATCCTTTCATTCCATCCCCACTCTGCACTGCCAAGGGATCCCACTGTCCCACCACTAGGAAGTTATCCCTCAGGTTTAAGATATTTATAGCACCAGGCATTCTCTTTGAAAAATATAAGAGAAATAGTGCCTTATGGAAATGATTTTCTGTTTTTTTCTTTTAACAGAAAACTCCCTTTTTGTCCCTAATAATAAAAACTGCTCTGGCCGAAGCAGGGGCAGGGGCCTGGGCCTTCCCCCTTAGCCTCACCCTTGCTGGCCCTTGAGACACTTGGATGGAAGCCAGAGGCTTCCAGGAAAGCTGTTTCAAAAGCTTTGCTGCAAACCAACCAACCATACAAACTCATTATTGGGACAGTTGGGGAAATTTGAGTATTGACTGGGTGTTAGAGGATGTTTAGGAATTATTGCTCATTTTGTCAGATGTGATAATGCTATAATGGTTATGTGAGACAACATCCTGATTTTTTTAAAGCTTCTTATTTCATGATACTTGAGATCTGCAAAAAAATGAAGTGCATATGCGCTGGGCACAGTGGCTCATGCCTATAATCCCAATAGTTTTGGAGGCCGAGGTGGGTGGATCAGTTGAGATCAGGAGTTTGAGACTAGCCTGGCCAACACGGTGAAACCCCGTCTCTAGTAAAAATACAAAAATTAGCCAGGTGTGGTGGTGCACGCTTGTGATCCCAGCTACTTGTGAGGCTGAGGCAAGAGAATCGCTTGAACCTGGGAAGCAGAGGTTGCAGTGAACCGAGATCACACCACTGCCCTCCAGCCTGGGCGACAGAGCGAGACTTCGTCTCCAAAACAGAACAAAAGAAAAAAACGAAAATGAAGTGAATATGGCAAAATGAAAATAATGTTAAGTTGAGGTGGTGGGTTATAGGCTCATTATAATCTTCTCTCTGAAAAATGTAAAAGCAATGCTTCAAGCTGGTAGTCATAGGCATCCTAGGAGGGATAGGTTTATTGGCACAGTTTTCCTTTGCGACTTTGGGTGCCAGTCTAGAGCAGGGCACAGAGGGAATACAGGGGTCAGCTACATTCATCTGCTCACTCACCACCCATGGGTGCTGGCAGGGCATCAAACTATACCCTAAAACTCTCCCCCAGTGTAACTCTTTACTCAACCTAATTAAAGGATGTGTAACATTTTTTAACATTAGCAGCAGGGCTAACTCCATGCACATCCATCCCCACCCCCTGCAGCTGTCTGGCGCCTCCTGCCTGTCTTGTTTGAGTGGGCAAAATCCCCTCTCCCTACCCAGCACGCCGCCATTCCCTATATGCCCTCCCCTAAGCTAGCACCTGCTGCCTCAAAGAAATACTGAGCTAATAAAAGTGTTCCTTCTCCCCTCCCGTACCTCATCTCCCTCTCCTGGGCATTCAAGGATCTGAGGAGAGCACCTCTGGTTACTAGGAAGCTGCTAGATGCGTACTGGGCAATAGTACTGTTTTCTCATTTCAGAGATCCACCCGAGACTGCTCAGTGGCCGAACGCCAGCACTGTTCTCACATCTCCTTGCTCTGCCCTCTGCCACCAGCCAGCCCAGGAAGCTGAGATGTAGCATCAGAGAGGGAAGAGACTTATGAAATCAAGAAGTGCAGCCTCCCAAACAGAGCGAGGATCCCTGCAGGCATCTCTGATGGGCGGTCACCTGGTCCCTGCTGAAATGTTTCCATTGGAGATTGTTTCCACAAACATTTACATAGTACTCCTCTGGGTCAGGCACAGAGGAAGGCACTAATCAGGGTCAGAGCCCAGGGACAGTGAGAGCTCAGTAGCAAACTGCACCAGGACCCACCAGTCTCCTACTGCAGACCTCCGCAGCGGGGGCTGGAAGCCACAGCACCCAAAACTCCGGGCAGGCCAATCTCTCTCTAGTAGCAAAAAGGTGGCTGGCTGGCAGATGAATCTATCCCTTGGTAAGGATGCCACTGTTTGAGTTTTGCCTGATTAGCTCCTCAGTTTTATAATACCAGGAGCTCAGTTTTATTAATGGTCCTGGGGGTTATAGACCTGTGATAACCTAACCTCATAAGAAACATGCATGCTGGCCAGGCGCGGTGGCTCACACCTGTAATCTCAGCACTTTGGGAGACTGAGGCGGGCGGATCGAGGTCAGGAGATTGAGACCATCCTGGCTAACATGGTGAAACCCCATCTCTACTAAAAATACAAAAAATTAGCCAGGCGTGGTGGCTCACGACTGTAGTCCTAGCTACTCGGGAGGCTGAGGCAGGAGAATCACTTGAACCCGGGAGGCGGAGGTTGCAGTGAGCTGAGATCGTGCCACTGCATTCCAGCCTGGGCAACATAGCGAGACTCTGTCTCAAAAAAAAAAAAAGAAAAGAAAAGAAAAAAAGAAACATGCATGCTAAGAGGCCAATTTACAAATGAGTCATGAACAAGCACAGCTGTCCAGCAACCAGAATATTCATGTTTGCTTTCCAAGACACACATTTCCTGGTATGGAATTTATAACTAGGAGGTTGCTTGGTGAGCATGAAATTAGCTCAAAGGGCGGGGAGGGCTGTGGAAGAAGCTGAGAGAGAGCTACCCTTGGACTTTACAACAGAATACCTGTTTCCATAAACGGGGTTTCCCTTGAGTGGACTCTTTTCCTTGATATGCCTTTTCTGATAGCCACATAACACCATCTCAAAAGGTTACAACTTTCTTCATATCAGCTATATTTCTCATTGTGTTTTCCTGAGGTCTCCTTGTTACTCTGGGGGTGGGTAGGTGACTGTATCCTGGACAGCACCATAGCCCAGGGCTTTCTTCAGTACTAGTTCTGGTATTTGTATACAGATGTATAGGGGTGGGAGTGGGGGCAGAGGAGACAGTTTGGCAACTCTTCCCTTTTTCTAGATCTATGTGATGTTGACAGCTGTTATAACAGGGCTCATAAATGTAAATGCAATGGGGTCCAGGTACGTAGCATAAAGGAAACAAGCTGAATAAAACAATCTCAATAGAAACTTGAATATAAATATGCTTCTTTGTGCTCTTTTTCTTTTCTTTTCTTTCTTTTTTTTTTTTTTTTTTTTTTGAGATAGCATCTCACTCTGTCACCCAGGCAGGAGTGCAGTGGCATGATCTCGGCTCGCTGCAACCTCTGCCTCCCGGGTTCAAGCAATTCTCCTGCCTCAGTCTCCTGAGTAGCTGGGATTACAGGCACGTGCCATCATGCTTAGCTAATTTTTTGTATTTTTTAGTAGAGATGGAGTTTCACCATGTTGGCCAGGCTGGTCTTGAACTCCTGACCTCAAGTGATCCACCCGCCTCGGCCTCCCAACGTGCTGGGATTATAGGCATGAGCCACCATGCCCAGACTTTCATGCTCTTTACTACAAGAAAAAAATAATACAGACATGAAGATAATGGCAATGAATGCTCAGTGGGGTGAGTGGGCGGTGGTGAGTTCTGGGGACTCTGGTAAGCTGGGGCAGGCACGACCCTTTGCAAGATGACTACTGCTCAACTCCAGCAGACTGTGGCCAGGTGAGAACGAGGCCCTGAAGTTACCAGGTCTAATTTTTTTTTCAAGAGAAGTTGGTAAACTGGATTTTTAGGTGAAATCACTTGATTTTTAAATGTTGGCAGTCAACTCAAACTAATTTTAAAAATGCTTCATGATGCTGGGCATGGTGGCTCACACCTGTAATCCCAGCACTTTGGGAGATTGAAGTGGGCGGATCACCGGAAGTCAGGAGTTTGAGACCAGCCTGGTCAACATGGCAAAACCCCGTCTCTACTAAAAATACAAAAATTAGCCAGGCATGATGGTTCGTGCCAATAGTTCCAGCTACTCGGGAGCCTGAGGCAGGAGAATCACTTGTACCTGGGAAGCGGAGGTTGCAGTGAGCCAAGATCACACGATGTACTCCAGCCTGGGTGACAGAGCGAGATGCCATCTCAAAAAACAAAAAACAGATACAAAGCCAAAAAAAACTTCATTAAAGAAAACAAAACATATCCAGGCCAGATTCAGCATGCAACTTCTGCCTTATATATAAAAGGACCCCGTGATTAAATGTTTTAGGAAATGCTGATTTCAAAAAAAAAAATAGAAAAATATGGACAGATTTTTGTTGTTTTTTAATCATAGACATTCTGAGGGCCTTTCAGAGAGCGGTGTGTGTTTGAAGCTCCAATTCAGTCTCATTGGCTTCACTCAGTCACAGCATCTCCTCAGGTCAGTATCTAAAGACTGCCACGTGCAGCCATTTCCAGGTGATCCTTTGGCTTTGTGTCAGCCAATGACGTTTTCTGGCCCTTTCCTCTAAGTCAAGGGATGCATTCTCTGAGGACTCAGCCCTGCACACCTGATGCTGACTGCAGAGGAACACAGGAGCGGAAGCAAACTGCCCCAGCTCTGGAGGGATATTCACATTTTCTTTTGTGCAGCTCACTTTTCTAGATTCTAGAACAGTCTGGGCTGAGTTCAACTTTACCCAGAAGTGGCAGGCCCTCTGCCCCTGTCAGCCTCATCTCCTGTCAGTGTCTTCCCCCTTCTTACTTTCATTCCGTATTCAACATCCCATGTGAAATCCGGCTAAAAGCTCACCACCAACAACCCCTCCCAAAGGATCTCCTGACTTATTTCACCCACTATGCCTCCCTAGCTAGTCCTGACTACTCTATAGGAAGACTAGGTCCATATTTAGGGCTCAGCAAAGGAGAGGAATACAAAAAAATAGAAAAGAGCAGCTTTAGTAAATTTATCCAGAATACTGCAACTAGAATATCTAGAGAGAAGCTTGTAAAATTTCAGTATGCATATGAGCTTTCAGTATTGCTTTTTTTTTTTTTTTTTTTGAGACAGAGTCTCACTCTGTCCCCCAGGCTGGAGTACAGTGGTGCGATCTTGGCTCACTGCAACCTCCGCCTCCTGGGTTCAAGCGATTCTCCTGCCTCAGCCTCCCGAGTAGCTGGGACTAAAGGTGTGTGCCACCATGCCTGGATAATTTTTGTATTTTTAGTAGAGACAGATTTTCGCCATGTTGTCCAGGCTGGTCTTGAACTCCTGCACTCAGGTGATCCACCCACCTAGGCCTCCCAAAGTGCTGGGATTATAGCCATGAGCCACTGCACCAGGCCTGTGCTAGTCTTGATATCACTAGGTCGCCTGCTCCTCAGGATCTGGAGAAGACCCTCTGGAACCCCCACCCCATACACTCTGTGAATCCATATGCGCTTGCTTACTCCCTGTCACCTTGGCTCCAATGTGTAGCTCTGCCACATTCTGCATTTTGCAATTTCTTCTTCCTCTCTGCCTCAACATTGGCAGAAATATAGGACATGACTTTTTCTCAATCCCCTCCCCGTCTTCTCAAACGTGTCTACATGAGGCATCTATGTGTGGAGGGGAGCCAGGGATGGCATGTGTACATCACAGGGCCATTAGAGCACACAGCTAAAATTAAACTTCCCAGTTCTTAAAAAGCACAGGTACCATTCCTGCTGACTCCGCTCTGGCGTTCAGCCACAGTGCCGGCCCTCTCTCCCTCCTCCTCTCTCTAAGTCCTCCTCACTTTCCAAATCCTGTTAATTATTCATGTTACTGGTTTAACCATCTCTTCCTTGCTGCCTTCCAGACCATACCACTAGGGCCTTACCTCTATCTCCCTGGAGCTTATTAGGTCTTTTCCTAAGCAAAGGCAATTCTTTTCTAAGAGAGATCCTAGTGTTAGTTTCATGAATAGCAATTTTTCTAGGAACCTCACCCACTTGGCCTAGCCTTTGCCCCCAAGGGAGCCCCTGGAGCACCTTTGGGGAACGCTTGGGTTCCACTTTGAAAACTGATGGGCTAGATTACTTTTTACTTTTTTTTGAGACAAGGGGCTTGCTCTGTCACCTAGGCTGGAGTGCAGTGGCACATCCAAGGCTAACTGCAGCCTCAATCTCCCAGGCTCAAGTGATCCCCAGGGCTCAAGTGATCCTCTGGCCTCAGCCTCCCAAGTAGCTGGACTATAGGTGTGCACCACTATCTCCAGCTAATTTTTTTTTTGGTAGAAATGGGTTTCACTATGTTGTCCAGGCTGGTCTTGACAACAGACTGGTCCTGAGTTAAAGTGATCCTCCCACCTTAGCTTCCCAAAGTGCTGGGATTACAGGCATAAGCCACTGTGCCCAGCCAGGCTAGATCATTTTTGAGAGCCTTTCCATGTTTCAAGCTCTATGAGTCTATGATTCCTGGATTTCAAGTCTGTGTGACTGAAAAAAGCAGGCAGAAATGCAAAGCTGAGAAGAACGCTTGGCTTGGAATGGTGATTCTCAAGATTTTTACACTCAGAATCCCTTTATACTCCCTAGGAGAACCCCAAAGGATTTTTGTTCTTGTCCCTTATATCAGTCTTTATATGCTGTGTGATCTTGGTGTAGTAATTAGCTCCTCTGAACCTCAATGTCTTTCTTAAAATTAGGACTGAAATATCCACTAGGAAGGACTACGGTGAGAATTAAATGAGATAATGTAAGATCAAAGTAATTTTTCAATTCTGAAGGGTTATGTAAATATTAGTTGTTATTAGTATTATTGGTTCTATTAAGGAGATAATGGATATGCTGCAGCTGTATGTCACCTTCTCTAAGTACCCAGGAGCAGCAAGAAAGACTGAATTTTGGAGTCTTATCTGGAAAAGACTTGGAATTGTAATCCCCCACTTACTGACTGTAAGAGCATTGGGTAAGTCACTCAACCTCTCTGAATCATCTCAATTTACTCACCATTGTGGGGGAAAAAAGGAAAATAATACAGGGTTTATTTTCCAGGCTTATAGCAAGAATCTGGAATCATGCCTTGATAGAGCTGGCACCAGATAGATACTAAAAAGCAAACAAAATCTAGTCTGTGCTTCTCTCCAACGTACTGGTTCACTTAAATCTGCCCTCCTATGCAATATTTTGTCAGGAATATCTTTATTTCATCAAAAGTTCACTATGGAAATGTACCAGCAATTCCATTTTAGACTGGTCCTTTAAAAATATGGTTTTGGCTATACAATGACTTTTTTTTTTTCATTGAGGGGATCAGGACACCAGATTCTGAAGGTAGAAGTATGTTAAAGACCAGACTTGAATCTAAGCCAGATCACAGGAAGGGAACATGGCATGGACCAGTATGGGAGGCATCTCAGAGAGGGACATTATCTTTCTGAATGAGATTGCTCACCTACGATCCCACCGCCCTGAAGCCTGGCCTGCTGTACAACATTCAGACATCCTCTGTCCGGGCAGTTGCCAATCCTGGTTGTTGAGTGGAACTCTGACTTGGAATCTGTGCCCACAAATCTGGCCCACGACTTCCCCCTTTAGCTCTGAATTTTCAGAATTAGAGTCCCTCCTTAGGTTGGGTGTTATTTTTCAGAAGGCCTGTTTTAAACACCGGTATCACCTGAGAAGAGTAACAGCTCAGCATATATTCCTCAGCACGTAGCCCTAACAGCTCAGCATGGGTCAGGATATTGTGGAATTGTACCATCATAGGACCCTAAAAGAGGTACTGCAAGGACCTTAGTGATCAACCAATCTAACTACCTTGTTTTATATAAGAGAAAACTGAGGCCAGAGTGATGAAGTGACTTTATCAAGGGTATACTGAATCATTGGCAGTACCGAGAGGAGAACTCAGGTTTCCCCATTTCAGGTCCAGTGTTTTTTCCCCCATATCTGCCATCCATCCCTCATTCCAATAAAGGGCTATTGAGAACCCATTATGTGCCAGGAATTATGGTGAGAGCTGGGGATACAGAGGTGCCTAATAGACAACTTGGCCTTCATGCTGCCTGCCAATGCACATTGGCTACATGGATTAATGAACTCCCCTGCCCTCTGCCACCATCAGTGGGCACAGAATCGGTAAGTGTTGATGGGAAGATAAATGAAGAAGGATGTCTCTAACACAGGCTGTCACTTACCCATCCACCAACCCAACCTGAGCAGTAACACTTACTATGGCGGAATGCACATGAGAATATTGGGAACATGGCAGGAGTGTGTTTGCGGAGGAGCAGTTGTAGGGCAGGAAGTAGAAGGAAAAAAGAAGCACAAGTCTCTGAAAGCAGGCTTAGGAAGACACTGAGGCCAAACTTCCCTCCTCCTGTTGTAGCTGAAGGAGAGGAACCAGGCGTGTACTTGAGCCAGCTTAATGATGAGTCTTGCTTAAGACTCTACTTCTCTAGAGGATCAAGGAAGCTCTGGCACTGAATACAAGAATAGGAGGAAGCTGGACTCAGCAGCCGTCCCCAGCCTCCCACCTCTTGGGCTCAGCAGCTGTGCACCTCCCTGCTCCTGCACCCTGGGCCCCTCTCTCCACAGGGCTCCCAGCCTCAAACAGTCAAGCTCACAAGTTGGCTGGGGGCCAGCTTTCCCAGAAACTAGAAAGCTATGCTATGCATCTATCCTCTGTGAATCACTGCCCTCAGGTCATTAAGGAAACTTATTGGAGATCTGATAGCTACAAGGAGCTTAAGAGAAAAACTAAAACTTTTTCATGAACTGATAATAACTAGTTGAAAGTTTCAACTGTTCTCCCAAAGGAGTCAAGGGTGGTGTTACTTGAGCATAGTAAGATCGCCTCCTCTTCTAAGAAGTCATGTCAGAGAGCTAAGTACGTACCCCTGGAGACTCCAGCCCCATTGCCAATGAAACTATCTTATACTAACTCTGCCTCTCCCCACTTGGAGCTGAGGTCTGCCGGGGGGCTTCCAGGGAGAGTGTTCCTATTCTATAAAGGGCTACCCCTCTCTAGATTCCAGGATGCCTAGGCACTAGAGAGGGAAAGCCCTTTATAGAATTTCGCTGTGTTTCTGGCTGCCAGGATGCCTAGGCACTGGATCCCCTCACAGGCCTGAGAGCTTCCCAAAACCACTGTACACACATATACTCCTGATCCAATGGGGTGACTGAAATTCTTACCACTATTCAAGTCATTTCTCTACTCTCTAAAAAGCCCCTATAAAAACACAAATCATATACTATACAAATTATTACACAGCCCATCGTAGAAGTTTAGTTGGCTTTATTGGCTCCAGGGCTGAATGTTTTGCCCTAAAACAGTGAATCAGAATGACTGTGGGTGAGGCTTAGGCATTTTAGAATTTGTCCGGGAGATTTGAATGTGTAACCAGGGTGGGGAACTGCTGCCCTCACGGAGCGGTGCACAGAAGGGGAAAAAAGAGACTTAGGTCTCGGCCCTCCCCTGCTCCAGGCTAGACCATCTCTGCGCCATGTTAAGAACGCCATTTGTAGGCTGGGCGTGGTGTCTCAAGCTTGTAATCCCAGCACTTTGGGAGGCCGAGGCAGGCAGATCACCTGAGGTTGGGAGTTCGAGACCAGCCTGACCAACATGGAGAAACCCAGTCTCTACTAAAAATACAAAAATTAGCTGGGTGTGGTGGTGCATGCCTGTGATCCCAGCTACTCGGGAGGCTGAGGCAGAAGAATCGCTTGAACCCGGGAGGCGGAGGTTGCGGTGAGCTGAGATCCTACCATTGCACTCCAGCCTGGGAGACAAGAGCGAAACTCTGTCTAAAAAAAAAAAAAAAAGAACTCCACTTGTCTCTTTGGCTTTCAGTTTGGACTTCTGGAAAATGAGAGAATGGGACTTGATGATCTTCGAGGTCCTTTCCATAGTCCTCAGCCTCTTGGCCAGAACCAAAAGATGAGTCTCTTTCAACTGCAACATTTTGTGATTGTACAAGTTATCTTATGATTAGAAGAGCCAAATGGAGACTTTCTGGGAGTCCCTGAAGTCAAAACTGGCCAGGCTAACCCTCCTGTCCTTCATTCAGTTCCTTTTACCTGTTTACTGGCCATGAAACTCAGTGTTAAACCAACCTAACAGAAGGCAATGGCAACACCAAAGGCTGCTCCTAGCTATAAAAGGTGCACTAATCTTCGTAATGGTCCATGTTCCCCAGACCACTTCCTCCATCTGGACATTTATGGGATGGTGAATCAAGGGTTGCCCAGGAAGGTCTCTGTGCAATGCCAGCTCTGGCAGGTCACAATGTTCTGAGAGGGTTGTGAGTCCTAACCAAGAAGAGGCTTCTGCAGGGCCAAGCTCCCAAAGGCTTCAGGGAGAAAAATGTCCTTATTCACTTTCTTCTGTCCAGGTCACAGTATGGCAGAAGAAGGACACATGTCCTCACTCTTCTTTGGCAAATAATAATGCCAGAAGAATTTTGAACTCACCCTTTGGCTAAAATGGAAGATTGTTCAATAAAGATACATTGATAAATATGTATTCTGAGAAACACATTTTATTTTTCATGATAGGTCTGTTCCTGAAAACGTGGTGTTCAAGTTGAACGTACAAAAACAGAACTTCTTTCTTCTTCAATGGAAGTGACACCTAACAATTTGGATTTAGATTTCTCTGCCTCTTATGTCTACTACTTGATAATGTAGAAACCAACATTCAAATCCAGGGAAGCAAATCCTTTTTTAAAAGATTTGATTAAATTATCTGAGGATCAATTGTGCCTTGTTTTTTTATTTTTAACTATATTTTTGGGAGGGAGCTTCACAAACTCTTTATTATTCCCTTAAGATCCAACTTTTGGTTCTTATGACATCAGTTTCAGATGAGGATGCACAAGTCACTCTTCCCATTACTATATTGGGAGGGTGGGGTTCCGAAAATATGCACTGTGAGTGGTGAGTCTTTGCTAGAAGGGTACTATCTGCTCATCTACCAAAGGGAAGGTGAGTAGAAAATTCCTAAAACTAAAAAATCAAGAAGTGGCATTATATATTTGTTATTTAAAAATATCAAGGTTAATAGCAAATAAATCTACTAAATTGAGTTTAAAATGGTGATCTACGTCAAGAAATACCATAAGTCAAGTGAAAAGATCAGTGACAAAATGGGAAAAAATATTTGCAACTTAAATGTCAGACAAAGGTTAATTTCCATGGTATATAAAGTTTCTCAAAAAGGATAATTAAAAAGGTCAACAATCATAGAAGAATCAGCTAGAGATATCAATAATTATTAGAAAAAGAAATGCAAATGGCCTTTAACATTATGAAAAGATGTTCAACCTCACTTAAAAGGCATTCAAATCAAAGCTAAACTGAGATATTATTTTTGACTTATCAAATTGGCAAAAATCCAAAATTTAAGAATACACTGTTGGCAAGACTGGGAAAACAGACACTCTTATGCATTCCTAGTCATAATGCAAATAGGTTCAATCCCTACAGAGGATAATTTGGCAATATATAGCAGAATTGTTTATGCATGTACACTTAACCCAGGAATCTCACTTCTAGGCGCCTATCACAAAGACTATACTAGTGAAATATGAAAAGATACACACACACACACACACAAACATATATACATATATATCTTTATACATAGATCTATCTATCTATCTATAGAAAGAGGCAATTTATTATAGCACTATTTGTAACAGCAAGACTGGATACAATCAGAATGCCTGTCAAAAGTGACTGGATGAATAAAGTATGGTACTTCCATACACTGGAGTATTTAAAAACTGCAAAAAGGAAAGAGAAACATCTCTGAATTCTCCCATGAAGTGGTCTGCAGGATATGTTAAATGAAAAAAAGGATTACAAAAAATATACAGTATGCCACTTACATCAAAAATGCCTTGCCATGCCAGAAAGCAATAGAGCTATCAAAGAATACTAAGACTTTATAAAAAGGACTCAGGATAAAATGGTACAGCCAATTTTGAAAAAGTTTGGCAGTTCCTCAAAAACGTGAACAGAGTTACCACATAACCCAGCAATTCCATTCCTAGGTGTATACCCCCAAAATTAACAACATATGTCCACATGAAAACTTGTACATGAATGTTCATTAGCAGCATTATTTGTAACCTGCCCAAGGTGGAAACAACCCAAATGTCTATTGATTGATAAAAGATAAAATGTGGTATATCCATACAAGGGAATATTATTTATCCATAGAAAGGAAGTACTGCTACATGTTAAAATATGGATGAACCTTGAAAACACTCTGCTAAGTGAAAGAAGCCAGTCACAAGAGGCCACATATTGTATGATTCCATTTGCATGAAACACCCAGAACAGGAAAATCTGTAGAGACAGAAAGTAGATTGGTGGTTGTCAGGAGCTGGGAGTGGGAGGGGGAATGGGTAGTGACTGCTAATGGGTATGTGATTTCTTCTTCGGGTAAGGCAATTATCCTGAAATTAGATGGTGGTGACAGTTGCACAACTTTTTGAATATACTAAAAACCATTGGCCGGGCACGGTGGCTCACGCCTGTAATCCCAGCACTTTGGGAGGCCGAGGTGGGCGGATCACAAGGTCAGGAGATTGAGACCATCCTGGCTAACACAGTGAAACCCCGTCTCTACTAAAAATACAAAAAATTAGCCGGGCGTGTTGGCAGGCGCCTGTAGTCCCAGCTACTCAGGAGACTGAGGCAGGAGAATGGCGTGAACCCGGGAGGCGGAGCTGGCAGTGAGCCGAGATCGTGCCACTGCACTCCAGCCTGGGTGACAGAACCAGACTCCCCACCACAAAAAAAAAAAAAAACCATTGAACTGTACTTTTTAAAAGGGTGACTTTTATGGTATATTGAATTGTTTCTCAATTAAAAAGGTATATACTTTAGGGCTGGGCGTGGTGGCTCATGCCTGTAATCCCAGCACTCTGGGGGGCTGAGGCAGGAAGACAACTTGAGATCAGGAGTTCGAGACCAGCCTGGCCAATACGGTGAAATCCCATCTCTACTAAAAATACAAAAATTAGCGGGGGCATGGTGGTGGGCACCTGTAATCTCAGACTCAGGAGGCTGAGGCAGAAGAATCGCTTGAACCCGGGAGGTTGAGGTTGCAGTGAACCGAGATCGTGCAGGTGAACTCCAGCCTGGGCAACAGAGCAAAAATGTCTCAAAAAAAAAAATAAAAAGATATATACATTAAATTTTTAAAGTAAATATTCATCGATAAACAACAACACAAAAGGACTAAGGTACCAACATAAATCAGCTCCATTTGCCAAAGTCAGGACAATTTGAGCATCAAAGTAATAACTATAAGTGACTCAAATGTATAAAATATGTTTAAATCCATGATTTGGCCAGGAGTGGTGGCACATGTCTGTAATCCTAGCACTTTGGGAGGCTGAGGCGGGTGGATCACGAGGTCAAGAGTTCAAGACCAGCCTGGCCAAGATGGTGAAACCCCATCTCTACTAAAAATACAAAAAAAATTAGCCGGGCATGGTGGCATGCGCCTGTAATCCTAGCTACTCCAGAGGCTGAGGCAGAGAATTGCTTAAACCTGGAAGGACGGAGGTTGCAGTGAGCCAAGATCGTGCCACTGCACTCCAGCCTGGGTGACAGAGCAAGACTCTGCCTCAAAAAAAAAAAAAAAAAAATCCATGATTTGAAGAATTCCAGAAAACAAATTTATTATCTTGAAAACTATTAATAATAGAAAAAGAAGCATTTATTCTGTCTTTTCTGTACAAACTATGCCTAAGGATAACCAAATAGTTGATGAGAGAAGATTCTCTTTACAGAATTATTTAAAGTAATAATCAATGAAGGAATAATAGAATATGATCATTTTGCAATGCTGATGAATTATTGGATCTGTGCAATAATTAACAATGGCTGATAACATCACAAAAAGAGAGACAATCACACATTACATATCCCTGATGGATGCACCCAATAACACCTATGAAACACTCTTGCTAAAATACTAAACTAAACAAATCTAACCAGAATCTGATCAGGCATCAGCAAACAAAAAAACTTGTTAAACAACTTAACAGGGATGCAATTTTAAAAACATACATCGTGGGAAATTCTACAAAACAATCTGGTTTCTTCAGCAACAACACTGCAAGAACAAAGCATACAAAGGGATGGCAGTGTAATCTACAAATCACAGACCTAAGAGACACATTAACCAATGCCAATGCGTGAACCTTATTTGAATCTGGATTCAAACAAATAAACCACTAAAAATTTAAAGACAATAAAACATTGTTTTTAGACAATTAAGAAATTATGAACCCTGACAAAATATGTGACAATGTTAATGAATTATTAATAGTTTTAGAGATTGTGATGGTTAATTTTATGTATCAACTTGACTGGGCCATGGGGGTCCAAATATTTGGTCAAACGAGTATGTTTGTTAAACATTATTCTGGGTGTGTTTTTGGATGAGGTTAACAGTTAAATCAATAAGCTGAATAAGGCAGATTGCTCTTCTTTGATGCGGGTGGGCCTCATCCCATCAGTAAAGGCCTGAATAGAACAAACAGGCAGATCCTCCCTCGAATAAAAGGGAACTCTTTGTGCCTTACTGCTTACACTGGGAAATTGTTGTTTTCCCACCTTGAAGCCCCAGTTGGAAAATCTGCTCTCCTTCGGTCATCTCAAGCCTGCTGGCTTTCAGACAGGAACTGACACCATTAGCTCTCCTGGTTCTCAAGCTTTCAGACTCAGACTGGAACTATGTTTTGCCTCTCCTTGGTCTCCAGCTTGCCAACTGTAGATTTTGGGATGTCTCAGCCTCTATAAATTACGTACCTAATGTCTTATAACAAATCTCTCTCTCTCTCTCTATACACACACACACACACACACACACACACACACACAGTCTCCTATTGGCTCTATTTCTCTGGAGAACCCTGACTAATACAGGGATGGTAAGGTGTTGTAGTTATATTTAAGAGTCCTCATCCTTTAGAAATAAATATATGAAATACTTACAGATAAAATGATATGATGTCTGACATTTGCTTCAAAATAATCTTAGGATGGAAGGAAATGGTTAAAGATTTAGATGAAACAGAATGGCTATCTGTTGGTAATTGTTAAAGCTGGGTGATGGAAGCATGGGGTTTCCTCATACTATTCTCTCTGCTTTTGTATACGGATAAAGTTTTCTTTAGTAAAAAATGGAAGAAAATGAAAAATAGGAAATTGAAAAATATTAGTAGTATGGGGGAATTACTTTTTCTCATAACAGCTACTATAGAATCATTTGACTCTTTATAATATGTGTGTGTAAAAATAAGTATCTTTTAAAAATTAAAAAGTGAAGAGGACCTACCATAAATATAATATGTAATGGTGAAACTTTAGATGCATTCTCATTAAAGGTAGAAACATCAACAATGCCTGCTCTTTGACATTGTACTGGAGACTTAGCCTTCGCAATAAGACAAGAAAAAGAAGAGCTAAATAGAATGGGAGAAAAAAATTATTGTTGTTTGCAGACAATACTGTATGTATAGATAATCCAAAATTATTTATAAACTGCAGGAAAACTGCTGGATATAAGAGCAAGACACAAAAATCAACATTGTTCCCATATACTGGCAATAACCAATAGTAACTAGAAAATGTGGTATAACAGAATTATATACACAATGGCAACAGAAACTGTAAGGTACATAGAAATAAATCTATCAAAAGGTGGGAAGACATTTTTGAAGAAAATTATAAAACATTATTGAAGGACATAAGAATAGACCTGAATGAAATCATAAATGTATAAATTATCTCCCAACTTAATCTCTAAAGTCAATGCCTCAAATCAAAAACTCAACAACAGAACTTTTTTGGAACTCAATAAACTGATACCAAATTTCACCATTTCAAAATTGTGAGAAATATTTTAAAAATAAGAACAAAGGGAGGCTTGTTTTTACCAAGTATTAAGGCTCATTAGAAAGCTGTTGTACCCATGGCACATGGATACATATGTAACAAACCTGCACATTGTGCACGTGTACCCTAAAACCTAAAGTATAATAATAAAAAAAATTAAAAAAAAAAAGAACTTGGAGAGCAGTGTTTAAACCAAGATTCTTAAAAAAAAAAAAAAAAAAAAAAGAAAGAAAGCTGTTGTACCTAAAATAGTGAAATATTGGGACAGGGATAGAAAAATAAATTAATAGAATAGGCCAGAGATTCCAGAAATAGCCTCATATAGAATTTGAAATAATATATTATACAGATGATAGTTGAGAAATTATGGACAATTCAATAAATGGAGTAACTGGTTTGCCCTGCTAGGGAAAAAATGAAGTTAGATTCTTACTCCACACATAACACAAAAATAAATTCCAGTTGGATTAAAGCTCTAAATATGAAAAACAAGGCCGGGCGCGGTGGCTCACGCTTGTAATCCCAGCACTTTGGGAGGACGAGGCAGGCGGATCACGAGGTCAGGAGATCGAGACCACGGTGAAACCCCGTCTCTACTAAAAAATACAAAAAATTAGCCGGGCGTGGTGGTGGGCGCCTGTAGTCCCAGCTACTCGGAGAGGCTGAGGCAGGAGAATGGCGTGAACCCGGGAGGCAGAGCTTGCAGTGAGCCAAGATCGCGCCACTGCACTCCAGCCTGGGCGACAGAGCGAGGCTCCGCCTCAAAAAAAAAAAAATAAATATGAAAAACAAAAGTTAAATTTGTTAGAAGAACATACAGGGGGAAATATTTCTACTCTCAAGGTGCAGAACACAAGACACAAAAAGCCAAAATAATAAAAGGAGGAATTGATTGCATCATAATTTAAATTTTCTGTGTAACAAAAGACCCCATCCAAAGCAGAAAGATAGTGACAGATTAGAGAAGATATTTTCAACATATCAGAATATATAGAGGTCCTACAATTTGATAAGAAAAACAACCTAATAAAAAGTTGAGCAGAAGATATGAACGATTTACAGAAGAGAAAATCCAAACAACAAATAAATACAAGGGAAGATCAAAATACTCAGTAATCAGAGAAATAAAAAAGCAAAGTGAGATGCTATTTTTACACCTACCAGATTGATAAAAATTAAAAAGTCTGAATGTGAAGATGTTGGGAAACTAAAATGCAGCTGGTTGGACAACTAATTTAGTACAACTAATTTAGAGATAAAATTCAGGATATGGTCCTATTTAGTTGAAAACTCATACATTATATGATACAACAATACTTATACTCAGCATATACTTCTAGATATACACCTGGGAGAAATTCTGACACATGAACACAAAGAGGCATATGAGAACATTCACTGTAGCATTTTAAAATAAAAATAAATAGGGGGAAAAGCTGGAAATAAATTAGAAAAGTTGGATAAATTTCTGGTGAACAAAATGCGCTATATCCATATGCTTAAATACTATGCAGTAGTTAAAAATGAATGAACTAGATCTAGCCTACGTATCAGCATAGACAGATGTCAAAAATAATGTAGAATTTATTTATTTATTTATTTTTGGAGACAAAGCTTCGTTCTTGTTGTCCAGGCTGGAGTGCAATGGCGTGATCTCAGCTCACTGCAACCTCCTCCTCTTGGGTTCAAGTGATTCTCCTGCCTCAGCCTCCCGAGCAACTGGGATAACAGGTGCCTGCCACCAAGCCCAGCTAATTTTTGTATTTTTAGTAGAGATGGGCTTTCACCATATTGGCCAGGCTGGTCTCGAACTCCTGACCTCAGGTGATCCACCCATCTTAGCCTCCCAAAGTGCTGGGATTACAGGCGTGAGCCACCATGCCCCACCATAGTGTAGAGTTTAAAAAGCAATTTCCAGAATAGTACAAGGTATCATTTATTGAGAGTAAGAGAATGGGGGCAAGCATAGACAGCTGTTTTGAGAAGTTCTGCTGTGAAATGGTAGGAATTGTAACAGCTGGAAGTGGGAGTATAGTGGCTGAGGAGAGTTATAATTTTTTTTAAAATAAATATTACTACAGCTTGTTTGCAAATGGGTGGGAATGACAGACTGAAAATTACTCATAAAGGGCAAAATCCTTGGGAAGGTGGAAGCTTGGGCTCCAAAGCACAAAAGGAGAATGCTACTATATTTTAGGCAGCTAAATGGTAAGTGGTCATGGGATGGAATGAAGGCGCTGAATTTGTAGGCTGTTGCGGAGGTAGAACCTTCAAGAAGTAATGCTAATTGGATGTCTGGTGACATTATAAAGGGGAGTCTGGTGAAAAGGCAGGACAAAGGCCGGATGCGGTGGCTCACGCCTGTAATCCCAGCACTTTGGGAGGCCAAGACAGGTGGATCACCTGATCATCAGGAGCTCGAGACCAGCCTGGCCAACATGGCGAAACCCCGTCTACTAAAAATACAAAATTAGCTGGGCGTGGTTCGGGTGCCTGTGATCCCAGCTATTTGGGAGGCTAAGGAGGGAGAATCGCTTGAGCCTGGGAGGCAGAGGTTGCAGTGAGCCGAGATTGTGCCACTGCGCTCCAGCCTGGCGACAGAGCGAGACTCTGTCTCAAAAAAAAAAAAAAAAAAAAAGGCAAGACAAAAGGACCTCCCTCCCGTCACAGACTCTGCCCTGTCTGAGAGTCTGGGACCCGTACTATTGTCACTGCTAACTTTTTTTTTTTTTTTTGAGACAGAGTTTCACTCTGTCGCCCAGGCTGGAGTGCAGTGGCGCGTTCTCGGCTCACTGCAAGCTCCGCCTCCCGGGTTCACGCCGTTCTCCTGCCTCAGCATCCCGAGTAGCTGGGACTACAGGCGCCCGCCACTACGCCCGGCTAATTTTTTGTATTTTTAGTAGAGACGGGGTTTCACCCTGTTAGCCAGGATGGTCTCGATTTCCTGACCTCGTGATCCGCCGGCCTCGGCCTCCCAAAGTGCTGGGATTACAGACGTGAGCCATCGCGCCCATTCTGTCACTCCTAACTTCTAATCTGCTCTAGGGAGAGTCCCAATAGTCCATCTTGCATACTGAAGATTAAGTGAATTTCACAGCCAACACCACACAATACCTTCTCTACTGGGCTGTAAGCTGCCTCTGGACTGGATGGTGTTTTGTTTTTATTTTTACCCTCAGCACCAGTGCCTCTCACATAGAATTTAGCCAAGCCGGTTAGGTGTTAAGTGCTGCTGCTGCGCTATCAGAATGGCACACGGGGCTGGTTCTAGACCGGCCTCTGCTGCTTACTCGTTCAGTAGTCTTCTAGAGCAAGTTCTTGAACTTCTCTGGGCCTATTTTCTACCTTGCAGAGTGGTTAACTGCGTTTAGGATATTGGAAGCACCTAACGCAGGAAAAGCACATAGGCCAGAAGTTAAGACGTCCCTTGGGGACGAAAATACCGGGAATTTCTCCCGCTGTCCCCGTCCATCAAGCGCACCAGGGCTCTCAGGTCTAGCTCCTTCCACCCGCCACCTCCACAAATATCCTCACTTTTTCTTCCTCTCCCTATGTCTCGCAGTCCCTCAACAGGGTCTGCGGTCAGACGTCACTCCCAGGTGACTGGCAATCAGGGATGCCGCCTCGCCCACCTGGCCACCCTTGAAGACTGTGGATCCTGCGCCGGCTAGCCGGCTGGCAGGGGGCGCACCAACAGAGCCGCCAGCCGAAGTGCCCCCGCGTAGGTGGGAGGAGTGACTGCCTCTCACCATCCCCCGGGGATGCACCTGTGGAGAGACGGCCCTAGAGAGTTCCAGTGTGAGTGCGCAGAGGCGCTTATCTGCCTGCCTGCGGGTCGGTGGGTCCTGCCGGCTGCTGGGCGCTGGCCTGCGTCGCCTGCTTGTCTCGCTCCCTGTCCCTCGTCCGCTACCCCCTCTGGCCCCCCTCCCTCCAGCAGCCGGCCTCTCGGTCCTCCCGCCGGGTGGGTGCCTGCGAGCCTCACTCCGCCCTCCTCTGCAGGAGCCAACTGGCGAGCCGCAGGCTGCCGGGCTGGACCTGGGAGCCCATAAAACCCGCCCGGGCCGCGCCGCTGCGCTCCCGCCGCTGCTCACCAGGCAGAGCGAGCGGGCTTGGCTGGGGCTTCCAGCCCTGAGAGCGACGCCGACAGCCCCGGACGGCGCCTCCAAGCAGGCTGAAGGGCTTCCGCTCTTGGCTTCCAGAAAAGTTTGGAGAAAGTGAATTTGAGGTGGATTGGAGGGTGGTAGCCCCTCCCCAGCCTTCTTTCCCTTCCAGAAGCCTCCCTCTGCACAGCCTCCCCAATTCTTCCCGTCCTGATTCCCCGTCTTCCTGACCCCTCCTTCTCCCTCTCCTGGGTCCCCTCTCCTCACTGGGATCAGCAATCCCAGTCACATTTTCTCCTTCTGAATCTCATCCTCCCTCCTCCTCTCTATCCCTGTCCACTGAACGATTTCCACCTATTTGCAAGCCTTCTTCCTGTCATTCTCACGCTTCCCATTTCTCTCCACCTTCAGGCTTCTCCTTTCTCTCCACCTCTCTTGCCACTCCATTTTATCCATTAAACCTCTCCACTTGCATCCACACCCTCCCTCCATCCTTCCCTCCCAGCAAACCTTGCTCATGGATTCTGGGCCTCTGTGGGATGCCAACCCCACTCCTGGGGGCACCCTCTCTGCCCCCAATGCCACAACACCCTGGCTGGGCCGGGATGAGGAGCTGGCCAAGGTGGAGATCGGAGTCCTGGCCACTGTCCTGGTGCTGGCCACTGGGGGCAACCTGGCTGTGCTGCTGACCCTGGGCCAGCTGGGCCGCAAGCGCTCCCGCATGCACCTGTTCGTGCTACACTTAGCCCTGACAGACCTGGCAGTGGCGCTCTTCCAGGTGCTGCCCCAGCTGCTGTGGGACGTCACCTACCGTTTCCAGGGCCCCGACCTCCTGTGCAGGGCCGTCAAGTACCTGCAGGTGCTCAGCATGTTCGCCTCCACCTACATGCTGCTGGCCATGACGCTGGACCGCTACCTGGCTGTCTGTCACCCCCTGCGCAGCCTCCAGCAGCCCGGCCAGTCCACCTACCTGCTCATCGCTGTTCCCTGGCTGCTGGCCGCCATCTTCAGCCTCCCTCAAGTCTTCATTTTTTCCCTACGGGAGGTGATCCAGGGCTCAGGGGTGCTGGACTGCTGGGCAGACTTCCGCTTCCCTTGGGGGCCACGGGCCTACCTCACCTGGACCACCCTGGCTATCTTCGTCCTGCCGGTGACCATGCTCACTGCCTGCTATAGCCTCATCTGCCATGAGATCTGTAAAAACCTAAAAGTCAAGACACAGGCCTGGCGGGTGGGAGGAGGGAGCTGGAGGACTTGGGACAGGTCCTCACCTTCCGCCTCAGCTGCCACCACTTGGGGGCTGCCATCTCGGGTCAGCAGCATCAACACCATTTCACGGGCCAAGATCCGAACAGTGAAGATGACCTTTGTCATTGTGCTGGCCTACATCGCTTGCTGGGCTCCCTTCTTCAGTGTCCAGATGTGGTCGGTGTGGGACGAGAATGCCCCTGATGAAGGCAAGTGGGGTCTATGTGGGGGCAGTGAGGTGGGAGAGACAGGAAGAGAGGATGGGGGATTAGGTCAGGGTTACAATGCCTCCCAGGGCCAGGCAGGTGACAAACTAGTGGGGCAATGAAGGAAGATGGTGCCTGCTCCAAGTGAAAAGGGGCAGTTATGATTTCCGTTCAGCCTACAGATGCCATGTCAGTATCTTTTACGTGAAAGTTCTAGTTTTAAAAATTTTGGTAACTAACAATTTTAAAATGCTATGTGGTACTAATGAAATATGACCATTAGCACATTTGGCCACCAACTACCAGTTTACTAGATGGGCTTTAAAATCATAGAATGATAGCAATTTGTGGCCTATGAACTTGCTTTCTCAGCCTCATCCCTCCTGCACCTGGACATGCCTTTGAGCTCCTTCTCAACAGACACTTCCAGTTAATTAGGGTTGGCACATGAAAACCCTGAAATTTCTGGTTCAACCTCTTCATGTTACTAATGAGGAAACAGAGGCTCAGAGAGGAACTGTTACCAGCTGATGTAGTGAAGTCCCAGGTTCTTGGTGCCACGAACAAAGTATTGGATGTGACACACACAAATAGCAAAGTAGCAAAAGTTTATTAAGCACAGTAACACTCTCAGAGAGCGGAGAGCAGGCTGACCTCTGTGAAATGAGATCGGTGTCAGTTTGGTGTACTTTGGGCCTTTTTATATGTTTTTTTTTTCTCTTCCCCGAGCTGCCTAATCGTTAACCAGCATCTGCCTTTTGATTGATAGGTGGGTTGCTTAGTTACTTTGGCCCTTGTGCACTTGCACGTGACCTTCATCTCATAATTTTAAGTGCATGCATGCTGTGCAGTACCTACGCATGAGCTTTAATGGGCCAATTCTCAAATGGGGTCATTTTAGGGATACTTTTTCTCTTTAATACACATGCCCATCTCTGAGGAGCTGCCCCTTACTGGGTTGGTCTGGATCTAGCCAACCATGGGGGCTCTTGACTCACTTCATATAACTTTTGTTTTGGCTCAGCTTCTGCTTCTTATCTTGCCTCTTGCTCACCCTCCTCTTTATCCTGCTTCTGCTCCTACTCATTCTGCTTTTTATCCAACCTCTAATTCCCTATGCTGTTTTCCTACCTCAGAACCATGACTTGCCCCGGACCTCACAGCTAGGGAGTGACAAAGTGAAGAATAAAGCCCAGGTCTTCTGTCTCCTTGTCTTTTTCCTCAACCCCATTAATAACTCTGATTTTAAAAGTGGTTCTAAAAGGAGGGAGACCTTTCTCCTGTGTGAAAAACAAAATGGGAACCTCTAAGAGGACTGTGCTCCAGTTGGCACATGAGAGGCCTGGCCCTCATCATTTTTCTGGGGTGTGGTAGACAGCGTCCTCCTGAGCTTTAGACAGTGCCTGATGGTCTGGCTGCCCAGAGATGAACTTGTTCTCAGGAAGGCAGGAGCTGTGTCTAGGCAGCCTATGTGTTGGAGAGCAGTATTCAGAACAGCTGCTCCTGCTCCCCTAAGCAGGAGTGAGTCATGGGAACAAGTGCATGCTGACCTGTCTGGGTGGCTATGAAGAGGGGTGATTGTGCCCTGCAGTGCATCTCATAGTGTGCACAGCTCAGGACGTATAGTGGGTACCGCCTGCAAGTGTCCTAGGCAGGTCCTGCGCACAGGTTCCTCTGGAAGCTTCCTGAGAGTTCACTAAGCAGCAGTCTCAGGCCACCAATTCCCCTTCCTTTGTATTGTTGTTTCTGATCTCATTTTGCTTATCCCAGGACATGCTCAAGCCAAATGCTTTGCTTTTCTGGAAAGATGAAATAGAGGAGAGCCATTCATGAATTTAACACAACCATGCAAGAGACTTGCAAAAGTAATACCAAACTTCCTTCTTAATACAATATCCCTTCTTAATACAATATCCCTTCTTAATCGCCCTTTTGACATCGTCTGGGCAAGAGACTATTTGCAGATTATCCTTTAAGCAATGGGCAATTCTAATTAATTCTAGCCAGCTGTAGGGACCTCCCTGCTCTAGCCAAGCACAGAATAGAAGGAAGGAGGGTTTCCTAGGCACAGGCACATTCAGCCCTTGTGCTACTGAGGAGTGGCCTTCTGTATTTTAAATTTGAGTCACTTGAGACTCATCAAGGTAAAATAACTGGTCCAAAATGCCACTGCTAGTGAGAGATAGAGCTTGGGCTTGAATTGAGGTCTTTATGGGCCAAGATTTATCCAGGTCATGGCTTTACTCCCAACATTTTGGCTTAGCCAGTGGCACCGGGGTGAGATGGTCATCTGCCTCTTTATTGAGGAGAAGATGGTGCTCCTGCCACTCAGCCAGTGCAGACTTTCCTGCTTGCCTGTTGTATCAACCATCATCATCAGCCTGTCCCTCAACACCTCAGCCCTCACTTGTGTAGAGTGATTCACCACTTATCAAGGACCTCTCTGGTCAAGGAATGCATGGGACAGTGGCTTGTCCCAAAGGGTTATCTTACAGACATTCAATGTGCTCCCAGAAAAATGAAAGCCCTTGAGGGAGAAATTCATTACTTTAAACTTGCTTTCCAGTACATGCAGTTCCCCTCCACTGCGAGCTGGCCTGTTGGCCCCCTGGCCCCAAGTCTTTGGTCAGAGCCTGCTTGTTTCCTTCTCCTTGCCCCTGTCCCCAACCATCAACTGAGTTTCTGGCAGGCGGCAACGGAGGCCAGGACTGGGTGTGGTAGATTATCCTCAAGGGCTGGGAAGTGCAGTCTCCACTGCCTCTGGCACCTGCTCTGCAGCACCTCCTCTGTGGCACATCTCCAGCCCCTACCAAGGCCTGGCTCAGGTGAGCCAAACCAAACAGGCACTTCCTAAATGAAGGAACCTGTGGAACTCCTTTGTCCCTGGCTTAATCTGGACACTAAATGTGCATCGATAGAGCAGACAGGATGAATACTGTCCCCTCAGCCAAAGCCATTTCCCAAATCTTCCGCAACCTGTAGTTACACATTAACTAGGGAGCAGGCCAGAACCCAGGCAAAACGGAAGGAAGGCTGAGTTTGTTTTTGAGGCTTGTCCCTTGCGTTAGTCCATTTGCATTGTTATAAAGGAGTATCTGAAACTGAGAAATTTATAAAGAAAAGAGGTTTATTTTGGCTTACAGTTCTGCAGGCTGTACAAGTAGCATGGTGCCAGGCTGGGTGTGGTGGCTCATGCCTGTAATCCCAGCACTTTGCGAAGCTGAGGCAGGGGGATCAACTGATTCCAGGAGTTCAAAACCAGCCTGGGAAACAGTGAGACCTCATCTCTACTAAATATAAAAAGAATTAGCCAGGCATGGTGGCACACTGGTTCACCCCTGTGGTCCCATCTACTGAGGAGGCTGAGGTAGAAGGATTGCTTGAGCACAGGAGGTCAGGGCTGCAGTGAGCCATAATCACACACTGCACTCCAGCCTGAGGGTCAGAGTGAGACCCTGTCTCAAAAAGAAAATTAAAAAGAAGCATAGTGCCAGCATCCGCTTCTAGCAAGGGCCTCAGGAAGCTTCCAATCATGGCAGAAGGTGAAGGGGGAAGCCAGCGTATCACATGGTGAGAAAGAACAAGAGAGAGAAGGGAGAGGTCCCAGACTCTTTCAAACAACCAGATCTCATGTGAACTAACTGAGCGAGAACTCACTGTTACCAAGGGAATGGCATTAAGCCATCTATGAGGGATCCACCCCTGTGATCCAATCACCTCCCATCAGGCCCATGTCCAACACTGGGGGCTACATTTCAACATGAGATTTGGAGGGCACAAACATCCAAACTCTCTCTCTCTCTCTCTTTTTTTTTCTTAAGACAGAGTCTTGCTCATGTTGCCCAGGCCGGAGTGCAATGGCGCGATCTCAGCTCACTGCAATCTCTGCCTCTTGGGTTCAAGCGATTCTCCTGCCTCAGCCTCCCAAGTAGCTGGGACTACAGGTGTGCATCACCACACCTGGCTAATTTTCTGTATTTTTAGTAGAGACGGGGTTTCACCATATTGGCCAGGCTGGTCTTGAACTCCTGACCTCAGGTGATCCATCTGCCTCGACCTCCCAAAGTGTTGGGATTACAGGCATGAGCCACTGTGCCCAGCCGACATCCAAACCATATCATCCCTCTTCCACTTCCAGGTGCTTGCCACTCTACTTTCACTTCTCTCCCCTGAACCAGTCCATCCAGGCCCAGATAGCTTCAGCTTCCTGCTCCTATGACTTATGTCCTCTATCAAATGTTCTCGGCCTATGTCTTCCCTTCTCTTGAGCCATGAGTTGCCACATCCATGAGCATGCCCCTGGGACACATGCACAAAGAGCCTGTGCATCTGAAGCTTTCACAGTGCTTTGCAGAGTGGGCACTTGAGCTTTGCCTTTTATTTTACTCGTTGAAGTTCTGGTGGAGTATAGCATCTCTACCTTACAGCTGAAAGACTTCGAGTTGCAGCTCTTACTAACTGCGCTATAAAAACTAGAAAGCTTACTTCTAAGGTTCCTTCCAGTTCTGAAATTGCTTTCAATGATTCTACAACCTCCACTGAAGAGTGAGGTGACTCAGTATGCCACCTATGCCATGGCTATAACCATGACAGATCCAGCAGGAGGCCAAAGCTCATCCTAGCAGCTTTCCTGTTGCCATGAGGGTTTCACTTAGTCTTTACAAAGAAGATTTTGTCTGGAAGGAATCTTATAGCCTTGGCATCCTCATATTTTGACTGCCCAAGAGAGAAACTAGTTTTTCCCTGCAGAAAGGTGCATTTCCTAGGCACAATCTAAGAACACAGAACAAGTTCTGGTCTGGAGAGGGATGCTGGGAGGCCCAGTACGTAAAAGCTGCCCCCTCGGCTGTAGGGGGCAATGATGGCATAGGTGTCAATAGGGCAGTCAGGCTCCATTGATTGCCCCATCAGGTCCCCAGCATAGGGTCAGGCAGAGTTGATGGTCACACACTCAATGACTGAATGTAGAATGAGTGGGCCTGCCCCTGAGGGATAGAAGAGGACAGAGTCCAGGAAGCCATGTGAATCCATGATCTATAATGTAAGTGGGGATAGAGACGGACAGGGCCTGAGCTTGGTTATTTTCCCTGCCTGTTTTACAGAAGTTGTCTCATTCTAGATCTACATCCATTAGGGGGCTCAAGGTCTAGGTTTTGGAACAAAGTCAGTTTCTCCTATCTGGGCTGATCCTATCCCTGACAACATTCCTTCTTCTCAATTTAACTTGAAGCAAACCTCAGCTCCTACCTTCACCCTGCAGTTACACAACAAAAACAAACAAACAAAATCAGCATGGTAAGACGCTGGAGCCAGGAGTCCCAGGTTCAAGTCTCAGCTGTGTGTGTCTCTCTAATTATAGGACCTGAGTGACTCCTTTCTCCTCTCTAGGACTCAGTTTCCTCATCTGTTCCTCATCTGTGGGGCCTGGATGCTCTCCCGGGTCCCTTCAAGCTGCCATTCTGAGGCTTCTCATGCTTCTCTCTTGGTAGATTCCACCAATGTGGCTTTCACCATCTCTATGCTTTTGGGCAACCTCAACAGCTGCTGCAACCCCTGGATCTACATGGGCTTCAACAGCCACCTGTTACCGCGGCCCCTGCGTCACCTTGCCTGCTGTGGGGGTCCCCAGCCCAGGATGCGCCGGCGGCTCTCCGACGGCAGCCTCTCGAGCCGCCACACCACGCTGCTCACCCGCTCCAGCTGCCCGGCCACCATCCGCCTCAGCCTCAGCCTAACCCTCAGTGGGAGGCCCAGGCCTGAAGAGTCACCAAGGGAGTTGGAGCTGGCGGATGGGGAAGGCACTGCTGAGACCATCATCTTTTAGGAAAGACTCTCTGGGGTCTGGTACTGCCCCCAGGACTAGTGGAGGTTCTCTGCCCACCTCGGGCACTGGACATGAGAGCTGGGAGGGTAAGGGTGGGAGTTAGAGGAGCCCTGTCTAAAGCGGAGTGAAAAGGCCAGAATGGGCCCTCTACCCTGGTGTCACAGCTGCCCCTACTGTGAGGGCTGCCTCATGAGCTCCCAGTCTCAGACACTGGCAGTTAGGGAGAATCAAACTGCCTGCCTCCCTGGTCCTGCCATATTCACAGGGTGTCCATGCACACATGGTGTCCCAGATCTAGGCAGGCCTAGGATGGTGCTGTCTAGGGGTCCATGGGTGGCAGGAATTCAGAGGCTGGCCTTGTGCCGTGGCTACCTGTCTCCATTCGAACCTGACTGGCATATCTCAGCCTAATCAGGAGAGGGGAGAAGTGAAAAACTGTGAGGAGGACTCTATTTGGATCCTGGATTTCTTTTGTTGTTGTTGTTGTTAGAGAGAAAATTGTTTCATGAAGAAAAGTGAATGGGTATGTAGGGATTACCCTGCTGTGCTCAGCTGTCTGTTGAAGGGAGATGGTCTGATGGAGATGCAGGATTCGATACAGTACCTGGTCCCTAGCAGGAACTCTGCAAATGCCAGTTCCTCTTCTCCTCATGCCACCCCCCATAACAGCGTGGATGACAGGGGAAAGTGTTGTATATTCTCTGTGGTCTGGTCCACTGTGAGTGTGGGTGGGAAGAAAGAGGGAGAGAAGGAGAAGATGAAAATGGTCATCACAAAATTAACAGCAAGAATAAGCCTCAAGGGCAGCAGGGACTTGTGGCCCTCCCTCCTTTCCCCAACCCACCCCCCCGGGAATCCAGCCTGCTCTTTCCCGGGGGGGCTACACAGAAGAGACCTCCTTTGAGAAAAGGTGACATCGTCATGGCTCTGGACACCCTCCAGGCTCTTCAGAGCTTCCACCATGAACCATATGGATGCTGTGATCCAGTTAGGAGCCCGGGTTTGAATCTCAGCTCTGCCTTCAGTATCTCTGTGACCTTGGGTGAGTCACCATCCCTTTCCAGGACCCAGTCTCTTCACCTGTATAATAGGTGAGATGATCTCTAAGCTCCAACCTTCCATGACTCTGCAATACTGGAAAGGGTGTTACAGAGAAACACAAAGGATATTGTAACCAACAGGGTCTAGAAGAATTGTTGGATTTTAATGACAATGACATTGATATACTCTTTGACTCAATTCTGGTGACGGTGGGTCCCACCATGGCCATACTGTCCACTTTTGTCCTCATCCGGGATGCTGAATCCTCCTCCAAGGCTGGGAGAGGCTGCAGGCCAAGGTAGACCGAGGTAGAGGAAAAGCATGGCACATGCTCATTATCTCCAGGGGACTTTTGTTATGGCGTAGCTTCCCCACCTCAATTCTGATTCCAATTGAAGAGAGAGCCTTGCTGGTAGAAAAGACATCAGCTGAAACATCAGGAGAGCTGCATCCTGGTTCTGCCACCACTAATGACACACATCAATAAAAGGCTGGCCAGTCCTTGCTAGCTTGGTTCTGAGAATCAAATAGGACTGTGGATATAAAAGTCATTTGTAAAGTCATGAGCTCTATACTAATGTAAGGAATTACTAATCTAATTAAGAGCTCCTGAGGGAAGCTCTAGGGAACACTTTCAGTCTCTACCCCGACTCCCAGGGAAACTTTGAGGAATGACTGTGGCTTTGCGGATGTACTTCTTTAAGAGGCCACTCAGCTCTAAGAAGCCTCCTGAGGCTTTCTAAAAAGAAAAGAGCCTTGCTGAATGTTGTGAGTGAACAAAGAGTCCCATTCCTTCAGTGCTAGAGAACTGGAGAGTGAGACCCTAATAGGACCAAGGCTCAGGCAGATAGGAGGACCTACAGTCTCCCTCTCACTGAGTTCTGTTGCCCATGTCAGCCCCTGACATCCAATACTTCCCTGTCTATCTGCCCTGGTGAAGTGGGCTTAGAAGCCTCCCATGCCAGCCAGAGCTGTTGAATCTGCTCCTTCCCCTGCTTGCATAAGTGGCCTCCCCACCCCCTTGCCCCATCTTTAGACCACAGTTTCTGAACCTAATGCCCAGAGTTGGTAAATCTTTGTTCTTCATGATGACTGGGAGGTAGAAGGAACACCAGCTGTGTGCCCCAAAGACCTGGGTTTGCATCTTGGTCTCACCCCTTTTCTACCTGTATCAACTTAAGCAAGTTATCCAATCTCCCTGAGCAATGCTTTCTTCATTTATTAAATAGAAATAGCAATGTCCACTTTGTTGGGAGGGATTTGTAAGTCTGTAGACTAGAGATAGAGCACTCAACAGATGTTAGAGAGGGGAACAATGGCCTGGCTCCAGATTGCATCTGGTAGATGGCCTCCAGGGTCCTGACCCAGGAGAGTCTACAGTTCAGAGAGGAAAAGAGGAGACAGACCTGAGATCAAGGCTGACTAAAGCACCTTTCTTGTCTACCCTTTGCCTTCTATAGATCCCCTCTTACCGCTGTGGTATTTTCTGTTTTTCATTGCACAAGAATAATTTACTTGGGGTGGTGGCTTTGGAGCCCTCGTTGTTCCTCCCATGGAAAGGCTACACTTGATCTTTTCCAGAAAGCTGGTTCTGTCCCGTGATATGGCCAGTGAGGAGCGACTGCACACTGGCTGAGGGCCTCGGGAACCCATTCCAGGAAGCTCCTGAAGGAAATGGTGGTTCTCATCGGATCTATGAGTGAAAGTTCTGAAGGACCTGTAGGAGGCTCTCCTGGACAGTCTGGGCCAGTGCAAGAGCCTTGGACAGGGTTCAAGGAGGAGGGGCCCTGTGGAAGCAAGAAGGAGGTCCTGTGCTCTCTGGGGTGAATCCCATTTCTGACGGCTAACCCCAGGAGAAACTGAACAATGCCGTCTCTGGCTGGGCACTTGTGTAAATTGTTTATGCCACCCTGTGACTGTGAATGACAGTACTTTAGTCCCTTAAAACCTATGTACAAGCAAGACATGAGGGGCACACGGGACAGAGAGGAGGGCAGGAGGGGTTCATCGGTTGACTACGGGGATTTCTCAGAATCGTTTCTTTTTTTTTTTTTTTTTTTTTTTTTTTTTGAGACGGAGTCTCGCTCTGTCGCCCAGGCTGGAGTGCAGTGGCGCCCTCTCGGCTCACTGCAAGCTCCGCCTCCCGGGTTCACGCCATTCTCCTGCCTCAGCCTCTCCGAGTAGCTGGGACTACAGGCGCCCGCCACTACGCCCGGCTAATTTTTTTGTATTTTTAGTAGAGACGGGGTTTCACCGTGGTCTCGATCTCCTGACCTCGTGATCCGCCCGCCTCGGCCTCCCAAAGTGCTGGGATTACAAGCGTGAGCCACCGCGCGTTTCTTATGTTGTTTGGTACAGGCCAGTACTTTCCCATATAATGTGTCTGTGTTTTGTATGTAAATAGATCTTTTATCTACTACAGGGCTATAGATTCAGCCCAGGCTGTAGCAGTTCATTCCTGGGTCAGAAACCCAGGTTGAAATTCACCAATAAAAAGATTTAATATCCAGGAAATTCCTGTGCATCTTTAGTTTTCTAGGGGCAATGATAATTGGATGTGCAAGATAAAATTAAAGTTTGTCTTGAATGAAGGGGTGAGGTTGTTGGGGAAAGGGGCCGCCACCCTGCGTCCAGTTTAAGTGGGAAAAGCAGAGTGTCTTTGAGTTTGCCACAGGGCCACAAGGTGGCAGTGTGGAGCCAAAAGTGGGCCTGGCTT
The DNA here is from genome assembly GCF_028878055.3 of Symphalangus syndactylus. Lineage (NCBI taxonomy): Eukaryota > Metazoa > Chordata > Mammalia > Primates > Hylobatidae > Symphalangus > Symphalangus syndactylus. Next base: position 16,943,221 of record NC_072434.2, read on the forward strand.
CCGCTGGGCTTGACTTGGCAGCTCCTGCCTAAGAATCAGGGTAAGGCCCTTTCTCTAACCAAATATTGCTGAGATCCAGTACACATTCTTTAACTCTACTGGAGGATATGAAGCAGTAATGACTCACAGGGAAGGCTAGGAAAGTCACCCAGCCTCTTAGCTTGTGAGTCCTCAAGTTCCAAAGAGTCTTGGTCCCTCACTTGACCCGGTTCTCCTGAGATATCTGGACACACACTGGATTCTCTCTAAACCCACAGAGATTTGGCAAGGCAAAGAACAAGAGGTTTCTACTGCAAGGTGAGGAAATGAGTATAGGAATTCCTGCCCAAAAGGCAGCAAGACACATGAGTCAGTGTTTGAGGGCCCTAGTAGGACCTCAAAAAGCCACATGAGCTATAGTTACTTTACGGGTTCTGGTTTAGAATCTGGGGGCATGGGTTAGGAGGCTTCTTTGAGAGTGCCTCGGAGCCCAGCAATCTGTCCCAATTCCAGAAGCAAAGAAACCCACTGATGTTGAGCATAAAATACCTCCTCACCCTAGCACGTGTTGGTGGCTAATAAGATGCTCGTGGAATTTTGCTGCAGTTCCCATGGTGAGCATTTGGATGCTTGCTCCTTTAGAATAAGAATTCATTGAAAACAGGTCATATTTATTATGGTCTACTGTGGTTTATATTCCTAGGTCATTGTTGGCATGTAATCCACCATCTACTGGTTGCCAATAGCAAATCAGTTTTTCTGTGTCTTATTATCAGATAATTTTGGAAAAATCTTTGTTCAGTCCACGTCCATGGAGAAACCCAGTGTGAAACAGTACGATTGTTCCTGGGAGGTACCAATGACATATAACGTGGGAGAATGTGACTTCACTGAACTGGAAGCTATGCTCCTCAAAGGGTGGTTACTGATACAGGTGACTATTTGTACTGATTTAGACAGCTCACACTTGAAGCTCATGGAAATATGACAAACAAAAGGCCATTCTATTTCTATGTGGCTTGCAATGACTTTGAGGATTAGCTCAATTTGTTAGCTGGCCCTAATCATTAGCTTATTGGCTCAAACTCCTCAGGAGGTGACATCAGCCTTTCTCTGTACTTATGAGGGCATCTGAACAATCATGTGCACTATTGAAGTTCTAAGCTCTGTAAGTCACTTGGTAGAGTCACACGTTTAAATCTACTGTTAAATCTAACTGTTAAATCTAACAGCAGTCTCCAAGAATGCCTTCACTTTATAAGCAATCAGGGAGGGTTCTAATGTTAACTTCCAATGATATATTCACTATTGAATGCCATATTTCTGAAGCAGAGTTTATTACAGAGCTTAATCAGATGGTCTACAATCATTCTACAGCCTCTGGTCTCCGGTTCCCCTGACGTCAACTCCCTGCGCCAGAGTATCACAGCAGCCTCTGAGCCCAGACACAGACAGTTCTCCAGACAGTGCCACTCAGGGCCGCCCCTCAGGCATTTATTGAGAGCCTGCAGCAGGTCAGATCTGTTCCTTTTCCTTCTGCCTTTTCTCCCATCAGTTGATTTTCCACCGTTTTTTTCTTTTTTCTCTTTTTTTTTGAGATGGAGTCTCACTCTGTCCCCAGGCTGGAGTGCAGTGGCACGATCTCGGCTCACTACAAGCTCCGCCTCCCGGGTTCACACCATTCTCCTGCCTCAGCCTCCCAAGTAGCTGGGACTACAGGTGTCCGCCACCACGCCTGGCTAATTTTTTTTTATTTTTAGTAGCGACGGGGTTTCACCATGTTAGCCAGGATGGTCTTGATATCCTGACCTTGTGATCCGCCCACCTCGGCCTCCCAAAGTGCTGGGATTACAGGCGTGAGCCACCACGCCCAGCCTCCACCCTTTTTTTCTAAACCGAGGTCAGAAATCACCTCTTTCTGGGATGTTTTTTCTGATTAAACCTGGCTGATTCTAACATCCTATTCCCCGGATCTGTGTAAATACTGATAGGCTCTGGTTTCATTGCTCTGTGTTCATTGTTTGTTACATGTTGTTTTGTACATGTTCTCTGGCTCTTTCCTGTCCCCACAATTAGGTCATAGATGCCTTGACCCCACCCAATCTTCTTTTTGTTGATCTCTCCTCTCAACACCCAAGGCCTGTCCCAGAATTCTGCGGAAAGCAGGCGGTCTGTTTACTCTCATCCCCTATCCTGGTGGGAACTGTCTCAGCAGTGTCCCTGCAGTGTCTCTTGGGTGCAGTGTAACTTGTCTGAATCTCTTCAGTACACGCTTGCATTTTCTTTTTCTTTTCTTTTCTTTTTTTTTTTTTTTGAGATGGAGTCTTGCTCTGTCGCCCAGGCAGGAGTACAATGGCACGTCTCGGCTCACTGCAACCTCTGCAGCCCGGTTTAAGCCGTTCTCCTGCCTCAGTCTCCCGAGTAGCTGGGATTACAGGCGTGCACCACCACAACCAGCTAATTTTTGTATTTTTAGTAGAGACGGGGTTTCATCATGCTGGTCAGGGGCTGGTCTCGAACTCCTGACCTGAAATGATCCAACCTCCTTGGCCTCCCAAAGTACTGGAATTATAGGCATGAGCCACTGCACCTGGCATTTTTTTTCCCCTTTTTTTAAGAGAACAGGCTGGGTGCAGTGGTTCATGCCTGTAATCCCAGTGCTTTGGGATGCCGAGGTAGGAGGATCTCTTGAGGTCAGGAGTTCAAGAGCAGCCTGGGCAACATAGTGAAACCCTCTCTACAAAACAATTTTTAAAATTAACTGGGCATCATGGCATGCACCTGTAGTCCCAGCTACTTGAGAGGCTTTGGCAGGAGGATCACTTGAGCCCAGGAATCTGAGGTTACACTGAGTAATGATCATACTCCTGCACTCCCGTTTGAGTGACAGAGACCCTGTCTCTAAAAGTAAATAATTAGATAAATAATAAATAGAAGAAATCAATAAGAAGTAGAGTTTCACTTCTTGATGGGACAATGTTGCTGTTATTATTTTTGGTATTTATTCCTCATTCTGCCTGTCTAATAGTAGACTCTGTTGTGCCCCATTAGGAAAAGATTTGTAAGGAGAGGAATGACAATGGTAGCTAAAAGGTGAAGAGACAAACAAACCAGCAACATTTTCCAACCCCAGAAACCCAAACCAGAATCATCCCCTTAGATCATCTTGGGGAAGAAGAACTCAGGAGGAGGAAAGCCTACCTGCTGCTCTCAGCACCAGGGCTGGGAGGGTCATCCACAGCCAGCAAATGGAGCACAGTTAATAAATCTCAGGTGTCTAAGACCTGAATGCCACTGATCTTGGGTTTGAATTTGGCTAGGAGTAAACCTAGGGTTTCAATTTTGGGGGCATGTTTGTTTAGCTATTATGAGCAAAATTTGTTTTTACTTCATGTCTTAAATTAGCTGTTGGAGAAAAATATTTCTCTAGTCACTGGTTACTCATGTTATCAATTTTAAAGCATTTTAATTCTCTGGTTTTCTAGGGCTAGGATATCTGAAAAGGTTGACAAATTATTCCTCATTTCTATTTTTTTTTTTTTTTTTTTTTTTTTGAGACAGAGTCTTGCTCTGTCACCCAGGCTGGAGTGCGGTGCCACGATCTTGGCTCACTCAGCCTCCAAATCCCGGGTTCAGGTGATTCTCCTGCCTCAGCCTCCCAAGTAGCTGGGATTACAGGTGCCCACCAGCACGCCCAGCACATTTTTGTATTTTTAGTAGAGACGGGGTTTCACCACGTTGGCCAGTTTGGTCTCAAACTCCTAACCTCAAGTGATCCACCTGCTTCAGCCTCCCAAAGTGCTGAGATTACAGGCATTGCACCACCATGCCTGGCTCCAATTTTTCATAGTTCTTGTTTTTGTTAACTGTTTTATCACACTGATTAGAACTTCTAGAACAATGTTAGACAACAAAGGAAATGGCAGGCTTGTGGACATTGTTACTTTGTTTCTGACTTAATAGGACTGTTTCTAGGAGCTTACAGTTAAATATCATGTAATCTCCTGATTTGAGATAAATCATTCTTAATTGAGTTAGGAAGCGTCCCTGTATTCCTAATTGTTTTTTTTTTTTTTTTTTTTAAAAATACGAATGAATCTTGAATTATATTAGATTGAGCTTTGGGAGATTTTTCTCGGAATAAGAGATTATGATGCTGGTTGATATCTACCAAAATTCCGTTTGTCATTTTTGGCTTATAAGAAACAGCAGATTCAAAGGTTGATTGATGGTGGGCTTTGTAAATGCCCTATTTGAAGTTCTGAGGACAGAAGAGGATTACTCAGCAAAACACATCACTGAAAACAAGGAAAACTGCAGGGTTAGGCAACAGGAAAAGAGGAACTGGTAGTGGTTGTTATTTTATTTAAAACTTTTAAAGAAGTTGTTTATTGCCAATAATTAAAGAGCTCAAAGGGAAGTCATTTAACCATGAGATTGCCAAATAGAACTCTATAACAGCTGATTAAACCTTTTTAAAATTTTCCCTGGGGAGAGACTTCACCACTATCTCTGCTGATGGACTCCATGGTTCTCACACTTTACCTGAAAGTTCTTCCTATAACATCTGCTCGGAATCTTTCTTGCCGGGGCATAGGCCTGTTTTCCCACCCAAGCCTTGTTTTTGTTTTTGAGGAATGAGCAGCCTTTTTTGGGTACAGACCAGGAGTCCATGGGTCTTGAGGGCCTCTGTGTATTTGTCAATTTTCTTCTCCACATTCTTTTTGGCCTGTCTCCATAGACTTGTGAGCCCCATGCCTTGTTTAAGGGGGAAAAATGGCATTTTCCCTACAAATTAAATGTCAGAATCCGTAGAGAACTGGACTCCATTAAAAATATTTAGAATTCACATGGCCACTTGATCGTATTCCACTGGCTCAGACAGAGCAGGGTTGACAAAATACCAGAAATTGGGCTTGTGGCTTTCTGGATTAACATTGACATAATCTATGATTTCCTTTATGTTCTCATAGTCCAGGGCAGAGTCATTTTTTAGTTCTCCAGGGGCCGAAAAGATGACTCGTGTGTAATCCACATCCTCGGTGGCCTTAGGAGAAAAGCAGAGACACGTGGGTCAAGATCCCTACCATGTTTGGGGGCAATAAGACCCCAGGACTGAACTCTTACTCAAAGAGGTTCGCCCATGGCTTGGTGGGGAAGATCTAGGTCCAAGTAGCTGTGTCTGAGAGCAGTCCAGGGCAATGAGGAAGATTACCAGTGACTTTGTTCCACCTGTCTGCAGGGAATGGGATTACAGACGAGCAGGTGGAGGCAACAGGAAGAGGCTGAGACTCAATTCAAGTGAGATCACGACTCAGAGCAGACTTTAGCCCAACGACTGTGGTATGTGGAGAAGAGGGTTTCCTATTAGCACTTTAATTTTTACAGTCTGTTCAGACCCACTTTGTTTGGGTGATCCATGCCGATATGGGTTATGGGTGGAAGCCTGACCCCCCTCACCTGAGGATGTTGTGATGACTCAAGAAACCCTCTTTTCTTGCTCCCACTCCATAGCTGGGGTAACCTGAGTTTTCAGCATTTTACAGCTGGGATCCCCAGACTGCATATGTTCGTCTGAGATCACTAGGCACATCCATTACCTGGCAGGCAGGAGGCAAACTGCAGGAGCTGTCCGAGCTATCCGAGGATGTGTCACTGTCATCTGGGGAGAAATAGAAACGGTTCCTCTTCCAAAGCAAGCCAGAGGGTGTTAAGAGAGGATAGAGATAATGGAAGGGAGAATTGTCTTATTATCAGATAAAGACAGAGGCAGAGCCAGCAACAAAAAGGGGGGGGTAGGGAAGAGAGATACAGAGACCCCAAAAGAGGAAGAAGGAGAAACAGAATAGGGGAAGAGTGAGGGGAGAGAAAGTCTCCAAAAATAGGCAGGGACATGTCCAAGAGGCCAGGCACTGCTGCTTCATTCAACTCCATCTAAAACTAATGTTAAAAAATACACTAGGTTCACTGTGTTTGGAAAGGGCTGTATTCCAGAAAGAAAAGTCAGGAGGAACATGCTGGGACAATGTGACCCAATGCAAACAGCTCTGGCCTTAGAAGTTACACCTTCTAGTCCAAAGCTGTCACTAAATCTAGGCAGATCACATCTCGTTTTGTGCCCTGGTTTTTGTCACCCCCAAGACAAGAGGGTTGAGCAAGAGTCTCTGAGGTCCCTGCCAGCTAAACAATCTCTGATTCTAGCCAGGCTTTGGTGAAGCTTTGGGGCCAGGGGTTAGGGTAAGGCCAGTGCCTCTCCAATTCTGCTGAAACATGCATATGAGCAGCACCCTCAGGTCCCCACAGGAAGGCACTGAGGCCATGTCTCAACTGAAAAGATAAAATCAGGACAGAGCAAATTCAAACCAATCAAGAGATAAACCAGTGGAAGAAGTGCAATCTCTGGTGAGTGAGCCCCTATCAGGGAGTTGCCTTGTTGCCAAAGCAGCCATTTCCACTGTGAATAGTGATGACCTATTGGCTCACTTGCAGGAGGGTGATGTAGATTTGAACCAGCAGCAAGATTCACATTTATACACTCAGATACCCATGCAGATCTAAGACCATGAAGAAGGGTCCCTCTAGGGACTGTGGAGGAGACAGCTACAGAGCCAGCCAATAACACTGACACAGCAGCAGCCACGGTGGAGGCAGGCAGAGGCAGGTGAAATTTTAACTCCACCATTAGCTGATCAATCCGAAGAAAAGATGCCATGGCTTTACAAAGAGAAGAGCAGGGACATTTCCCAAGCCTCCTGCAATCATTTGCACACGACTAAACCCGGGAAAGAACTTAGACCCACACAAACTCAGAAGGATCTTCCCCACGAAATAGAATAAAACATCTTTCTGAAAAAAAAGTAGGCTGGCAAGGCCTGTCCTGATGTGGCTGTGAGGAATCCTCAGGCCAGAGGTTTGGGCCCACGGGGTTGCTGCAGGGAGGTCCTGGGTGTCCAGAGAGAGCAAAGTAAGTCCCTAGACAAGTTCTCCCCCCAACCCCTTACTCACGCCTGTAAAGGGGATCAGAAATTGGGATGTCTCTCTCTGTCTGAGTCTCCTTCATCTCTTTGACAGCAGGTGGATGACGGTGGGCAGGGCTGGGCCTGGGGACCTGGAGCCTGGCTGCTTTCAGTATCTGTTCACTCTGGTGGGCTAAAAGGGAGAGGGCAGGGATCAAAAGTGGAAGCTGGCCAGGCGCAGTAGCTCATGCCTGTAATCCCAGCAATTTGGGAGGCTGAGATGGATGGATCACTTGAGGTCAGAAGTTTGAGACCAGCCTGGTCAACATGGTAAAACCCTGTCTCTACAAAAATGCAAAAATTAGCTGGGCGTGGTGATGCGTGCCTGTAATATCAGCTACTAGGGAGACTGAGGCAAGAGAATCGCTTGAACCTGGGAGGCAGAGGTTGCAGTGAGCCGAGACTGTGACACTGCACTCAAGCCTGGAGGACAGAGTGAGACTCCATCTCAAAAAAAAAAAAAAAGTGGAAGCTGCCTGGGTTAAGCTCGTCAGCTCTTGAATCAGTGCCTGTTGAACACTGCCCTCAGTAAAGCAAACCTTTCGGAAAGATCCCTTCAAACCTCAGCACTACTGTGCTCAAAACCCTACCGGGGTTCCGCGCCTCACTTGGAAAAAGCCAAGTCCCAGCCTCCGAGGCCTCACTCCTCCCTCCTCTCTGGCTTTCTCCGGCTTCTCTCTGCCTGCTCCAGCTGCCCAGCCTCTTTGCTCTTGCTAGTGTGTGCCTAACACGTTCCTCCTTCAGGCCTTTGCAGGCAGAGTTCACGCCTCACTCCCTGCAAGTTTATACTCAAAGGTTAGCCTTTTGGGGATGCCAGCCATCCACCAAGCTGTATCAACTCCCTTGCTCCATTTTTCCTCCCTAGCACTTACCATAATCTAGCATATACATGTTTTACTTGTTTATCTTGTTTGTTGTCAAATGGAATGAAAGATTCTGAGGGTAGGAATTTTTGTTTTGTTCCCTGTTGTATAGCCTAGGCCCAAAGAGTGTCTTAGATGCTCAAGAAATACCTGTTGAATGAACGAATGAACAAATGAATGAACGAAGGTAGACTTAACTAGAAAGACCCTCAAAACATCATCTTGCCCCATCCTTTCTCTTAGCACAACCAAAGCAGCATTGTTTTATTTTCCCTAATTGAAATGCCTTTCCAGGACCGAGCTTCACTACCTTCTATTGTTTATCAGTTCAAGAATTTAAACTAATCTCTAAGTCCAACCATATTTCCTTCTGTTGTAATTCAAGGACATTTCTTCATATTCAGTCCTTTAACAGTGATGAAGAAAATTAATTAGACCAGATTACACAAGCACTTCCTCATAGGCCTTGCAAAAGCTGTGTCTAGGCAGAAGGTCTGGGTAGTAGATGGATGTGGACGGCCACTTCCAGCCAGAAATAGTTGGTTAAAAGGTGAGGTCAGAGTGGGGATTACCCAGTTACAGTTACTGGGGGGAGGGCGAGCGGTGGGAAGGGATTTGGCTGGTGGGTCCTCTGGTAGGTTTTTGAGTGACGTTTGGGAACTCCAAAGGGGTCTTCTCCTGCTGGAGGCTCGAGAATGGTTTCTGAGAGTGACTAGGAGGGAAGAGGATGCTGAGCCAGTTACCCATGTGCCTGCTGAGCAGGTAGTTGATGGCAGTGAGGAAGCAGGCCTGCAGGAAGAGGGACACCACCGCAATCACTAAGCCATGCCAGACCTCCATGACTCTGTTGGGAAAGAAAAAGGGGCAAAGTCAGAGATTGCAAGGATGTGAATACAATTGCAGACCTATCCCTGTCCTAGCTGGAGGCAGACATCTGGCATTGCTGCGTGTCCCAGGGTAGGTCCCTTTGTCTCTCTGGACAATAAGGCTGGGGCAGCCAGGAAGGGTGCTATGTGTGCTTGGAAGCCAGCTACACCAGTCAGCTTGGTGGGAGCCTTGCTCCTGCTCTTCTTGGGCCACTCACTCTGTCAGCATGATGAGCTCCTTGCTGATAAGTTGGGGCTCAGGCACTTTCAGGAACCACCCTGGCACCTCGTCTCTCAGTAGCGCCACTGGCAGGGTGCTGGAGATCTGCAAGAGGTAAGGAGCTGGTCAGGACTCCAGGGCTCTTTATACAAATTTCCCTTGGGCAAACTCAGCTACTTGAGGATCAGTTGTGACACATGCCCAGTTTATTCATCATACTTGCTTCAGTCCCCACTTTCCTACATGATACATTCTAGACACTTCTCCTAAAGAACCTTGATGCATAAAGTGCACTTAACATTTTCACTCCCAAAGATTTCTGTTTAGTTTGGTTTATAAAAGTGGATTCAGGATCCAGATATGAGTTCCTTATTTGGTATAGATTCAGCATGTGAAAGGGGTAGGTGGGGAGTGAAAAGCAGTAATGTTCTAGATTGGAGAATTCCCCTTCCTGTTTGTGCTGGAGCCCTCTCTCCATTCATCCATGCATCCAGTGCCAAGAAGCGCCACAGGTCACCTTGTTAGCAGCAGGGCTTATGGATTCTTTCTGTAGGAGAGCTGTGACTTAGTTGCTGGTAAGGAGGGCCGCAGGGAGGCAGGAGGGAGGGACCCTGGGGACTGACCCAGACAAGGAGCGAGAAAAGACTCCAGGAAATTACCTGACTCTCACCTCCTCGGAGTCCTTAGACAAATGGATAGAAAAATCCGATATTGCCCAATGATCAGCAAACTCCACAATGAAAGCTCAGTCAAAAGTGACTTGGGCCAGGTAGGATGGCTTGCCCCTGGGAGTAGCTGGGATTTCAGGTATGCACCACCACGCCCTGATAATTTTGTATTTTTAGTAGAGACAGGGTTTCTCCATGTTGGTCAGGCTGGTCTCAAACTCCTGACCCCAGGTGATCCGCCCACCTTGGCCTCCCAAAGTGCTGGGATTACAGGCGTGAGCCACCGCGCCCAGCCAAAATTACCCCAAATCTTATTCCATATCCTTCCAGAAAATTTTCTAAATATTTTCATGAATATAAGTGCATGTATATATGCAAATAATGTGTGTACACAGAGACAATGTCTTTAAAACATGGAATCATACAGATTGTTAGCTTTTTTTTTCCTCTTAATATATCGTAAACATGTTTTTGGTCAGAAAAACCTCCATTAAAATGCTCCAACCAGGCGATCCACAGGCCACATTTGACACCTAATTTTTGTCTGATGAAGTGCTTTAGTGATTTGAATTTGTATGCCCCTAAAATGGGACATGATTTCTTCACTTCCTGACTAATCCCTAAAGGCATTTGAGTTTGCCACCTTTGAGTTTTACAGTATCATTTCGAATTCCTACCATTGCCCTTGATCAGTGTTTCTCGGCAGCATCTGACATTTGGAACCAGACAAGTCCTTATTGTCTAAAATTGTCTTGCAGACGGCAGGTTGTGGAGGCTCCTGAAAGCCCCCCAGTGTAACAGGCCAGTGGAATGGCCAAAAGGACCCCAAATGACCCCACACATTTCCAAAGGCCCCCTGAGGTAGGAGGGTTTGCTCCCAGTTGAGAATCACTGAATTTGATATATGTTCCATTATTTTAAGATTAATGCCTTATTTTGGCCCTTTGTACAAAACTAGATTGTCTACACCATCTTCCACATTTTAATATATTCTGAGCATATACTCAGAGCATATACTTTGGGACAGCGAGGTGGAAGGATCACTGAGGCTGGGAGTTTGAGAAGAGCCTGGTGACAGAGTGAGACCCTGTCTCCCTTGCTAGCCAAATGACACACAGCAGCTCGTCCAAATGAAAACAGTAAGTAGTATGGACGTCCAACATTCTTAAATACTAATTTCAGTTCAGTTCCCTTCTAGATGTTACTTATTGAATTCAGTGTCTCAGTTTAATAATTTCAGTATCTATAAAGTGAGAATAATAATAGTTTCCTACCTCACAGAGCTCTTGCATGAGCTCAGTGATTTATGCTGTTTGTAAAGACCTTTCTACAATTCCAGGCATACACGAGGCACTCAGTAATTATTAGGTATTATTCAACCCTAAAATCCTCCATCATGATGGTGACTAGAACTATTAAAAATTGGATTGGTTTGTTTTAGAAAACTTAGGCATTTGTTTTGAGTACAGTTTGGAGATAAGATCCAAGGTATGAAAATTATGACAGATGTCATTATTTAAACGGCTAATGGCCCCTAACCACAATGAGCAGGTTGTTCCTTGGGGTCTAATTACAGACTGCTGATCAGACAATCAGCAGAGACATCTGCTCATTTGCACGTGCACGTGCATGCGTGCACACACACGCACACACAAAACAAATAACCGGGAAATGGGCAATTTAAGGTAATTATGTTGTGAAAAAGTGCATGGACTGTGTGAGGGTTTGGTGTGCCTCGTTCCATCCTTGAGGTAGGGACGGTTCTGTCATCTTCCACTGTGCTGAATTTTGACACCCAGACCCCACACTAACGTAGTGCCCTGCCAGGCACCTCAAAACCAAACTTTAGGCTGGGCACGGTGGCTCACGCTTGTAATCTCAGCACTTTGGGAGAGCGAGGTGGAAGGATCACTTGAGACCAGGAGTTTGAGAAGAGCCTGGGTGACAGAGTAAAACCCTGTCCCTCCTCCCCCCACCAAAAAAACCCCACTTCGTCCCAGTGCTAAGAGCATTTATTTTGTTTGCTTCAGACTTGAGTTAAGGCTGGATTCCATTTTATTAAGTTTCCCTCCTCCACGGACACAGGAGCTTTCTCATGGCCTTTCCAATAGGTGCAGTGTAATATCAGGGGGAGAATAAAAAGACGCCCACTTTCCTGCCAGACACCATGCTTTCTTTGGATAGGTTTATTCTAGAAAGAATGGTTTAAAGCAAGATCACAATAGAAGATGATTTCCAGGAAAAATCATATGGATTAGGCTGGGCGCAGTAGCTCACATCTGTAATCCCAGCACTTTGGGAGGCCAAGGCGGGTGGATCATGAGGTCAGGAGTTCAAGACCAGCCTGGCCAAGATGGTGAAACGCCATCTCTACTAAAAATACAGAAATTAGCCAGGCATGGTGGCAGGCACTTGTAATGCCAGCTACTCGAGAGGTTGAGGCAGAGAATTGCTTGAACCCAGGAGGCGGAGGTTGCAGAGAGCTGAGATCACGCCACTGCACTCCAGCCTGTGTGACAGAGCAGGACTCTGTCTGAAAAGAAAAAAAAAAAAAAAAGAAAAATCATATGGATCAAAGTAATTATAATCAACATTGTCAACTGACTTTATTAATCTTTTCAAATGAAGTAGCTGTAAACTTTGCTGTCTCCATTAATTTGTTGTTTTTAACATTAGCTAAGGTATCATGGAAAGAGAACAAAAAGAAGGGAGAACAAAAGAAGGGGAAAGAAGGGAGCTAGGGCCTGCCTTCTCCTGGCTCTGTCACTTGCTAACGGTGTGACTTTGGACAGGGAGACGTCCCCTCTAGGCCCTGGTGAATTAGGGAGCTTGGCAAAGTACTCCTAAGGCTCTTTTCAGCCCTGAGCATCCTGCTCTTTTTTTTTTTTTTTTTTTTTGAGACAGAGTCTCGCTCTGTCGCCCGGGCTGGAGTGCAGTGGCGCAATCTCGGCTCACTGCAAGCTCCGCCTCCCGGGTTCACGCCATTCTCCTGCCTCAGCCTCCGAGTAGCTGGGACTACAGGCGCCCGCCACCACGCCCGGCTAATTTTTTGTATTTTTTTAGTAGAGACGGGGTTTCACCGTGGTCTCGATCTCCTGACCTCGTGATCCGCCCGCCTCGGCCTCCCAAAGTGCTGGGATTACAAGCGTGAGCCACCGCGCCCGGCCCCTGCTCTTTAAAGGCTGGGGTGAGGTAAGGCGAAAAGAAAGCAAAGCTGGATGGAAATGGAAAATTTAAAAATAAAAGTATCTTTATTTCCATTTTGTAACATCCAGCCTCCTCCACACTGCTAGACTTTCTCTCCCAGTTTAATATGCAGTTTCCAATAATCAAGAAAAGGAGGAAACACAAATAAACCAAATTAATAATATAGGAACTATTAATCTCAGAAACAGAAGGGATTAACATTTTTCAACAAAAATGGGGTACCAAAAAAAAGAAGAGGTTTTAAAAAAATGTTAGATTACAAAATTTTTTTGACGAAATCTCAGTAAATTGGATAGTTTCCTAGAAAAATATAAATTAACAAAATTGATTCCATATGGCACAGAAAACTTAGACCAAAACCAAACCAAAATAACAAGAAATAAGTTTAGGAAGCAGCATGGTATCTAGCCACTAAAGGCAAAGAAGCTGGAGTCAGACTGCTTGGGTTCAAATCCCAGCTCATTCTCTGCATGAGCTTGGCCTGGCTATTTAACCTCTCAAAGCCTCAGTCTTTTAATATGTGAGATGGGAACAGTAACTAATTTCGGGACTAGGTAAGACAAATATAAATGATAACTACTTCTGAGGATGAAATTAGATGAGCTATGTGAAATAGTTATTAGAACTTTTGGCACATAGTAATAAGCATCCAAAGAATGCCAGCTATTATTGTTTAGAAATTAAAAGCATTGGATGAGCCCAGTGGCTCACACTTGAAATCCTAGCACTTTGGGAGGCTGAGGCAGTTGAATAGCTTGAGCCCAGGAGTTGGAGATCAGCCTGGGCAACAAGGCAAGACCCCGTGTCTATTAAAAAGAAAAGAAAGAAAAGAAAAAGAAAGAAAGAGAGAGAGAGAAAGAAAGAGAGAAAGAGAGAGAAAGAAAGAGAAATAAATAAATAAATAAATAAATAAATAAATAAATAATAAATAAATAAATAAATAAATTAGAAGCATTACCAGACTTACCTCCTCAAAACCTGTCTAGATGGTTTGACAAATGAGGAGTTTCAAACTTTTAAGGAACACATAATTATTATTCTACAAGCCAATACAGGGCACAGGAAGACAGAAACTCTTGAGTTCATCTCATTTATGAATATGGAGGTATGTATATATGGTAATATCAAGAAGTTAGCCCAGAATGTTGAGGAAATTGATTATTACAAAGATGGAAACAAACATTGAGTATTTTCCATGTGCTTTAATCCTCTCACTCTACAAAAATAGACATTACCACTACTTCATAGATGAGGAAACTAAGGCTTAGGAAGATCGAAAAATTTGCCGCGCTGCCAGCTGGAAGACTCATGTTTCCTAAATCAACTGACTCAAAATCCTAAATCCCAATCATGTCAGGAAGCCGTCTTTTATACAATACAAGTACAATATTGATAGAGCAAATTCTTAAAATTATGATCTTGGTAAAGTGCCAAAATGTACTGGATAAACTGAATACTTATTACTGATTTTTGAAGTTAATAAAAGTATGAGGATTGTTTCTTACTATAATAAAGAATAATAAGTCAGTGTAGTATTGATTACTGCACCAATAATCAGTATCTGACAAAATGGTAAATTATTTTGCAGCTATTTGAGAGCAAGGGTGTGTGCTGCAACCCTTATCTGAAATGAGTACTAGAGGTTATAATTTCTGGAAATGGAAAGTTCCTCCAATCTCTAATAATAATAAGGGTATTGAATATTTACTGAGCATGTTTTATGTGGCAGACACTTTTATATACATTAACTCATCCAATTCTCACAACCACCCCAGGAGGTAGATACTATTATTATTTTTTAATTAACAGAGGATAAAACTAAGACACAGAAAGGCTATCTAATATGCTCAAGATGACAAAAACAGTTCATCAGCCTTTGTGCTCAGGCAGGCTGGTGCTGGAGCCTGAGCTGTCAGCTGCTACATTAACAAAATGAAAGCATAGTTTTGGGCAAGGAAAAGTCAAATTCATTCTAATTTGAAAAAATGTGCCTGTGTGTACAATAAATGTTATAAGAGTAGTTCACAAAGCAAGTGGAGGAAAGGAAATCATTATTTAACAAATGTTGCCCACAAGACAATGTGTTAGCTACCTGTAAGGAAAAAGAAAATAACTTAGATCCAGACCCTAGATAGCAAAATGAATTCCAAACGGATTAAGGAGGTAAATATTTTAAAATCGAGCCATTAGAATTAGAAGAAATTAGGATTGAATATTACTGTATTTAATAATATTTATTAAATCCCCAGATGAGAGAAAACTTTCTCAGTTTATACGCGATGGAAGAAATCACAAAGAAATACGTGAAAAATAGATTTGGCTGTAAACTATTAGAACTTCACATGTTAACAAAATTTAAAGTCAAACAGAAAAAAAAAACCGAAACAAGTATGGCAAACCAGAATTTAAAGATTTTGCATCTTTAGTTTGTATAAATTGTTAAGAAAAACACTAGGGCCCGCAAACAGCAAATGGGTAAAGAGTGTAGAGCAGACAATTTACAAACAACCCAGAACAGACCAAAGCTATTATGCAAAAGAGCTCTGTACAGCGTCATTATAAAAGTGAAAAATGGGAAGCAATCTAAAGAAAAAAACAAAAACTGAAGAAATGAGGATTGAGGCTTCGAATGGAAGACCATATGGCTGTTTAAAATTACATTTAGGAAGAATTCATCTGGAGAAAGAAATCTGTTCTATGAAAATATACAATGCAGTTGTATTTAGCTACATAAAATATAATCACAATTTTGTAAAAAGTGAACATAAGGCTGGGTGTGGTGGCTCATACCTGTAATCCCAGCACTTTGGGAGGCAAAGGTGGGAGGATCGCTTGAGCTCAGGAGTTTGAGACCAGCCTGGGAAACACAGTGAGATCCCCATCTCTACAAAAAATGTTTTAACCCATTTCCTATTTGGAAAAAAAAAAAGTACAACTCATTCTCTTTGAGGCTGAAGCAAATCTGACTCATTTTCAATATGAAAATAAAATATAAAAACCATTCTTGGGAGTTATTTCTAAATAGAACTTGTCTCTAGTCCTCACGTAACAGAAATGTATATGATGTTACATGAGGGTAAGAGACAAAAGTATTCTTGGGGGAAACAGGAGATGGGTTAAAAAATTAGCTGGGCCTGGTGGAGTGCACCTGTACTCCCAGATACTAGGGAGGCTGAAGCAGGAGGATCACTTGAGCCCTGGAGATCAAGGCTACATGAGCCATGATTGCACCACTGCACTCCAGCCTGGGCGACAATGTGAGACCCTGTCTCAAAAAAAAAGTGAACATAAAAAGAATGAAAATTTATAAAGAGAGAAAACTCTGGGTCATTAAACTTCTTTCTCATCATATTATTTCAGTAATAACACACCCAACTCATGTTTCAGCTCCCTAAATCCAGAATATTTCTTTCGTTTGTTTGTTTTTTGAGACGGAGTCTCGCTCTGTCGCCCAGGCTGGAGTGCAGCGGCGCAATCTTGGCTCACTGCAACCTCCGCCTCCCGGGCTCAAGCAAATCTACTGCCTCAGCCTCCCGAGTAGCTGGGATTACAGATGTGCATCACTATGCCTGGCTAATTTTTGTATTTTTAGTAGAGACAAGGTTTCACCATGTTGGCCAGGCTGGTCTCGTACTCCTGGCCTCAAGTGATCCACCCACCTCAATCTCCCAAAGTACTGAGATTACAGGTGTGAGCCACTGCACCCGGCCCAGAATATTTCATTAACAATAATTTTGTTTATCAAATATAGATTTATTCATAAATATGAATCTATAGAAAATAAGTTTAGGATGTTATTTAAATGTACTTTGTTCATATGGAGGGAACGGAAGAAGATACATGTAAGTGTTAACAAAACCAGGTATTGGTATTGAGGATATTTTATTTCATTTGTTATACTTTCTGTCATTTTCAAAGTTTTCTGCAATTAACATGCATTTTTTCCAATTAAGAAAAATATTTATTTTTTGTTGTTTGATTAGTTAATAAATAAATTAAAAAATTTTCCTAATTGGCTGGAGTGCAGTGGTAGGATCAAAGCTCACTGCAACCTTGAACTCCTGGCTCAAGTGATCCTCCCCAGCCTCTCAAAGTGCTAAGATTATAGGCATGAGCCGCTGCACCTGGCCTATTTTTTTAATTGGCAAAAATTATCCACATTTATTGTGTACAACATGTTTTGAAATAAGTATACATTGTGGAATGGCTAAATCAAATGAATTGACAGCTGCATAACCTCACATATTTATCTTTATCATTTCTTGTAGTGAGAACATTTGAAATCTACTCTCTCAGCAATTTTCAAGAATACAATACGTTGTTATTAACTATAGTCAAAAAAGTTTTCAGACATTGAAATAAGCCTAGATTTTCTGAGTGCCTTAAATCAGCATGACACCAAATTTATCTAAATAAATTCTATCTCACCATGTTAATAGAACATTGAGATGATCACCTAAATGTCTGAATTTCAATCAATCAAATATTTATCGA
Organism: Symphalangus syndactylus; assembly: GCF_028878055.3. Lineage (NCBI taxonomy): Eukaryota > Metazoa > Chordata > Mammalia > Primates > Hylobatidae > Symphalangus > Symphalangus syndactylus. The sequence goes on from NC_072434.2 coordinate 16,960,534, forward strand.
GTGGTCCATGCACATGGTCCTGTGTGAAATACTCTTGATGGTGTGAAGGAGAAAAGGCCATTTGTGCTTTCAAGAGTTCATTTGCACTTGGAAAATCAAGACATTAATATGTGAAAAGTCAAAAAGCAGAAGGGATGCCACAGGTGAAGAATAATGAATTGTCAGAAGGAGTGATATCAATAATACATTAAATTTCAGAGGAAAAAGAGATCCCCAAGGGATAGAATGTTCAGGGAAGAGTCACTGAGAGGGAATTATTTGAAGGACAGGCAATGGATGGATGGAAGGAGGGGAGAGTAGCAATCTAGCTAAAGGTGTCTTGCCAACCCTGGCTTTGGGGGCAGCTTTAGTGGAATTGATTGTCTTCTAACAAAATTGGATTTATATTTGACCACATGTAAATAGCATAATGTGGAAAGAGCTGAGTATATTGCAAAGCGACCACCCAAGTGAGTATAGGCAAATGCTCAGGTGTAGAGACTCAGTGGCCAAATAGATTGTGTTTAGGACATCGGCTATGGCCTTCCTAGCTGTGAGTTGCTTTACTTTTCCAGCTTCAGGGTTATATCTGTAAAATGGGGATGACACCTGTTTTGTGGGGTTTTTTTTTCTTTAGACAGGGTCTTGCTCTATTGCCCAGGCTGGAGTGGTCAGTGGTACAAGCACGGCTCACTGCAGCCTCGACCTCCTGGGCTCAAGCAATCCTCCTGCCTCAGCCTCCCGAGTAGTTGGGACCACAGGTGCATACCACCATGCCTGGATAATTTTTTAATTTTGGAGAGACAGGATCTTGCCATGTTGCCCAGGCTGTTCTCAAACTCCTGGGCTCAAGCAATCCTCCTGTCTCAGCCTCCCAAAGTGCTGGGGTTACAGGTGTGAGCCACTGTGCCTGGCCTGTTTCATGTTTTTAACTCACACATGTCTTGTGTTTACCATGTATGTGCCATATCATAAAAAACATTTTGCATCAATTATCTTATTTAATGCTCAGAATAACAACTTTATGAGGTAGATACTATTGTTCTCCCAATTTTACATATGAGAAAACCAGGTTGTAATCCCCTGTGGAAGGGGGGGACATAATTCAGACACAGGTGGTTTGAGGCCAGAGCCTTCCCCACATTGCATTCAGTACTGAAAATGCTGGGCAGGCGTGGTGGGTCACACCTGTAATCACAGCAATTAGAAAGGCAGGGGTGGGAGGCTGGCTTGAGCTCAGGAGCTTGAGATAAGCCTGGACAACATAGTGAGACCCCATTCTCCAGAAAAAGAAAAAAAAAGAAAATGCTCAGTAGAGGGCCTGGCATATATACGTACCAGGGGATGATCCTTGGACCAGAACATTCAACTCAAAATTGCCTTAAATTTGTAAACACAACCATTTCCATAAGGCCTTGTAAGAACACTGGGCCCACTCATGATTTTCAGGTGGGAGCAACACAATGTACAAAACCACGAGGTCCTGGGACGTCCCTGGTACTAAACAATGCCTGTTCCTATGACTGTCAATGAGTCACTCACCAGGGAATAGAGAAGGTCAAAATGCCAGGCTGAGGGAAGGGAAGGATGGAGTGTGCCAAATATCATGGGGAAAAGACAACAGAGGATTACAGGATCACCTTCATTCTCATATCAGAGAAATCTTTCCTGGATTCTCTTTGGCTCTGGTCACCATGTCAGGGTCCTCACCCAAGGTGGTTATGAGGCTAGGGCTCATCTGGAATATGGCATGAGAACCTAGATGAACATTCCAGCTCAACAACTTTATACATTCCTTGGGCACTTTACTTCCTCTCCCTGAGCCTCAGTTCCCCTGTCTATAAAATGAGAGGGGTGGGCTAAATCAATTTAGTTCTGACATTTTGTTATTTTAGAATTTTTCTGAAATGGACTAAAAAGTGAGATTCAAAAGTGAGAACGAGCAACTTTGAGCCTCAACTAGATAAACCACATCTCCAGTCACATTTATTTCTAGGTGCAAGCACCGCCAATTTCTAGCAGGAAGGCAAGTCATCCAGAGTTTCTAATTAGTAATTTTGGGGAAAGCAGTTTTGCAGGGAACTACTAGAGATGAATGCAATGTGGATGCAACTTAGTTCCAAGACTAAATCAGCAAGAACACAAAAAGTTGCAAGCTACTCAAGCAGTATTCACGGATTCATTTTGCTAGTTCCCACAAAGCTCCAGATGAATTAGAAGGGGTCAAATTATTCTGTTTCATCGATTGGCCTACTAAATTTTAGGGAAACTAGGCACCTTCCACAGATTATGCACCTTCCATAGATTATGCACCTTGTTGGCTGGGACTGCATATATTACACTCCACAATTCATAGTACAGTACTTAGAGAGACGGCGGGGATGGGGTAGAAAAAGCATTTCAATGTGTAACACTCTGTACACATTCCCATTAAATCAATTTGCATATAGTAAATGTTTAACCTTGGGGGAGCCACTTAATGTCTCAGAGTCTCGCTTTTCTCTTCTTTCAATTGGGCAGTCAAATGTCTCTTTATTTGACTTATTTTCCAGTTGAAGAAACTGAGGCAGCAAGGTGTTAAATGACTTGACTGAATCAATGAAAGAAAACTCTTCTGGAGAACTTTAGCACAGAAGAGTTAGACCAGGCCTTTCTCCATCTCTCCAACCCGGGGGTCGGGGGGAGCTCGGAATTATTAGGAGGGCTACATGAGACCATGGAAACTTCCAGTACCGTTCCTGCCTCCTTGTCAGGATTCAGGGCCAGTGCTGGCTTCATGGACTTGCAACCCGTGCAGACTAGTAGGGCCCTGTGTTCACAAGGACCCCATCATTGGCCTAATGCTTTGTGGCTGTCATCTTTAAATTCATAATAATTTTTGAGTAAGGGACCCCGGATTTTCATTTTGTACTGGGCTCCACCAATTATGTAACAGATCCTACTCAAGGCATTTAATTGGGTAGAATTGCCAAAGCTCACAAAATAGGTCAACACACAAAACGAGAAGCAGGATCAGCCAATCAACAAGTCTTCCTTGAGTACATGATACATGCTTTCCAGCACAGCATTGTCTGAGCCCCTCCCAGGTTGGAGAGATGGAGAAAGGCCTGATCTAACGCTTCTGTAATGAAATTCTCCAGAAGAGTTTTCTTTCACTGATTCAGTGAAGTCCCTTAACACCTTGGTGCCTCGGTTTCTTCAACTGGAAAATAAGGCTCTTAACGTCTTTAAGGTTGTGAGGAATAAATGGGCCAATCTGCGTAAAACTCTTTGAACAGTCCTCGGCAGATAGTAAGCTCCATATAAGGGTCGACTGTTTCTGTTTTGTGCTGTTATTAGCTTTTCCTTGCCCAGATGCTCACATGGCTTTTTTCTTTGATGGTGCACATTCTCTGACCTCTATTCACAAAATTTTAAAACTCCCAGGCTGGCTCTCTTCCCTCCACACATACTAGTCTTTTGCTGCTCAGAGTGTTTTCTCAGGGAAAACACTCCTATAGGATGTTTATGGGGGAAGATATTCTCTGAGATCTGGTTCCCATTTGACTGAAAAAGGAAACTTCATAGCTGCTATTGGTGGAGCCCTGTACTGGCACTAAATGTACATTGTCTGAATCCATGTAGCAACCCTGTAAGGTGGGTGTTTTATGCCCATTTTACAGATAAGGAAACTGAGGCTCACAAAAGTTTAGCAGAGTGAGGATTTGGAACCAGTTTTTGCTGGACCCAAAATCCATGTACCTTCTGGCCGGAGCCCTGATGGCTGCTGCTGCTAGTGTAGACAGATCTCAGGTCTCAGGCACAAGAAATTCATGTCCATAAAGTGTAATCTTAGGCTCACTGTAAGCTGATTGCAAGTTGAATTCCGCACCGTGGAATCTCAGCACATAAACAGAGAATCCTCTCTAAAACTTCTACACATATATGCTTGCAAACAAATGCACATTTCAAACTAATTTAAAATCCTGTCTCCACAGACAGTACTTACCCCTGGGACTATGAGCACAGTCTGATCCCAGTCTGTGTTTCAGCGATGTCCTAATGGAAATATCTCCCCGACCCGTCTCCAGCCCCTACCCAGAAGCTTCTGTGTCACTGGAGGTCAGTCACAAGTGTTTCAACATTTCCAACAAGGCGGGGGCACTACCACTCAGAAGATAGCAATCTCGCTCGTTGGGTACAGCAGGGTGAAGGGAGAGATAATGCCTCCTGTTTCTTTTGGCCATGTTCTGCCCAGCTCCCTGGTACAGACAGTTTGTGTAGATGGAGGAGATTAGTGATCTCTTTCTCTCCCTGTGGGCACACATTTAGATACCACAAATACACACGCAGCCAGGTAGAGTGGAAAGAACACTAAAGGAGGAGTTAAGAGGCCTAAGATCAAGTCCCAGCTCTGGCACCAGTGTGCCACATGAGCTCAGACAATTTGTTTTCCCCTAAAGGGACTCATGTTCTTCCTCTATAAAATGAAGAAGTAGGTCTCTAGATATTAGCAAAGATCCTTTCCAACCTATGAGGACAACTTCTTTGTCATTAAGCATCAAATGAGGCAAACCAAAGATGGCTGTTGCAGTTTGTAGGATAACAGCAGGAAGGGAAGGAAGGCTGATTTCAGGCTCTTTGGGGGGCCTAAAACCCCAAAATAGAAACTTAAGAGAAAAGAAGAATGGGAGGAGGGTAAAATGACCCAGATATAAAACAGACAAGAAAACAGAGATTTGTAGGCCTCTATGATGTCAGTCCCTTGCTGTGAACAAATTGCCTGGTGCAATTTGAGTAACAGCTTCTGAGTTGGATATAGTCAGGTTTCAATCCTGGTTCCACTACTTGGCAACTGGGTGACTTGGGAAAAGTTACTTAACCTCTCTGATTGTCAGTTTTTTCATCTGTAAAATTGGGTTAATAATAAATATCTGATATTTTTTAAATCTCATAAGGTTGTTTAAGGTTAAATAACATAAATAAGTAAGCAAAGCACTTAACAGAATGTCCTTTCTGTAGTGAAAAAGAGATGGTAGCTATGAACATTTTTTTTTTTTTTTGAGACAGAGTCTCCCTCTGTTGCCCAGGCTGGAGTGCCATGGTGTGACCTCGGCTCACTGCAACCTCCGACTCCCAGGTTCAAGCGATTCTCCTGCCTCAGCCTCCTGAGTAGCTGACATTACAGGCGAGTGCCACCACACCTGGCTAATTTTTGTATTTTTAGTAGAGACAGGGTTTCATCATGCTGGTCAGGGGCTGGTCTCGAACTCCTGACATCGTGATCCACCCGCCTCAGCCTCCCAAAGTACTGGGATTACAGGCGTGAGCCAGAGCGCCCGGCCGCTATTAACATTTTTATTCTCTAAATGCAAGTCAGAAAGCCACCCCTTGGGCTGAGTCCCTTTCAGTGTTTTATGACCCGTTGATGTATCACAGCTCACTGTGGAATTACGTCTATTGCTGCAGTTTGCTTCGCTTTGCACAGTTCATGTTAAAAACATGAAGCCCCTTTATTACTCAAGATTTGAGGAAAGCAGAACCTGGGAGCCACATGGAGTGATTTCCTAACTGGGCTCTCCACCTGCTCTAGGTTTGCCCTGCCAGTGTCAATACACACTTCACTCTGCTCCTGACTCAGCCATGGACACTAAGTAATCAATTCAAGCTACAGCTAACTGTGGGGATCACGCCAAGATGCTTGGCCTGCTATTTCTATTATCCATTCACAGGAACCCAGTGTACATATGGCAGCACCCAATGTCACGTAACATTCATACAGCTCTAGCCTCTGTGTGGACCACTCTTGGACCAGAACCTTCCATGCTGCCACTCCAAGATTCACAAGATCATAGGGTTGTTAAAGATCTTTGAACACAACATATTTCAGTATCATTTTAGAGATCCTCAGTTGATTAAGGACAATGATGAGGCATTTTTATCACGTACCAGAGATAATGATTCCTTTATTTAAGCTACACTTCTGTGCACACTCATGCTGGACTGCGTTGCAGCCATATGCTTCCATCTTTATGAGACACATCAGAGTTTAGTAGAAAATTCACTTGACTTGAACTTCAATGGCCTAAAAATCTGAGGCATTTGTCTTCTCTGGACTACACTTTTCTTATATCTCATTGTAAGAATTTTTGATTAGATTATTTCCAGCATCCTTTCTGCTCTAAAATCTCACGGTTTTGTGTATTACATGTCATCCACCATTCTGCTTTAAACAGCAAAGTCAGAATTACTGAAGTCTGTGTCTTGTTCTCTGCATTCCCACCAGCCAGGATTGTGCCTGTACCTAGTATGTGCTCGATACATGTTTGTGGCATGGATAAATAAGTGAATTAAGGTGCTGTGTTACACATGCATGGTGTATACATGCATCGTGTCCACTCCCTACTACATGCAAACACTTGCCGATGATGAGAAGATGATTTGCTCCAAAAGACTCTTCAGCCTATAATTCCAGCACTTTGGAAGGCCGAGGCAGATAGATAGCTTGAGCCCAGGAGTTTGAGACCGGCCTGGGCAACATACATATAGAGATGAGGTTTTGCTATGTTGTGTATGTGTCTCTCTGTGTGTGTGTCTGTATGTACAAAAAAATTAGCTGGATGTGGTAGCATGCACCTGTAGTCCCAGCTACTCGGGAGGCTGAGGTGAAAAAATCATTTGAGCCCCAGAGTCAGCGATTGCAGTGGGTCATGATCATGCCACTGCACTCCAGCCTGGGTGACACAGTGATGCCCTATTTCAAAAAGAAGGGACTTTGCCTGCTCCTGCTCAGAGGCTACTGGGAATGGATGCACGCTGATGCTTCCTACTGAGGTCTGGGTTCAGGGCTCCATCTGCCAAGCCCTGGGACATGTGGCCCCCTTATCTCTGCTTTGAGCTGACAGACTCCTGCCCCGAGGGTAGGATGTTAGGGGAGATCAAACAGTGATAAGTGAAGTTATAACAACTGTAACATCAACAGGAAGCTCTTTTTGATGGTTTGTCACCCACTGGAAAAGGAACCTCTGATCGAGGTCGATAACACACTTTCACCTCCTACCCCACCCCGTAGCCCATTTTGTAAGATAACAGCCTCCTTCCCAAGCCTCCCCACTCTGTGCATAAAGTCTCCTACATTTGTGGGACACAATTTTTCACAGAAAACACAGCTACTCTCTGTAGGATAACTGTTTTCTCTATTTTAAGGTAGGGAATGTTATGTCCACAGGATTGGGGATTTTTTTTTCCTTTTTTTGCCCCAGCCCCAGGCTTGCAAAATAATAATAAGACTGCACATGCAGCTTTCATATGAAGTGTCAGAAATAGGATTGGGGAATTTCCACAAGGGAGAAAAAACCCTACTCTCTGTGCAATCACCCTAATACATTTTTGCATAATGCCTTGTCTGCATACTTGCATTTAAAAGAATAGTTTTCCACATTATAGGGAAGGATCATTTAAAACCCACCATTCTGGTTATGTCACCCTCTGCTCAGAATTCTCCAGTAGCTTCCCATTGCAATTAGGATGAAACCCATGATCTTGAACAAGGTCTATAAGGCTTGCCCCCTCTGGTAGCCTCATGCCCTTTTAACTGTATTTCTGCCACTTTGCTTTCTTTTCTGTCTTCACACTCTACCAGGCTTTCAGGATGTTTGCAAATGTGGGTGTCTCTGCATCCAAACAGTTTTCATAGTACTTGTAATGGCTGCTAAATATTTTGCCTTGCTGGCCGGGGCGCGGTGGCTCAGGCCTGTAATCCCAGCACTTTGGGAGGCCAGCATGACCAACATGGTGAAACCCCGTCTCCACTAAAAACTCAAAAATTAGCCGGATGTGGTAGTGCACGCCTGTAATCCCAGCTACTCAAGAGGCTGAGGCAGGAGAATCACTTGAACCTAGGAGGCAGAGGTTGCAGTGAGTTGAGATCGTGCCACTGCAATCCAGCCTGGGCAACACAGTGAGACTCCATTTAAAAAAAAAAAAAATGCCTTGCTGATCTAACCCTAAATTCCTAACCATTCCTTTGGGTCATCATTCAGTCATTCCCAGGGTTTTACTATGGGCAACTACACTGTGATGGATACCTTTGTACATACTATTTTTTTTTGTTTATTTTAGATTATTTCCTTAATTTAAAGCTCCAGGAGCAGATATTGAAGTTAAAGGAAACGTCTTTATGGCTCTTGAATCATATTGACCTTCTGCTTTCAAGTCCGTTTTACTACACCACTAGCAGCATTTGAGCGTATCTATTTCACTGCAACCTACATAGCAATGAATTATCATTTTTCAGTAATTGTATGTATCTCCACCAGTTTTTAAATGTATTTTTAAAAATCTATTATTAGCAATAAAATATTTTACTATTTTTCAGTACCAGCCACTATATCAGCTGCTTTATATATGCTTCTTTAATCCTCAGAACAACCTTACAAGGAATATATCATGAACACTATTTTAAGATAAAGCAACTCAAGTCTGGGGAGGTTAACTTGCTCAATGTCACAGAGTTGTTTAAGTAGCAGAATCAGGGTTCAAATTCAGATCATTTATTATTGTTATCAGTATTACTTCAAAAGCCATTTACTTTATGCAGTATTTGTCTACCTTCTGCATCCCCCCAGCTAAATGGCTTTTTGCACAGTCAACATGTCATGGCTTAGGGTGCAGTCCAGCAGGTCTAGACAGAATGACAACATGGCTTCATGTGTCTTTAGGACAGCACTCTATAGACAGTTGCTTCTTGCCCCCCAGGCACCTCTACCACCTTTCCCCTTCCTTTCAGATTAAACTTTTTATTGATTAAAGGCCTCATTCCATACACCAAAGTTTAACCCTAATGAGAGGTACGTTAAGGTGGACACCTTACAGAGTTGTTTAAGATTCAATGAGCTCATATGAAGTACTCTGTTAACTAGAAAACACTACAAATATCAGGCTTTGTTATATAACTTTATTTTATTTTTTATTTTTTTGGAGACAGGGTCTCACTCTGTGGCCCAGACTGGAGCACAGTGGCATGATCATGGCTCGCTGCAGCTTCAACCTCCTGGGCTCAAGCCATCCTCCTGCCTCAGCCTCCTGAGTAGCTGGGAGTATAGGCCCAAGCCACCAAGCTTGGCTAATTTTTAATGTTTTTATTTTATTTTATTTTATTACTATACTTTAGGTTTTAGGGTACATGTGCACAATGTGCAGGTTTGTTACATATGTATCCATGTGCCATGTTGGTTTGCTGCACCCATTAACTCGTCATTTAGCATTAGGTATATCTCCTAATGCTGTCCCTCCCCCCTCCCCCCACCCAACAACAGTCCCTGGAGCGTGATGTTCCCCTTCCTGTGTCCATGAGTTCTCATTGTTCAATTCCCACCTGTGAGTGAGAACATGCGGTGTTTGGTTTTTTGTCCTTGTGATAGTTTACTGAGAATGATGTTTTCCAGTTTCATCCATGTCCCTACAAAGGACATGAACTCATCATTTTTTATGGCTGCATAGTATTCCATGGTGTATATGTGCCACATTTTCTTAATCCAGTCTATCGTTGTTGGACATTTGGATTGGTTCCAAGTCTTTGCTATTGTGAATAGTGCTGCAATAAACATACGTGTGCATGTGTCTTTATAGCAGCATGATTTATAGTCCTTTGGGTATATACCCAGTAATGGGATGGCTGGGTCAAATGGTATTTCTAGTTCTAGATCCCTGAGGAATCGCCACACTGACTTCCACAATGGTTGAACTAGTTTACAGTCCCACCAACAGTGTAAAAGTGTTCCTATTTCTCCACATCCTCTCCAGCACCTGTTGTTTCCTGATTTTTTAATGATGGCCATTCTAACTTGTGTGAGATGGTATCTCATTGTGGTTTTGATTTGCATTTCTCTGATGGCCAGTGATGTTGAGCATTTCTTCATGTGTTTTTTGGCTGCATAAATGTCTTCTTTTGAGAAGTGTCTGTTCATGTCCTTTGCCCAATTTTTGATGGGGTTGTTTGTTTTTTTCTTGTAAATTTGTTTGAGTTCATTGTAGATTCTGGATATTAGCCCTTTGTCAGATGAGTAGGTTGCAAAAATTTTCTCCCATTCTGTAGGTTGCCTGTTCACTCTGATGGTAGTTTCTTGCTGTGTTTTTTCTTAAAGCAGGTACTGAGTATAAAACAATATAAAACAATATGAGAGGGTCTCTGTCTTCCCTCACAGTGACCTGGGTCTCAGACACTTCCTAACTGTGATCTTAGGACAAACACTTAGCTTTTCTGAGCCTCATCTGTGAAACAGACAGAATATGAATACCTACCTCATGGAGTTGTTTAAGAACTCAGTGATCAGACTATTATTCAACAGTAATAACGAGCCAGGCGCAGTGGCTCATGCCTATAATCCCAACACTTTGGGAAGTCGAGGCAGGAGGACCGCCTGAACTCAGGAGTTTGAGACCAGCCTGGGCAATATAGCTAGACCTCATCTCTACTTAAAAAAAAAAAAAAAATCCAAAAATTAGCTGGGTGTGCTGCTGCATGCCTGTAGTCCCAGCTCCTTGAGAGGCTAAGATAAGAGAATCACTTAAGCTAGGGACGTCGAGGCTGCAGTGAGCCATGATCACACCATTGTACTCCAGCCTGGGTGACAGAGCAAGACCTTGTCACAAAAACAAACAAACAAACAAACAGAAGACAGGAATAACAACCATTTGTATTGGTCTAGTTTTCAGTTGGTCTTACCTGAGCAGAGTAATTGGGTGGGACTGTCCAGGGAGGCATTGCTGGCTCTCCAGTACTGGAACCTACAATTGGTCCAATTCATTTTGCCAAAGGGTCCATCCAGGAAGTTCTGGTTCCAAGTATTGAGATTCCCAAGAGAAGTAGGTCCCCTTAGCTAGAAGCAGAGTTTCTCAGAGGTATTTAGAAGCAGCTGGTGGACACAGGACTCAGGGAGCTGGCCCCCCTCTTCTCCTCCCTGTCTTTCATTCCTGCATGGGAACCTGTCAGATGGGGAGATTGTTAAAATCTCACCACTGGAGGGGAGGGCCTCAAAGGCCATGGAGACAGCACCTCTCTCTTGGTGAAGGCATCTTCAGATAGAATTCAGCACAAATCGAAAGGTGGCTCCCCTGCCCCTATCTGTCACATCGCCCTCTCATCTATTAGTATCTGAAGTTACCTTGATCATTTATTTGTTTACTTGATTATTGTCAGCCTCTCATCACATGAATGTGAGCTTCATAAGAACAGAGACCTTATCAGTTTTGGCCAACATTTCATCCCCTGTGTCTAGAAAGTGCCTCATGCAATGAACAGGTCCAATACGTATTTCTTCAATAAATGAATGAATGAATGAATGCCAAAGACTCCTTTATAAAAGCTAGGGTCACCTGACCTCTGCCAGAATTTTGGAGAGCCTACACCACAGACTTTTGAACCTCTTAGCTGATGACAAATCTTTAGCCTTCGAAGCAGAAATTGATTTGAAAGAGCCCAAAGTACTCTGGTAAAGTAGGTGATATTGAACTGGGTAATGTCAATTTCAGAAAAAGAGGACACGTGCCTATGAAACACCAAGAACAGTGTCCTGGGGTTGGGGAGGACACCTGCCTGGGTTTGGGTGGCCAAGGGGAAGAAGGAAGAGAAACAGCAGGGGAAGATGCTGTCCCACAGCCACCTCCACAGGTGTTCACTGGCCTCAGGCGCCAGCCCTGCTCAGGGTGAGAGGCAAAGAGGGAGGTGCGCTTAAGGCCAAATGAAAGAGGATCTGCCACCCTCTCCTCCCCCAACTCCTACCACATCCTAGCAAAGAGAGCTGCAGGAGCAGTCAGGAAATCCCCTCTCTAACAAGGCAAGCATTGGAACCAAGAGCCCAGGTGGCACAGATGAGTCACTTCACCTACTTGGACTCATTTCCCCTATTTGTGAAATGAAGCAAGGATGAGAAGAGGAACAAGACGTGATCAAGAAAAAGGTGAATGTTTTCACAAGTGCCTGTCATTGCCCCCTTCTGTTGTCCCCTTCCACATGTCACCTGGTACATTGTACATTTCTTCTAACAATTGTGTTATTGGCCAGGAAATACAGATAATTCTTTTAGAGAATAGTTTTTCTCAGTGTTAAAATTGTTTTTATTTTTAATTTTGTAAGGGGAGGACATCATCACCTTTTCAGTTTGGGACTTTTGAAGTTTTTGTTTCATTAGGTCACATTCAGATGGTTTTAGAATTCAAAAGGTACAAAAGGATAGTCCTGGAAAAGCTGCTCATCTTCTCTTGACCCCAGCCATCTAGTTCTCCTCCCTGGAGGAAACCAGCATGCCTAGTTTATTGTGCACCATATGCATACATGAGCAAACACACACACACACAGAAACACACTCACCTTACAGGCATCTTCTTTACAGATGATAGTGTACTACATACTTTGTTTTGCCTTTTGCTTTTTCACTTAATATATCTAGGAGTTAATTTATTATTAATACATACAGAACTTTCTCATTCCTTTCTTCCTCTTCAGAGTGTTCTGCTCTATGGCTGCTCACAGTTTATTTAACTGGTCACCTAGTAGTAAATTTAGATTGTTTCCACTTTTTACTCTTGAAATTATGATGTAATTATTAAACTGCGACAAACGTCATTTGCACAGGTGTAAATATGTGTGTAAAATTAGAGAAATGGCCATTAAAGTAGATCTGCCATCCCAGTTTTAGGAAATCAGTATTCCTTTTTACAGATCCAAAATACAGTGTTACCCAATTTGACTACTTGTATTATAAGCCAGATTTCACTCTGGCTGTTTCCAAAAATCGAAGTGCTCCTCAGAGAACAAAGATATGACGTCACTGAGGATATTCAACAGAACTACCAATTTCTCTAAAGGTCAGCCTCCAAGGAGAATCCAAACGCCTTCAGCAATAGCAGCATCACTACAGTGAGTATAGCATGTCCCTGGATGCTGACGATGGAGCGATAAACCCTCATGACACAGACATTTCCAAACAATTCAAGTAAAGTTTACTGAGTGCCAACTACACAGTCTGTTTAAAACCCAGTCTGTCCTATTACATTGGTCTTTAAGTTTAAATAAATAAATAAATAAATAAATAAATAAATAAATAAATTACCCAGTCTGTAAGGATGAATAAAAAATGGCCTTGTCATCAAGAAACCAATGATCTAGGCAGCAGTTCTCAAAGTGTATCCAGGGACCCCCTGGGGGTTCCAGAGATCTTTTCAGAGGGTTCATGAGGTCAAAACGACTCTCTTAATAATACTAAGACACTAGTTGCCTTTTTCACTCTCAGTTTCTCTCAAGCATACAGTGGAGTTTCCCAAAGTTTATGTGACATGTGGTATGGCACGAGACTGATTGCAAAGGCAGACCTGAGAACTCAGCTGTCTTTTGTTGAGCTAGATATGAATAATGAGATTTGTACATGCATAAAACAGTGCTTCTCTTTTCATTAAATTCTTCATGCTTTGGGAAATAGTTATATTTCATGCAAAGTGTTATGTTTAAGATCTAATGGCTTTAGTACTATTTTCTAAGGAGATTAGATATTTTTAAATTTTCTTAGTTTTAATTTCTGATATGGTCAATATGAATAGATATAAACTACATAAACAATAGTGTTTTGGGTTCCTGAGTACTTTTTGAGAGTGTACAGGGGTCTGGAGGCCAAAGAGTTTGAGAATTGCTGATCTAAGGACTCATGGCATTTCTTCACCATAGGGCAAGAGAGGAGCATTTTGCCTTATTTGCCAAAAGTGTGCTATGCTACATCCAGGGGTGCAAGCCAAAAGATTCAGGAGGAAAAGATTGGGTGTTCTCAAACAACGATGTGTCAAGAGGACAGCAATTGCTTGGACACAAGAATTCCCCCCGGAGCCTCCTGGCTGGCAGTGCAGTGGCTGTGTAGAAAGGCTCTACCAGAGGGGCAGAGTCCAGGCGTGAGGCAACAAGGAGGCTCTGAGGTTGGGGGAGCCTGGAGAAGAAGCAGAAGCGGAAGCTGGATAAGTCCGCCGCCCCTGGACTAAGCTGCTGACTACCTCCCGCTGTGATTCCAAGAGTCACTGCCTCAGAAAACTTCCTTGCAGGTGCTGGTGCCTGAAATTCCAGTGGAGGTGTTTCATTCCCTCAGCCAAAGGCAAATTCAATCCCAACAATCTCAAGTATTACTCAAGCTTACACAAGTGTGCAAATAACATTATGGAAGATAGATTCGAAGGTCATACGTTAATAAAACAAGACAGTGTGTCTATAACAGGAGTGGGGTGGGATGGGTGGAGCGGATGGGAAATGGAGAACAAAGAAGACTCAAAAATATGAAATAAATAGAACATAAGAACAGTTCGTGGACCCATGATGTAAGAATGCCACTACAGGGATTGATCAATTTAATTCTGGGTAGCTAAAATTAAAGAAAAAAAAATCCAATCCAGTCAAACTACTCTTTAGCATATGGTATGTCCTTAGCAGTGTGAGACAGGTTGCAAGGATACAGAAGAATGGGGCATGGGCCCTGGATTCAGAGAGTGCTACCCCACGCTCACCCCCCCACCCCAATTTAGCGAGGAGAATATCCGTGGCAACCATAGCAGCTGTAACAAAAGGTAGGTGTATAATCAGAGCTAAAAAGATGTACAGAGAAAGGACTATTGGATCAGAAAGGAGGAGCAGGTTGTTTCTAACTTGAGTGACGAGGGAAGACTACATGGAGGAGGTGGCATTTGTTGTGGTCACGGATGTGTAGGAAGGATTCCTACAGGCAGTGCTGAGGCTGTGGAAATACCAGGTGGGAGGGTGCTTGGAGTGAAGGCATGGCAGTTGGAATATCCAGCCATTTTTCCTTCAATGAACATCTGAAATCATTGCTAAGAGAGGGAGCATTGTACACCTGAGGGTGAAAGGAAGGCTGTCACCTAGGATGCAGAAGGAGGGAGGAACAGGACCTGGGAAGACAGAGGGCAAGAAAGACAGTTCATGAACTTCAAGAGCCCAGTGGACTGAGATCATGTCTGATTTCACTTATCTGCCCGGCTTCTAGGCCAGTGCCTGGAACACAGCAGCCCTCAATAAATGCTCATTGAATGAATGAGGAGTTGGACACATTCCCTTTGCTCTTTTTCAGGCTGGCCATAGATGTGCTGCCATAATCGAGTGGAGCCATCAGGAGCAGAGGTGAGGGGGATGTTTGAGCAAACTTCCTCCTGGCTTTCTCTCAAGTCAATACTCTCACCATTTCTAGGACTTTAAATGTTTTTCTGGTTGTTTTTGCAGAATTTCATTTCTCAAAATAGAAACCCTGTGTCCTCTTGAGGTTTATTACAGAGACATTTATTGGTTGGGGTTGCTTTAAAGATCACCATCAGGTTTTCATTTTACACAGCAGCTTATTTGCAAACATCAAACAAGTGCCTTAACATTTGGCATCCTAAGAAATTAAACTGTCAGCCTCTTGGGCTCCTACAAAAGAGCACCAGTGAACACATGAAGCCAGAACTGTCCACAGATGACTTAACGGGAACTGATCCCATATTACCATCCTTCACTAGCTCTGCACATATCCTTCATTCAATTTAAAAACATAATAAAAAAATTTTTTTAAGCAAGCACATTTTACTTACTTCTTTGTTTATTTAGACAAGAGTCTCGCTCTGTCGCCCAGGCTGGAGTGCAGTGGCGTGATCTCGGCTCACTGCAACCTCTGCCTCTCGGGTTCAAGTGATTCTCCTGCCTCAGCCTCTTGAGTAGCTGGGTTGACAGGCACCCACCACAATGTCCAGCTAATTTTTGTATTTTTAGTAGAGATGGGGTTTTACCATGCTGGCCAGGCTGGTCTCAAATTCCTGACCTCAAGTGATCCACTGGCCTCGGCCTCTCAAAGTGCTGGGATTACAGGCATGAGCCACCGCACCCGGCCGCAAGCACATTTTTAACAAGTGCAAAATGGAAACCTTATGCACGTCTTACAATTTCATTGACTACTCAGAACTGGGGATATCTCGTGTGACCTCCGGTCAGCAGTTTAAAGGATGAGGCATACTTATCCCCATTTGTAGCTGAGGTAACTGAGTGATAAGTGAATTGCTCAAGGTCGCAGTTAGCAAACAACAAAACCAGCATCCAAACAGAGGTCTCAAAATCCCTTAAACTACCTTTCATTTACTACACAGATTGTATTAGCTGTAATGACCACGTAAATTTTGGAGTAGCTAAGGACAGTTGTTCAGGTTGTTTATTGCTCAAGGGCATGACATCTAAAGAAACTATCCAACCTATAATCCCAGCATTTTGGGAGGCCAAGGCAGGCAGATCACCTGAGGTCAGGAATTCAAGACCAGCCTGACCAACATGGAGAAACCCTGTCTCTACTAAAAATACAAAAAATTAGCCGGGCGTGGTGGGGCATGCCTGTAATCCTAGCTACTCAGGAGGCTGAGGCACGAGAATCGCTTGAACCTGGGAGGTGAAGGTTGCAGCGAGCCAAGATCGCACCATTGGACTCCGGCCTGGGCAACAAGAGTGAAACTCCGTCTCAAAAAAAAAAAAAAGAAAGACAGAAACTATGCATATCACAGACATCATCATGTTGAATTTTTTTCACTTTTTTATTTAACTGCTAACTCTAAAGGTAGATGACATATTCTTATTAAAATA
This sequence comes from Symphalangus syndactylus, assembly GCF_028878055.3. Lineage (NCBI taxonomy): Eukaryota > Metazoa > Chordata > Mammalia > Primates > Hylobatidae > Symphalangus > Symphalangus syndactylus. The sequence goes on from NC_072434.2 coordinate 16,977,140, forward strand.
GTTTCCTGACAAATAACAATCAAATGTCTTCTCTAACAAAAATCCTTTTTTATGACAATTTTCTTTCAGATGGAAATAGATTTTCTAACAGGGTTGACATTTACTTCATAAGCTGAAGCAGAGAGTGTTTGACAAAGACCTTATTGGTTTAAGTAATGAGTGCCGCAATAACTACTGCTTCCAAACAAGGAGTTGTTTTCCAACTCTTGTTTTGATTTTTATCTAATTTTTTTTTAAATCCTGTATTAGTATTTGTGTATTGGCTAAATTTGAAGTTTTGCATTACAGTTCATATTGTCTGCCTGAATGGTAGCTCTGAATTCCTAATTTAGATCTACAGATTTATTATAACATAACTCACTTTTGTGGTAATTAATGATCACAGGCCATTATATATTCATAAAATAATGATTTTATATTCATAAATTAGAGACTATTATATCATGAATTGTCAATTGTATCATAGCTATTGTTTATGGGTTGTTAAAGAAAATTTCTTAAGGAGAAAAGCTAACTGCTGGTAAAGTTTCATGGCTTATTATATATATTTTTTAAAGTTTTAAGTTCTAGGATAAACTACTATTATGTTTTAATTATGTACATATATATATATACATATTTTTTTTTTTTTGAGACAGGATCTCGCTCTGATGCCCAGGCTGGAGTACAGTGGCACAGTCTCAGCTCACTGCAGCCTCCGCCTCCCGGGTTCCAGCGAGTCTCCTGCTTCAGCCTCCTGAGTAGCTGGGATTACAGGCATGTGCCACCACACCTGGCTAATTTTTGTATTTTTAGTAGAGATGGGGTTTCACCGTGTTGGTCAGGCTGGTCTTGAACTCCTGGCCTTGTGATCCACCCACCTCACCCTCCCAAAGTGCTGGGATTACAGGCGTGAGTCATCATGCCCGGCCTTAATAATATTTCTTTAACATTTAATAAGCTAATATAATGTTATTTCTCCCAGGATACTGATAAGAAAAAAAATCAAACTAAAGCCAGAAGATGAAAAGCTGTCTAGATAAAAAGTAAAGTAAAACTATTTGGATTATTGAATAAATTTAGGGAGAAATAGAGAGTTTAGGGCTGTTTGTTTCAGTGAATGTGTCACAGAAATGTGAGATGTAAATTTACCTTTTAGTTCCATTGTCAGCAATAATTGATGAATCTAAAAAAAAAAGTAACTTTAAAAATGCAAAGAATTCAAACACATGGCCAAGTAGTTTGAATAGGAAACAAAGATGTACTCTTGCTGAAAATTACTCACCTCAAGTAAGAAATTTTTTATCTTTACAAAAGATAATACAGGTTGGAAGTTTTTGGAAATATAATGGACACAAATATTTTCCAAAGGGTGAGGAGAAATAATAATGACTAGATTCTGATTATTTTATTATACTTCAAAGGACTCTGAATTTTGCCGGCTCTTTGAGAACAAAAAATCAGCTGGAAAATGGGAAAGAATGCAAAGATTGTACAGCACTTGACACATTTTTTTCATAAACATGAAGAAATAAACATCAACAGGAATGCTAAGTATTCAAATTTCAAATCTGATTAGAAATATATAATTATCAATGCTGCAAAACAGATTCTATATGATGAGGAAAATATTACACTGAACAAATAATAAACTCAATTCTGTTTTGGCAAGACAATAGCATTCAGAGGACCATCTACAAAAATGTATAAGCAGTATAATAACAGGAATTTTCTTCATTTACACAAAGCATAGAAGCTTAATAGAATTTACAGCAGTATACAAATATGTATTTGTATATTTCAAATATGCAATATATTTGTATATATGCTATATATATTTGTTTATATATATACTTGTATATTATTGTACAAATATTATATACTATATATAAACACCAAATATATACCAAATATTATATACTATATATAAATATTATATACTATATGTAAACACCAAAGAACATTTACACACTATTTAGCAGATGAAAAGCAAAACCAAATGATTAAAATATAGGAGATTTGTTGACTGAAGTCATTTTGAATCTTGTAAGAAATGCTAAATATCACACAGTTAAATAACTTGAGGTACATTTCCTGATGTAAGCCACGTGGAACAGTTGACAATTATTTTTAGATTTGTAAATTTTCAAAATGCAAATATATCTATATGTAAACATTAATTTTTTTCCCTACAGTAAATGATACAGCTGGAGAAGGATTATTTAGGTTTTTGGTCGACCATCACCAACAAAAGCACTGAATATAGGCTATAATGATTTGAGGGAGCAGGGATACAACAAAGATGAAAAAAATTTATGACAAACTTAATGGATTTCAGCATAAGTCCCCAAAAGATTCTAAGGTTGCCTATTCTTTTTTTTTTTTTTTTTGAGATGAAGTCTTGCTCTGTCACCCAGGCTGGAGTGCAGTGGCCTGATCTCGGCTCACTGCAATCTCCGCCTCCCAGCTTCAAGCGATTCTCTTGCCTCAGCCTCCCAAGTAGCTGGGATTACAGGCACACGCCACTGCACCCGGCTAATCTTCTGTATTTTTAGTAGAGATGGCAGTTCACCATGTTGGGCAGGCTGGTCTCGAACTCCTGACCTCAGGTAATCCACCCACCTCAGCCTCCCAAAGTGCCAGGATTACAGGCGTGAGCCACCACGCCCAGCCAGGTTGCCTATTCTTTAAAGCCAATAGTGAATAAAATATTAAAAAGTCCTGTCCGGGTGAGGTGGCTCATGCCTGTAATCCTCTACAATCTGAAGGTCAATAGCAAAATTAGTTTTTTTCTATATTGGAAGCAATAATATCTCTTTAAAAGAGAGGTTTATAATAAAGAATATCTCAAGGTCTTTTCAATATTCTAGATGACATGCATAAATTGAAAAATTATGATGAATATGAGCTTCTGCAACCATTAAAAATATACAATTGAAATTGAGAAACATAGGAGGAAGAGTGATACTGATGAAGCATTGGTGTAAGAGGAACTAAAATCCTGAAGTCGCTTTCTAAAATCTAGTTGACATGGCTGGGCTCACACCTGTAATCCCAACACTTTGGGAGGCAGGAGGATCCCTTGAGCTCAGAAGTTCAAAACCAGCCTAGGTAACATGGTGAAACGCTGTATCTATACAAAAATTAGCCAGCATGTTGGTACATGCCTGTAGTCCCAGCTACTTGGGAGGCTGAGAGCAGAGGATTGCTTGAGCCCAGGAGGTTGAGGCTGCAGTGAGTCATGATCGTGCCATGGCACTCAAGCCTGGGTGACAGAGCAAGACCCTGTCTCAAAAAATAAATAAATAAGTATATTAATAAAATCTAATTGCCTCCCATGAAGTGCCTCAATATATTTTCAGTAATAATATACCAGACACATTTTCCTAAAACCATTGTAGCTCTTAGGATACATTAACTTTGGTAGTATCAGCCAACAGTGGAAAATGTAGATGCTTTTAAAACAATTATAAAAAGCTACTTATCAAGAATGTCACAAGAAAGACTACCAATTCTAGTGACCATTTTTATAGAAAATAAGATACTGAGCCGAGTGCAGTGGCTCATGCCTATAATCCCAGCACTCAGAGGCCGAGGGGGCATGGATCACCTGAGGGCAGGAGTTCGAGAACAGCCTGGCCAACATGGTAAAACACCATCTCTACTATAAATACAAAAATTAGTGGGGCGTGGTGGTGCATGCCTGTAATCCCAGCTACTCAGGAGGCTGAGGCAGGAGAATCACTTGAACCTGAGAGATGGAGGTTGCAGTGAGCCGAGATTGCACCACTGCACTCCAGCCTGGGCAACAGAGTGAGACTGCGTCTCAAAAAAAAAAACAAAAAAACAAAAAAACTGGAACAAGCAGGCATTAAAATTGCCGTAGAAAATGTCCCCATGAAAATTATTTTATGACTAAAACTATCTTATGGTGAATTGTTACATCCCAGAGACTTTCAAATCCTGAGTATTGTGACTAAAAACACTAATTTTCTATTATCTTGGATTTAACAATTTTATATACATAATTCATATAGAACCAACTTGTGTTTGTTTCTTTAGGGGTACCCCTTCCTTATCCTACACAGGTGCTGTAGGGGTCAATAGTAACCCAACACCTTTTAGTGATTAGTTAAAAAGTGACTGGGGTGAGAGGACAGCCAGCAAAGCATCTGTTCTCTTCCATGTGCATGTTACCTCATGCATGTGATTACGTGTGTGAACCTGCCTGACAGTGGTTGCCTATTCAGGCATGAAAGGCCTGGCATGATCTGAGTCCTGCCCACCTCCCAGCCGTGCTCTCTTACGCTTTATGCTGCAGCCAGCCTGGGCTTCTTGCAGTTTCTCGGTGCCCCAGGCTTGTTCTTGCCTGTGCACACTCTGCCCCACCCCTGCAGCCCCCTCCCTCACAGGAGGGCTGCGAGAGGCTCCCACACAGCGCCTGCAATCATAGCATTCCTCACACAGAGCTGTTACCTGTTACCTCGCCTGCAGTCTGCCTTCCTCCCTAGACTGTCACTCCTTCAGGGAGGATTCATGTCTCTTGTCTTTGCACACGGGTGCACTGCCCAGTCTCTGCACCTAACTGATGCTCTGTAATGCTGTTATTGGGAGAAAGACACATGAAGACGGCCAAATTTATCTACGTCTTTAAAGAAGTTCCAACTCTAAAAACCAAAAAAATTAAGTTAAAACAATTTGAAACTATTTTTTAAAAATAATTAAAATGCTCAACCCCGCGAAGTGTTCTGCAGACAGACACTTTCTGGCAAGAAGGCAAATTGTTACCATCTCTCTGAAGGGCAGTTTGGTGGTGGGTATCAAAAAGCAATGAAGGCCGGGCACAATGGCTCATGCCTGTAATCCTAGCACTTTGGGAGGCTGAGGTGGGCAGATCATGAGGTCAGGAGTTTGAGACCAGCCTGGCCAACATGGTGAAACCCTGTCTCTACTAAAAATACAAAAATTAGCCAGGTGTGATGGTGCACACCTGTAATCCCAGCTACTCAGGAGGCTGAGGCAGGAGAATTGCTTGAACCCGGGAGGCGGAGGTTGCAGTGAGCCCAGATCGCGCCATT